>NC_081296.1:5454545-5757575 GCF_030435805.1 Mustela lutreola | reverse complement strand
AGGGGACCGTGCCCGGAATGCCCACCCCATGTCGCTGCCACTCGGGCTCCTCCTGAGCACCGTCGTCGACACGCTCGCCGACCCCCGCCAGCCCCCGCCACCCCCCACGGCCCACCCCCACCGCCGTCACCTGACGATCCCGCTGACTTCTGCTCACCCCCTGCGGCCCCCCACCAACCCTCGTGCTAGCCTGTTGTGCTTGGAGTCCACTGCTGAACAATCAGGTGGTGATTTCTGGTTCCTGTCGGTGGTTTCTGAACACCCCAGCCCACCCGGAGCCTAGTAGGCGTCCAGGCCGTAACTGGTTGATTTGTTCAGTCGTTCTCCAGAGCGAGAGGGGAAAGGGGTCGCACAGAGGCATGTGGGATCAAGGGGCGGCGCGGGGCTGGGCAGGTGGGTCGGTGGGTGTCGGGTGGGCCTCGTCCGTGGGGAGAGAGGATTGTTGGAACCACGTGGCGTGCGGGTTCTATGGACAGCGGGGAGAAGAGGTCTCGGGGAGGGACCTGAGAGGAAAGGCGACATCTGAGAGAGAGGTCAGAGGTCAGGGGCTCCGGTATCATCAGGGGAACTTCCCAGGAGGCAGGGCACTGGGGTGTCTGGCAGGTGCAGGTTTAAGTCACCAGTGCTGCCACTTCCGAGCTGTGTACCTTGAGCTTGATATGTGATAAGCAGCATCCATCCCCTGCTCGGTCCCGCAGACAGTGGGAAGAGAGTGGGAACGTCTCTTTTCTCTGCTCAGCTCCCTGTTCAGAGCAGTAACACGTAAGGAAAGCTGTTTATCTGCTCTCCCTCCGAGGAGGGACCCTTTAGCGATTTGTAGAGACACGTGGGTACTGCCGGCACGCTTCCCCCGGACGTGGCATGCCCAGCACGTAACGCCTGCATCACGCTCTGAGCCCCTCCTGAGGGGGATCCTTGGGGGGGCAGCACCGGTGTCCAGCGTTGTTCGGGTGCCGCAAACGGCGGAGAGCGGTTAGTCCCTCCCGCTCTCCCCTTCTCCTTCCTGAGTGTTTACAGTCTTATTCCCAATACTCCAGTCACTCCGCTTACCTTATAATGAGGTCATGGACATCAGAAGCTCTTGGGCATTGACTAGGACAAATACATTTTTCAGTACCGGATGCATTTTTTGTTGCCTGATTTCATCCGTATTAGGTGAGCTCTACCTCTACACTCTCAGCTCGACGGCCTATTTTGAACCCTCCTTCTTCTGTCCAGAGAAATCTCAGCCAAGACAATGTTCTTCGCCATCTCTGCTCCTCAGGACTGGAGGCCCGCAGAGGCCCCCGAACGTGTTCCCCGACCCCTGCTGTGCACTCTTCCCAGTGCCAAAGCATATGGGTCCTGCCCAAGGTCGTGGCCATTCTTGGCTTCTCGGGTATCCATGTTCCGTGGAATTCCAAGGTTTTTCTGTGAACTCTTCCATTCAGAGAAGCAGCAACCGGGGAGACCATGGGCTGCGCAAGTTTTTGTGAAGAATCAGGTATTGCCCCAGGGATTTCCCTGTCCCACACAGCAACCATTGCTTACTGTTTCCAAAAAGGGAATGGGGAGGGGGGGTCTGAGCACAGCACTCCCTGGATCGAAGGGCTGGAGTCAGACATCTCCCCGCAAAAGGAGGGGACCGTCCGCAGGTAATGGATGAGATGGGCTTGAGATCGAGCCCCAGGGACAGGAACACAGTGCACTTGAAAACGTCTGTGCAAACACTGCCCGACAGAGGATGTTTAGGAGTCAGCAGGGAATGCGTGTGCCCCACGCGGGCTCTCCAGGCCGGCGTCTGTGGTTACTGCTTTCTGCCTGCTGACCGCCTGCTTTTGGCCCCTTCCCAGCCCTAAATAAATAAAGATTATTTATCACGTGAGACGTAGGACTTCGCCTCCCAGATGGAAAGTGCAGAATAATGGGACGTAGTGAAAGACTGCTTGTCTGGGGAAGGGGGGAAACGGTCTGACGTCACGGCCGTGGGCTCTCCTCCGGCGCTTCCATCTCCAGCAGGGCTCCAAGGAGGGAGTGCAAGGTATCCAGGAGCAAAGGCATGCCCTGTGCCTCTCTCCAGAAGCTGCTCTCTCTCCCTGTGTATCTGGGTGCCCTGCTCAGGCGCTGGGTCTGTGATTGCGTTTCATGTTGATGAACGTGAACCTAAGTAGCTGCTTGTGGCCAGCAGCAGTGGGGCTGGCCGGCGTGGCCCTGCACCGCAGAGCTGTGGTCTCGCTCCCTGGGCTCTCCCACTCACTCTCTGTCACTTGTGACTCAGGAGCCGTTCTCAGAGCCACCTCTACTGGCCAGGGGCAGGACTGGAGGGCAGCAGAGGTCACAGCCGGCCCCCGTGCAGAGAGCGTGCGGTCTCTTGGGGCCCAAGGACCAGTACGGGGACGGGTGTGGTGCATGTGGAAGGTGTGCATGAGGCCGGCCCGGACAGCTGTGCGGAGCTCGGTGTGTGAGGGGCTTTTGGAGACGCCTCACCTAAGACGTGGTGTCCCCTAATGCGCACGCGGTGGTTATTTCGGGAATCCTGGGCCTTGGGCTCATTTTTAGTAGGAACCCGGACACTCCGGCTCTAGCCAAGCCTCCCTTTTGCCCCCTTTGGGGCTTTTCATCAACTCCTAAAACCATAAAAACACTTCTCTCTGTTTTGGTGCCACCCACCAGCCCGCGAACAGAGCAGCTCAGGCGGGTAGGAAACGTGTCTTCACTGCAGACGGGCCTCTGCTAGCCTGGCGGGGCGCCCATCGCCGAGAGCGCAGACGTCAGGGCGGACAGTGGTTTCGGTGAGAAGGCAGACCTGGTCCCCTCTCACAGACGGAGGCTGGCTCTCACCTGGAGAGTTCTCTGCCCTTGCTCACTTAGAAGCTCATCAGAAGCATCGTGACTTAGGAAGGAGGACGAGTTTGGGCCGTCGGGATGGCAGCAGGCGTGGTGCGAGTGTGCACTGGTGACCGGCACGGACGGGAACGCGATGTTGCCACCTGCTGCAGCACGGAGCAGCCTGGGCACGGGAGGCGATGTGGGAAGAGCCGGGCACAAAGGGGCAGACTGAAGGGTTCCGCTTCTGGGAAGTGTCCGTGGCAGTATGTCTGGAGAGACCGGAGTAGAGCGGTGGCCGGCGGGGATGGGGGTCAAACCTGCGCCGGCAAAGGCAGGAAGGAGGACCTGGGCCGGGAGCAGAAGCTGTGTGGACAGGTTCTCCGTCCCGATTACTACCCGCAGGGCTGGACAAGTTCCTTTGTTCCTCCGGCCTGTAGTGTCCCTAAAGGTCCAAGGACTGCAGGAGGGATAAATGAGAAAGTGCGGGCAGCGTGTTTTATCTCAGGGCCCCGCGTATGGCGAGGACTCAGTGCACGGTGGTTTTAATCATTGCTCATGCAGGCGATCAGAGAGCGCAGAGCAAAACAACGTGGGCAGATCGTTCCACTCCCACACGTCGACACCGGAGCCCTTGGGACTGCAGCCGGCTGCCCGGGCAAGCGCGGTGAGTGGCCACCATGAAGCCCGCACGCGCTCTGCTTGCAAACCAGTATGCTCGCTGGGAAAGGCAGCGCGGCCAAGCAGACATAGCGGGAGACTGTCAGCGTGGTCACAGCCCCCAGCCCGGGACTCCTGATGACCCCCCGGGGCGCCCAGGAAGATCAGGACTGGAGCCTCACCTCCCCTGTGCATCAGGAGCTGGGAGCGCTGAGTCAGGTTACGAACCCTCACCTGTCCTCCGTCCGCGACACATATCTCACCTGTCCTGGTCCTGGGCTTGGCCCTTCCAGGCGCTGGAGGAGCCCCTGTGGCCCGGTCGGAGGACAGCTCTGCTTTGATCCTCTCCTTAGAATCTCTCTGAAGAAAATCAAGGGGGAGAGTTCAGCAGAATAAAAGAGCTATGGGGTCTGCATTATAGAGGACATCGAACAAAAACAACAGACCAAACCCGATGCCCCAAAGGAGGATGTATTAAGACAGAGATGGTGAAGCTGTTCAGAGACACAGTCTGTTAGCACCGCCTCCACTGGCCAGTATGACAAGCGTATGGCCACATGGGGTCACGTACAGTTGTAGAACCTTCAGTGAAGCCTACAGCTGTGTCAACATCTGCGGACACCAGGGAAGCCTGGGAGACCATCTGCAGAATTAACAGCCGCCCACGGGTGGGTCCCATGCAGAGCTTTTCCTCCCCAGGCTGTCTCTTTCCTGTGTCTGGGGAGAGACAGGGTCATGGCGGGTAAGAGCAGGCTCGCTGCCCCAGTGCATTTGCACACTCTGCTCATAACAGCTAAGACCCATGGACCTGCTGCCTGCCCCGTGGAACCGAGATAGCACTTCAGGCAGTCCTGCCTGCTCTGCCAGTTTGGAGAGGTCCGTGAGCCCTCTTCCACTCCGCGCCTTCTCCCAGGGCCAGCCCACACCGGAAACCCTGTTCACTGTGCCTCCTGGATGTTTATCATGTGCCGGGTACCGGAGTCCTCGCCGCCCTCACAGGAGAGGGAGTGTGGGCTCTACCGGGGGCCGATCTTTAAATAAAGCTTTATTGGGACTACAGCCATTCGTATACATTTCCCGCAGCTGCTCTTGCACTACCCCAGCCGGAGCTGAGTAGTTGTAACAGAGACTCTATGACCTGAGAAGCCGAAAATAGCACCTGGTCCTTTACGAGGAGACTGAAGCTGTCCCAGACATGAAGACCACAGAACTAGCTGTTCAGCAGCCGCTGAAGTCAAAAGCTGTCCCCTTTTTGTGCAGCTTCTCATGCTAGATGGTAAGCTTTACTCAGCTCCCATGATGTCACCGGATGGATTCCCTGGGCAGGGCTGGGATAATCAGGTGAAGCCTTCAATTCAAATTCTTGCCTTCACACGCAGCAGGGAAGCAGAGCATGGCCTCTTCAGACCCGAGTCCTAACCAAGGCGGAAAGAGTCTGTTTATAGGCTTTGAATGCTGGAAAGGCTACCGCGTGCCCACCCCACCTCACACTGCCGTGTAATTGAAAATACGAAACCATACCAAATGCTAAAATCAGAACACATGAGTTCATCAGGGCTGACTACCTCCATGGCCATGCCTTGTCATTCTAAAGTATCAAATTGTTGTCTAAGCACCTCTTCTTGCTCCCGCTTTGCTCTACCTTGGGGGGCACTGCGCCCCGATACTGGCTAAAGTTGGCCAGCCTTGCTGAGTCCCAAGGGCAGGGCACAGATGATGGTGTACAAGCTGCTGGCCGGGCTGGAAGGAACCGAGCCCTACTCTTGCCCCAGGGGAGAGTCTGCCCCTGGAGGAGTCCCTTTCTTATTCCAGAAAGCCGTGAGAGCACCCTAGTGAGCGAAATGCCAGTCAGAACTTCTCTCTTTGATCTGTGTCTCCCTGAGACAATGTGCCATCAGAGATGTCCCTTCGAGCAAGAAAGATGTGTCAGGGTCCCTCAGTCTTACACCTGTGGCTTCTGGGTGGCCTGGGGTGCTGCAGAATGGCTGGCTGTGGGGTTTCCTCCCCAGTCCCCTCCTTTTTAGTCATGACATTTCCAGGCAACTCATGGGATACTCTGACTCAGTTTCCTTAACCGTAACTACAAAGCTGTAACTTTGCATCACAAGTAATGGAAAGTGATTTCAAAATAGTTTCTTGTGGTCAGGCAAGGTTCATCTAATTCAGCCTTAATTTGAAGCATCCAAGTAAATCTCAAACTTCTAATCCAGATGGGGGAGATAGAGACAGCTGGGCCTGTCCTGGAGACCACATGGGGAAACAACTTCCGTTCTATTTTCCTCCTGTACCCCTTGGTCTGCGAGGCTGGAGAAGGTGGGCGGAGCCTCCAGAGGAAGGCTGCAGGGGTGCACCTTGTGCGGCTTCTTTACGGACATCCCAGACGGATCAAGCAGTTCAGTGTGAAACCCACCAAGCAGACCATGCAACAGCGAGAAGGAAAAGCGAAGGCCGCCCGGCCTAGGACGTGAACTGTTCCCGGAACCCCATCCATGACCCCCTAAGGCCATGGGCCTCACTCCTGCCTCCCCGACTGCCTCCCATGCTGTCTCTCCCTCTGTCCCGACTTCGGCATGGTAGGGACCTTGGGTCGTTTTACTTCTTCTCTTTCATACTTTCTTCCTGTGTGGTCGTCGAGGCTCCGGTCTACAGTGCCACGACTGCTGCCAAGTCCCACCACCATGTGTGTGACTCCCAGCCCACAGACATGTAAATGTTTCCCCAAGAGAGTGAGGGCGTGTGTGTGTCCATTTGCACGTGTAGCTCCTGTGTTTGAAGGAACTCCAAAAGTCGGAAGCAAACGCCATCGAGGGGAAAAGTGTTTGCAGTAAATGTGGAAGACACACAGTTGCTATCTCAGATATAAATATGAGTTCGTAGAAACTAACTAGGAAGCATGAAGGGACCAAAAATTAAATAGGCAAAAAGCAGGGTCAGAAAATTCCCCCAAGAGAAAATGTGGTTAGTTTACAAACAGGGAAACGTTCAGCCTCAGGAGGAGTCAGACCAGCGTGAAATAGAGCGAGGAGATTCAGAGTCAGGTATGAGACGGGCGAAGTCCCAGGGGTGGCGAGGGCAGCAGGTGCCCTCCCCACCGGAGTCGGCAGGCCAGGTGGGAAGCCATGCGCTGCGTTTTGCCCCATTATACACCTGTGGCCCCATTATTCCCCTGCACACAAGGGAAGTCACAGCACCCACCCAAGAGCAGACTTGCTAGAAACCTCCTAACTGGAAGCAGGTGGAGGAGCCCCTGGTAAGCTGGTTAGGATTCGGAAGTTCCCCAATCCCCGATGGTAACGAGCGCTCACCCACCAGTGCCGAGTGCGTCCCTCTCCCTGGGACACTGATTCCGGCGGGCTGGGATGGTGCCCAGGTATCGGTGTTTCAGAAAGACACTCAGGTGATTCTGATCTTCCGCCAAATTTGGGAAAACACTGACAGAGGAAATAAAATGAGATGCGCCACGGTGTCGCGGAAGCCGATGTGTACAGAGATAATGCGGTCGTACTGAGAGATGCTTGACAGCACCGGAAGTGTCCCGTGCAGTAACAGGCCGGGAAAGCATGCCAGGTGTCTTCTCATCAGCAAATACTGAGCGCCTACTGTGTGCTGGGGAGGAGGGGACAGAACAAAACGAACACCGTCTGCTTTCTCGGAGCTTTGAGTCTGGTGGGGAGATGAACAGTGGGAGTAAGTGAACAGGAAACTGAAGAGAAGCCCTCCATCCCCCCATCGAACTATGTGCTGTGATCTCCTTCCGTGTGTGTCCCCTTCGTGGGGTGGGGTGTCCCCGGGAGCTGCTCGGCTCCTTTGCACTGTGTCTGTGTTAGCTAGCCGGTGCTCACTCCTCTGCGGTTTCGAAGCAAAGAGTGTATCCTGTGGGTTTGGCAGAAGAGCAGGAACAGTAGGGGCAGGGACAGTCAATAAATGTCCAGAGCGATCCCTGTAGCCTGCAGAGTGGGGCAGGAGAGAGTTCACCGGGCTGAGAGGACTCCCGGTACCTGCGGAGCACGGGGGATGAAGTCCGCTGGGGGGAGCGCATGGGCCTGCAGAAGCTGGCATCCCCACATCCAGGATCAGTAGGGATCTGAGACCAGGACGGAGGCCTGGGACTGAGAGAGAGGGCGAAGTGACCTGCCTCCCACTCAGGAGGAGCTTCAGATAGAGACTTCGGTTTCTCTCCAAATGAGGCTACGGAGACATCACAGAACCGCAGCACAAGGATGGGGGAAGTACATCTTGCGTTTCTGTGCTGTGTGTCAGGACTGGCCTGTGTTGCTTCTGATGTACCAGGATGCTTTTTTAAAGATTTTATTTATTTATTTATTAGAGAGAGAGAGAGACAGAGAGCACAAGCAGGAGGAGCAGCAGAGGGAGAAGCAGGCTCCCCGCTGAGCAAGGAGCCTGGTGCGGGACTCGATCCCAGGACTCTGGGATCGTGACCTAAGCCGAAGGCAGAAGCTTCACCAGCTGAACTCCCCAGGCGTCCCAGCTACGATGATGTTTTTGTCATAGATCATGCTGGTTCCCAATAACAGTATTTGGGTTGATGTAAACATTTAATGTAGATGTTCTTCCTGTATCAAAGAATACACTGGAGTCCTCAAACAGCAGGAATGGTTTAGGTCTCTCCTGACCCTGCATGGTTATTCCAGGCTAAGAATGCTGCCTGGGCCCTCGCAGCCCTGACAAAGGGGGGGCTGGAGCTCATTTCCTTAGGCTTATCTTTGTGTAGTTCATCTTTGATGTTAATTTGGTCCTTTTCAACTTCCCAAATTAAACAGGTTGCTAGGGGGCCATTCACAAGAGAGGTTGCTGAGCCAGAGAAGCTTGGGGTCATGTCCCAGGGTCCCCCCAGGGGCATGCCGGATGGGTCAGATTACAGGATGTAGCAGAGCTGGGACTTAGGAGGAGCAGGGGCCCATGAATGATCTACGTGTGCCAGCGCTTTCCTCACCCCGGCACTTGGAAGGGAGGTTTGTTGGCATGCGGTGGGTGGCGGAGCCCTGGGACCTGCTGGTCCGGGGCGGGGTGTGCGGCAAACTGGCTGGATGAACTGGTCGCCCTCCTCCCCCCCGCCACCATGGGCAACAGGGAAGATGCATGGGTCCTCTGTAGGGGCTGCGGCGGCCATGCTCACCCTCGAGAAGCTTTCGACCCGCTTGCGCGGTGGCGGAGGGACGGGTGCCTGTCCCAGGGCAGACCCTGACCCCAGGGGGACCTTCAAACACTTCGTGCTCGTTGAGTCCCACCGGTCCTTCCAGACTCCTGTTCCCACCACTGACCTATTTACATAATCCCCGAATTCTGAGTCTTGAAAAGAGCCACGGTGCCAGAACTTTCAGCGCGGAGCCCAGACTTGTGTCGCGGACGTGCGCCGCACAGAGTGCGTTCAGAGGGAGGGAGTCAGCACGCTGCGGTCCTGCGAGGAACCCAGCCCTCGGGAGGGTCTGCTGGGCCCCCTGTGTCCAGCAAGGGTCACTCCCGGGATAGTGGACTTTAGCGCCACCCAAAATTGGTTTAAGCTGAAAAGAGATTTTGGGGTCCTTGTGCTACAGGTGCGTTCCGACTGAGTTGCTCCGACCATGTTGTCCATCATTTCTTCCTGTTTCTCGGCTCTGCTTTTGATCTGTGCTGTCTTCATTCTGGGGGCGAGCCAAGGTGGCCACGGGCAGCTCCGGGCCTACTCTGGCAGCTTTAGCAGGAGGAGGAAACTGCTTTCCTGACAGGTGCAGCAGAAGGTTCTAGATGAGACTGTCCTCGGCCCTGCTCCCTGGCTCCTATGCTTGTCCCCTGAACCTGACCTGCAGTGATGTGCTGCCCAGACAGCTGGGCAGAGTGGGACATGGCAGCCTTGTCTGACCCAGGTGGACGGTGTGGGGTGAGGGTTATTTCCAAAAGGCAAATCGGGGTTCTGAAGCCGGAAGAAGGAGCAGTCAGTGATGGGGGGGGGGGCGGGGGGCAAAAACAGCGGATTTGTCTGGCGATGCTTGCCATGTGGGCCGAGAAGTCAGAGGTGGCAGGGACATGTGCCTGTTTATGGAAGACAGAGACACGGTGGGGGATGCGTATGGAGGGCCCGCCCTAGGACCCTTGGTAGCTAAGGGGACTCACGCTGAACCAATCAGATTGTCCCTACAATAAACTCAGAGACTCTGAAAGCTTCCCTCGGGGATTTGGCCTGAGAAGCTCCATGGACAGAAGCAGAGAAAGGTGGTCTGTGAGAGAAAGAGGCAGAAATGCAGAGAAGGCCAGGGACCTGGCGGCCCCAGAGAGACAGACAGACAGACTGAGCCAGCGTCTGTCCCTGCAGCCAGTGGTCCCCATGAGACAAGGCTGCACTTGTCTCTGCCCGGGCAGAGCTTCCTGGGTCCTTCCAACACGTTTTCCTGCAGTGGGTGTGGGTGTGTTTTTGAGCTGGACTGAATAGTGTGCCGTTCCACAAAGCACACACAACAACACACAATAAAAACACGCAGGTTGGAAAAGAAGGATGGCTTTCCCTCTACCTGCACGTCAGCAGGCAGGTGCTTCGGGAGAAAGGGCAGCAAACTGTACACACACACCAGCAAGGCCTGGCCGTGTTCGAGTGTTCTAGGCGTTGGGAGGAGCATGTGCTGCCAGAGCCCCCAGGAAGGGCTGTGCTCGGCTCACTATCCGCACCCCTGCCCTGACCAAGGTGTGCTGTTGGGGGCCCTCGGGCCACATCTGCGGCAGCTGCCTCTCTCTCTTGCGTAACCTGTGTGCTCCCAGAGTTTCGATAAAACCCGCTGTTATAAATGGAACCACATCTCCTGTGCTTGGGGGGAACCTACACCTCGGCTCTTAAGTACTCTCAGAAGAAATCCGTTTGCGCAGTGAAACACAACCCCTTCGCCAGCGTTTGCGGAAGAGAACGTTTCTGAAGCCAGAAAAACAGAAGCATGATTTTGTTAAAGAGGCCAAGTGAACAGGACACGTAACGTGGACGAACCAAATGTCCGCTCAGGGCTGGTTCCCTGTGTTGCTGCCTGAGCCAAGGGGTGGGGCAGGTTAGACGGGCTGGGTTAGAGAGCCGGAGCCACGGGTCAGGCCGGGTTAGAGAGCCTGAGCCATGGGCCGGGCCGTGTTAGAGAGCCACGTTTCCCTTCCCTGAGCAGGTCTGCTCCTGGAAGAGAAGGCGCGAGCACTTGCTTTCTGCAAGCCCGCGGTGTTGGAACAGCTCCGGAGGACGGTGCTGCTGAAAGGCACACTGGGCGAGCGAGGCTCTGAGGAGGGGAACCCAGGGGGCTTCGCTTAACCAGCTCCCCCCGGGTTCCTTCCCACTGAGTCTGAGGCGAGGAAACAAACACCCTCTGACAGAGAGGTTCTTGACTGACCCCACCTGGGAACCCGGAGGCCCAAACACAGCACCCCCCTCCCCCACCCCTGGCCCGGAGCCAGATGGGGAGGGAGAAGGTGGTTCCTGGTGACTCCACAGCCTCCGGCTTCCACTTAAGAACCACAGCAAATGGGGTCTTATTTCAAAGCTCGGGGTTGTGCATTCAGCAAAATCCGTTGCTTTCAAAATGGACCACCTTTAGGGAAGCCAGCACGCAGCATTCCACACCAGGATGTGTCCCCCCTAGGGCGAGACGGGGTGCTGCGACCTGACCTCACAGTGGCTTCTGGTACTTACAGGTAATGGGAGGGAAGGGGGGCCTGACGCCCAGTGACCGAATACTCAGCCAACCAGTGATTTAATTAACTTGACATGCCAGATAACAAAGCTATCGCGGAGGGGAAGTTTTTTTTAATTGCAAGTGCGAAAAGAGACTTAAAAAATGTTTTCAAAATCATCAGTGATGAGCATTATTAATTTTATAGTCGGAGTCTTGCTACCTTGAGCTCTTAAAGGGAGGGCCGGGCTGGCCTGGAGGCCGCAGCTTCACTAGCTCTGTGCTCGCCGCCTCGTCCACTGGCCTGCACCTGCTGGTGCCCCAGTGAGCAGAGGAGGACGTGGTGTGGGGACTCTGTCAGCGGGCAGCGGTTCGGAGGGAGCCTCCCTGTAAATCGCTTGTGCCGATGCATCTGCGGGACCGTCCGGCCTCCTCTCCTCCCGGCCCAGCCCCCTGGCTCCGAGGCCAGCACCGGGAAGGGATCTGTCACCTCTTGGTCCCCGATGCCTTGCATGTACGGTGTCCTCGGTGTGGAGTATGGACGGCCTCTCCTCCCCACACCCTCCTGCTCCTGCCGTCTCCAGATTCCCTCCCATCAGAGGAAAAGCCACCTACCCATTCTGGGTTCAAATGCCTCCTCTGAAGACACCTCTGACTGAACCTGAAAGGCGGCCTCCTTCTTGGGGATCCTTCTGGGCCCTCGCTGACCGTTGGAGCAGGCTGGGGATTTCTCCCTGCTTTCCCCCGACAGCAATAGGTCGGCTCCTACTGAGTGCTTCCACGCACGGACACGGTGCCCATGCAGGACAGCTGTTCCCAGCTTCCGCCAGTGCCCCCACTGCACGGCTCAAGACACTGAGGCTTGGGGCTCAGGAATCCTCTCTTGTCCAGCAAATAGAACCCAGGCTCATCCCACCTCTAAGTCTGAGCTCCTCCCTGCAAAGTAACACCAGAGGGGAGCAAAGTCAGCTTTCCTGTTTGTGCCTGAGATGCCCAGCCCAGGGGACGGCTCAAAGGCTCTCTGCTCGAGGGATGAAGCCCAGTCCCCTTGCCTTGTGCGCCTCGTTCCCGAGGCTCCCTTCGGAGAACAGACGCCGGCCCCCCGGGCAGATGCAGGGCTCACGGGAGGGCTTCCCTGAGACAGCGGGCTCGTGGCATAACGCGCGCCACGGCAGGCTGCGGGCAGCACGGGGGCTGCGTGTGCACGTGTGCGCTTGAAGATTTACTCCAAAAGCTGGCAATTTTAAAGTACATGTAACTCTACTCAATCTCTGAGATTTTCACCTTTTTGAGTCTTTCATCTTCCTGAATGGAGAAGGTGCTGGCCGTGATGGGCGGCCTCGGAGTAGGACAGTGGACGTGACGAAGGCATTGTCTGCATGGGACATGTCCAGTGGGTCACCGCAGGAGGGCGTGTGAGGCCGGATCCCAGTCCTGGGAGACGCGGCGTGAGGGGTTCCTGCCCGGAGGGCCGTGGTGTGCTTGCTGACTCGCGGCGGTTTAGGAAAATGAGTGTGTGTGTGTGTGTGTGTGTGTGTGTGTGTGACACACAAACATACGGGGAGAGAGAGGCAGAGACTGGCGAAGCAAAGGGATAAACAGTAGAGGATCTGGTAGAGAACAGATGCCTGTTCTTTCGACTCTTCCTGCGAGTCTGAGATCAGGAGAAGCTAACAAAAAAGACGGCCGCCGAGCTTGGAACAGATGAAGCCCCCAGAGAAGGCAGGGTGAGCCAAGGGGGGGGGGCGCTGTGAGCGGCCCCTGTGAGGACGGGAGCGCCTTGGGACTGACTGGCCAGGCCGCTTGTCCTTCCCTCTGTGTGTGTCTTGCATCTGTCTCGAGCTCAGCTGGCCTGGTGCTGGGGAGGCGACTGGGCCCCTGCAGATGTGGCCGAGGCTGCACAGAGCGGCGCCTGTGCCTCGAGCAGGCCCCCGACACGCGCTGGGGCGGCCGCACAGACGGTGGGGGGGCTCCGGCCGCAGATGCTGCGCCCCCCTCGCTGGGTCGCAGGGCTGTGTGCACAGTAGTGTCTGTGTGGTGCGCGCTCGCCTGCCATCAGTGGGGACAGTCACGGCTCTCTGTGGCCCTCACATCTGCGGCTCCATTCATGGCTGCGACGCCGGGCGCCCGCCACCGCAGACCCTCTCACCTCAGCCCTGCGCTGCCTCGGCTGCCTTCCAGCGCCCCACGGACGCTCTGAGCACCTGCCCTGGACACCACAGCCTTGGTGTGAGGGACTGCGCTGTGTGTTTGCGGTTGCATTTTAATTCAGTTTAATTTTATTTGAGAGACAGAGACAGCACAAGCAGGAGGAGAGGCGGAGGGGGAAGCGGACTCCCCACGGACCAGAGAGCCCCATGCAGAGCTTGATCCCAAGACCCCGAGATCATGACCTGAGCCGAAGGCAGACGCTTAACTGACTGGCGCTACACAGGCGTCCCCGTGTGTAGCGTTTTCTACAATCCCTGTGCTGCCTCCATGCACGTACTGCGATAAGTGGGTATGGCCCCATTCTTTGGAGGTGGACACTGAGACACAGAGGTGACGTCCTGTCTGACCTAACACAGGAAAGAGTGCCACCGGGACTTCCCAAACGCGCAGCTCAGCAGGGAGGCGAAGAGCACCACCAAGAACGCCAACCGTGGGCTGAAGGAGAGGGTGCGCCTGGGAGAGCCTCACTCCTGGCCGGAGGCTGAGAAGGGGGGGCTTGGGGGCTTCCCTGGGGGTTGGCGTCTGTGGGGGCCTAACAGGAGGAGAAGGGTTATGTGCGGAGAAGAACGTTGTGACAGATGGTTCCGGAGACAGAGCTGCGGAGAGCCGGGCCGCTGGGGCCCGGGGTGGGAGGGGGAGGGAGGCAGCCAGCCCCGCCCGAGCGCTGCCTGTGTGCGAGGCTGTGAAGGGGCCTGGGTACCCCGGTGTCCCAGAGCAGGTACACGGAGGCGCGGCGGGAGGTCGTCCGCAGCTCGTGTGGCAACAAAGCCCATGAGCTGGACAAGAGAGTCGTCATGAGAGCGAAGGGGCCTGCAGTGATGGGGGAGGCGGGGAGCGAGGAGGACGACGGGGGGAGGACCGGGGGGTGCTGGTGCTGCCGGTGATGCCCGTGGTTTGGGGCCAAGTCCTAGGACAATCCAGAGCCTCACTCGCAGTTGGATTCCTGTCCCGCTCTGTCTTAGCCTGGACTGAGCCGGGCGCTCACTCCCTGCTCGGGATGCTCTGCAGACAAGACAGTGTCCCTTCCTCTGCCATGTCCGCGTTCCTTTCTGAGCTCTAATTCTGGGATTGGACGTTTTCCCAAATTCTGCCAAGCCCCGGGCAGAACAACCTCCACAAACCTATAGATGCCTTGAAGTTTGTGAGTAACTTAGAGGAAATGCGTCCCAGCTGGGAATCCCAGGGCAGGACACAGCTATCCTTGGGGGCCACTTGGGAGGGATGAGCTCATTCAGGATCCAGCTTGGTCTCTCGTGCACCCAGAGAGACTGTCGGGCCACAGAAGACACTCTAGTGGGGGGCAGGAAGCCCACCTCAGTGTATGTCAGTTCCCAAAGATGCCCTATAGCCTGGCGCACCTGCCCCAGACCCAAGAAAGGATAAGTAAATGCAGGGAAGTGTGTGCATACGTGTGTGTGTGTGTGTGTGTGTGTGTGTGTGTGTTTGTAAAACCAATTTCAAAAATAAGGTTTTCCTCTGTAGGAGATGAACATTTTAAAAAGCTGCAGTGTTCAGTCTGGGGTGAGGGAGAAGGCGAGGGGAAGATAAGCTGCTTTTGCTTCTTGGGGAATATTTGTCTAACTGACCCTTAAGTATGGTAGAGAGACAGTGGTTCCTTTCCCAAGGCAAACTTCATGGGGATTTATTTATTCCTCACCGGAAACCAGAACACCATGGGTGAAAAGACAGATCAACAGGCAGTCAGAAAGCCAGCCAGCAGTGCAGTGGCACAGTGGCTCTCCCTTCCAGGATTCTGCCCCTCGTTACAAGAGCTGTTTAAAGGTGACATCCTTCTCCGTCTTCTGAGCCTAAGTCTTCATGGAGAATAGTCACAGTCGCATGAAAGGAAAAGCTAGCACAGTCCTCCTGCTTTCCACCGACCAAGCTTCTGTCTGGTTTTCAGGTGACCACTGCCCGTCCCCCTTGCCATGAGGGTTCCCTTTCTAGAATCATCGAGAGTCCGTCGTTGGGAGCACAGGCATCAGCCCGTCGCAGCTCTTCGAGTGCGTGGTACACGGACATCAGGAGGGAGAATGGGATTCCAAGAGCTCCGAGACCCTCTTCCACCCGACCTTCTGCGTCTCTGTGACAGTTTGGCATGGGGGCCCCAAAGAAAACCCCCACCTTCTATAATTGGGCTTTGTAACCCTGCAGGAATGCATGCCTGTGACATTTGGGGTAAAGTTCTGCTCTAGCCACGAAGGAGTAGAGTGGATCTAATGAGCTGGTGTGCGCGTCGGGAGCACACCCAGTTCTGGGTTGCTGTCTGAAATGCATCCATTCCGAAGGTTTGTGAAACTATGTAAGGCCCCTGGCTTTAAGGGAAAAACAGATTTACATTCCTCCCTGTCTCAGCAGGAAACCTTAAATCAAAGGCCGCCAACAAATCAGCACATGCTTATCTGTCAGTGCCCTTGTCCCAGTCTGTAATTAGACGTGTACTTGTGTGGGATCAATGCTAGTCTCCTCATTACCTTGTATGCTGCTGAGAGCATCTGTCCCGATTAGCCTTGAACCCTCGGGCCCAGGCGGTGCCTGGTACCCAGGGCGTTCTCTGAATGCTCGCGCAGGGCAGGGAGGAAAGGAGGAAGGAAGCGAGAGAGGAAGGCAGGCGGCGGGGAGCGAGGAGGAGAGGGGCCGCCGGGAGACCCACGTAGCTTCACGTATCTAGTTCTTCAACTCATTTTATGTGTCCCATGAGAGAGGCTCCTGCCCTGGGCCCCATGCTCTTGAGGGTCCCACTCTCGCTGCCCCCTGGCTGTGCCTTGCCCCAGAACACGAGGTCACAGTGGGACCAGCCCATTCCCAGGGTCTGGGTGGGCCACTCCCCTAACAGCCCCTTAGGTCCCCCAACTGACAATGTGTGCACCTTTAGGCCCAAGGTGGGTCTAAGGGAGTAACTGTTCACAGCGCAGGGTGTGATGGGGCTGGGGCATCTACACACGTGTGCTCAACACCCATGGTGGTGTGGGATGGAGCCCCGAGCGCAGGGCAGAAGTGGGGGGTGGTGGGAGGCAGGGATCCTGCCCGAGGCCGCCGCTCCCTGTGTGCCCGGGGTCCAGGGCCCAACCCCGTGGCGGCTGAGAGTTCTGAGTTCTAACCTGGCCTTCTAGCTCCTTGTGAAGGTCTGTGTGTCTCGTTAGGAGGACAGAATGTATTTTCTGCAACACTTGGTACTTGATTTATAACGCGGAAGTATTGAGATGCATGGTATGTGAGCAAATGTTTGTGTGTGTGTGATTCTAGAATCCTGCTGCCACCGGAGCATAATGGTCAGGAGGGAGAGATGTTTTTTTAAGTTCTTTGCCCATTTTTTAACGGAGTTACTATGTGTGGTTTTGTTGGTTTTATTTATTTAGTTATTTTTGGATTGAGCTGTATGACTTCTTAATATTTTGGACAGTAATCTGTAGTCAGATATGTGGCCAATGAACAGCGTCTCCCCCTGGGTAGGTGGTCTTTTCATGTTGTGGAAGGCTTCGGGTTTGATGAGTCCCACTTGTTTGCTCCTGCTTTTGGCAACTCTGCCTTTGGTGTTCTTGCTGTGATTTCATTGCCAAGACCAGGTGAAAAAATGGACAGATGACTTGAAGAGACAGTTCTCCACAGAAGAATCCACAAGGCCAAGGGACACATGAAAAGATGGCCGCCAGCCCTCCTCATTAGGGAGGTGCAAATCCAAAGCGCAGGGAGGTCTCACCTCGCGTCGTCAGGATGGCGACTGACAGGAAAGGTGACGAAACAAAGCAGAGGAAGGTATTAGCAGGTCTCTGGAGAGATCGGAAGCCTTGTACGCGGTTGGATACAGGAGAGGTACGGCTGTTCTGGGAAGCAGTCTGTAGGCTTGCCCGCCCCAGGGTGGAGCTGCCACGGGGTCCAGCCGTCCCCTTTTTGGGTGGAACCCATAGTCCCGATCTGGGAGGCGAGGCTGTACCCCCATGTTCACTGAGCATCGTTCACCATTGCTGAGAGGCAGAAACAACCTAATGTCCACAGACAGATGACTGGAGAGAGGAAAGCTGGTCCACACGTAAGCCAGGGAGCCAGGCTTCTGGCAGGGAGGGGCTCCGGCCACTTGTCACAAGGTGGAGGACACTGTGCGGAGGGAAGTCAGTGCAGCACCGTACCCCGTGACTCCACTCCCTGGAGCTACGTCGCGTGGTCAGACCCAGAAGCAGAGAGTGGAGTGCTGGTTATGGGGTTGGGGAGGAAGAGACATTGGTGGGGCGGGGGGTGGTGCTCATTTGGCCTCAAGCGTCAGTTACACACGATGAGTAAGTTCCGATGTCCGCCGTACCACAGAACACCTGTTGTTAATACCACTGAATTGTGGGCTCAGAAACGTGAGAGACTAGATGTCATGTTGGCATTCTTATCACGAAAAAAAAGGGACACCAGGAAACTTCTGGGGGCGATGGATACGCCCACTGCCTTGTGCTCATGGGCTTGCAGGTGCGGACCTGTGTGCAAACCCATCAAATCATACACAGTGTGCTCGGGGTTTTCTATCTCGGTTATGTCTCAACAGAGGTGTTTAAAAAACAAAAAAGAGTGAGGGAGAACTCCGGCTTGGACAGCCTGGGTCTGCCTGCCACGTGCTAGCTCAGGCTCGGTTTCCTCTGGGCAAAAACAGAAGTAACGATGGTGCCCCTTTCGCTGGAGGACGGAGATGTGGCCGCCGCGCATAATCCTCGTGTATCGTCCGCGCGCGGACGCTGTTACAGGCTGACAAGTGCTCCTCTCCTTTTTTTTCAGCTCATGCATGAACAGATTCCTGATCAATCATGTGTTCTCAGGCCAGAGATCAAGTTTGCTACGTAATAAGAACTGCCAGATTTTCCCCGTCACACACTCCATGCGCCATGGCCCTGTCCTCCACAGCGCTTTGTGACGGTTGTCATTTTACACAAATGCCCGTCCGCTCCTTAAGAGCTGTCTTCCCTTCCAGACGGCAGGCGGTGCCCGGCACTGCCCGTGTCCCGCCCTGGGTCACCGTGGCCTTCCCATCCCCCAGCCCAGCGCCGGCAGGACAGGCGCGCTGCGCACCTGCCCAGGGACGGGTGTTGGCGCACAGACCTCCAGCATCTTGCGTCTCTTCTCAGCCTCCCCTCCATTGCACGGAGGCCCCACGCTTTCTGTGATCTTCCAGATGAACTTGTGAAAGATTCCGCAGCCCCGCTCCCCATCATGACTCGTGTTTTGATTAGATAGTACAAAGTTCTAATTACAAATTAATCGTTAAAGAATTAGCCTTAGTCAGAACATCTCATCGTAGTTCCCGTCTCAGTCACCCCTCACTGACACACCTGCTTGGCACATTTCACCGTAGGCGGGAGCCAGCCCTAGTGGTCTTCACCTCACGTTCACTCTGACTTTTAGGACACTACACGCCGACTCTGGCTTCTTCCTTGCATCGATGTCCGTGAATTCCAAGGTTTGATATACGAATGCAATTTTATAATATGATTTAAGTATGTTTTATTTACAGTAAACATATCGGGGGCTTATCTAGGAACGCCCCAAGCTCACCACTGCTGCCTCACATCTGGTGAGGCCTCTTGTGTAGGATTGTGTCCCGCAGCATGGTTTCTCTGTTTTATGACTTTCCCTAAATGATTTCCACTGTGAGGGTCATGCTCCGAAAGCCCTTCTCCTCCTTGAAATGACAGAAACAGCCACCTGTTTCCGTTTAGTTCTTTTATGATTTCATTTTTCAAGCTGAACTCCATAACCCCCTTGGAACTTACTGGAGTCTATGCTATGAGGCAGGAAAAGGTCCAACTTAATACGGTGTTTCAAAACAACCGGTTCTCTCAGCTCCTCTCGGGGGTGATTTCCGGCTCCGTTCATTGGCATTTCTACTTTTGCCACAGAGTCAAGACTCCTGCCTTTGGGTCTGTTCCTAAACCTGTAGGATCGTTCCAGTGGTCTAGCTCCCCTCTGACGCCAAGGTACGTGGTTCTCATGTCTCCTGGCTGCCTGGCGCGGCTGACCACAGCCGAGGGCAAGGGCTGCTCCCTTGTCTTCTTTTCTGGAGACCTTCCTGCCAGTTGTGCGGCAGCACAGGTGACGTAAGCGCCGCGCATCACTCAGGACGTCAGATGCACATTTTACAGATGAGGAAGCTGAGGACCAAGAGCAAAGACACACACACGCTCCAGGTCTCCAAAATACTATGCAGGGCCGGAAGCTCTCAGATGGGGCAGAGCCCACAGCGGGACCCTCTGTAAGGGGCCATCCTACCTGAAAACCCCCGTACCTAGGGCGGGTGCGTCACTGCCTCATCCTTGGCCTTCCAACCTGTGGCATCTGTTACTGCAGGTGCTGGTTTCAGACTCTCCTCTGCTGCTTTGTGTTTGGTCTTACGCTTTCCACTTAAGAGTGTGCCTTCACATTTTCCTGCTGGAGACCACATTTTTCTTTTTTCTGAGATAGGGAATTCCCATCCTGGCCTCTGTTTGAGTTACCCAGCGTGGTGATCGCGCCTCCTCAAAGGCACCCTTGCGCTTGTATTTCTTTGCTTGTCAGAGGCTGTATGTCTTCTCTGTATAGATGCACACACACGTCACTACAGTGATCACTGCAGAAGTTTAATAAAATTGTAGGTCTGTTTTATTAGCATAAAAAAGTGATCCTATTATTAGCTACCATGTTAGTAGCTTGGTCGACACGATTTTCATTCTTTTTAACTGAAGCGCATAGGGAAGAAATCATTTTGATCGTGAAGTCACGCAGGTGGGTAGTTCGGAGTTGGTCGTGACGACATCCCGACTGTATTTCATTAATTAGCATCTGGACTTTCAGGGCGGATGCTGAAAATACACAAATTCTGTAGGTGATGAAGTTATTTTTTACTTTTTAGAAAAAGTTACGGGAACAGAGAAAGTGCTGTCATACAAGGTGTTGAGAGAGATCAGAGCTTTGAATACTTCTCCTGCTCAACTTCCATCCCTTTGTAAGTGGCACAAGGCACCGTTCCGTTCAGGGAGAGGAAGCCGGGAGCCTGGGGAGTGAGACCACCCGCCTTTAGACCCCCTTGCGCGACTGCCTTTTCCTTATTCCCCACTACCTAGACTTGGGGGGCGGCTGACACGTGACACAGAGGCTCGTTCGGGGCAGTGCCATGCCCTTACAGCACTTCACCTTGGGAGTTGAGACTTTGGGTCCCAAGCCCCCACCCACCGTCAAGGAGTATCTGCCATCTGCTCAGCCACATGCTGGCCCCTCAGCGTGCTCCCTGCCAGACAGAGGTTTGGGACAACACCTGTGCTGACGACCCGGACCCTGAGGTGCTAGCCCCCCTGAGGCTTTTGTCAGTTCATAGATGGGGCTCCACTGACAGTCTGGGCAAAATGGGCGACTCACCTGCAGAAAATGCCCCGATTCCACTGATTTTTTTTCATGTCTGCGTAGGAAGAAAAAAGTTGCCTCCTTCCCGAAGATCAGTGAGCTTCCAGGCTCCTTGAATTCTTGTGTGTGAGAGATTCTAAATCGCCTCTTCTTCTTCCTCTCTTATTTATTTATTTGACAGAGAGAGAGAGAGAGAGAGAGATATCACAAACAGGCAGAGAGGCAGGCAGAGAGAGAGAGAGGGAAGCAGACTCACTGCTGAGCAGAGAGCCAGATGCGGGGCTCAATCCCAGGACCCTGGGATCATGACCTGAGCCGAAGGCAGAGGCTTAACCCACTGAGCCACCCAGGCACCCCCTTCTTCCTCTCTGATACTACAGACTGGCTACTACTGGTTGTTAACCAAATGATGTTTGAATTTTAGAAGTCAAGCGACTTAAAGGCCCATTTTACTAAATTTATGAAACTTCCTCTCTACTCTCATAATTCCAAAAGCTTTAATAAATATACATATGTGCTAGGATTTGCATTAGGTTTTTTTTTTTTTCTCCTCCTTCTACTTCTATCAAGTGCTTTTATTAAGCCCTTTTAGCACTATTTAACTTTTAAGCTAAGCATGTATTACTTTTAAAAACTAATTGGATAAAGATGTTCAGAGCTTGAAACACGGGAACCTTGAAAATAAAATGTGGACCCACGACTTAAGTAAGTAACTATCTGGAAGATTTTGATGTATTGCTTTCCAGCCGAATTCATTTGCTTCTCTTAATGCTTCCTGAGTGTTTAGTAACACAAGCACCTCTCAGCTGCTTTTTTGTTCATCCAACATAGAGCATTTCCTATAGTAAAATATTCTTAAAAACGTGTGTGTTTCATGTGTTCCATGTGACGTATATGTTAACAATACAAAGACTGAACAGGACATCAAAAATCAAGATGCTTCGCAGGGCCCTCAGTCATGTGATCATTACAGCCCCATGGTGGTGGTTGGGGGGGCGGAAACACCGCCAGCTTCCAGCTGGGGAATCCCACCGCCCAGGGGTGGGAAGGAGCCTGGGGTGCTTACGATCACAGGCTTGGGTGTCATTTATCAGCTGTGCCACCTTGAGCGCAACAGCGACTGGGATTCCTCAGGCCTATCACATCAGTGTTGGTGTCCTCAAGGAAAAGAATAAAAATGTGACTCTTGAAAATGTTATTAAAACGTGCAATCTTGTACCTAGATTGCTCTGACCTCCTGCCGCAAGCCATGGAAAGGCCCAGAAGCTTGAGCTGTATTTACTTGCCTGAAGACAATCTGTCCTCGCTTGGGCAAGTGACTTGACTTCCCTTCATCTGTAAATGGGGCCAAGAGAAGACCGACTTTGGGGTTTGGAGGCTCACACAAGATGGTGCGCTGCAAAGCATTCGGTAAGCTGCCTGGCGCACAGCGAGGGCTCGATAAATATGGCCTGTCCTGACTCCTCAGAGTCCGGCAGCTGTGGCCGGTGTCATTGGAGCTGCTTCCCAGAGAGGCTTACTCACATCCATACTTAAGAAAATTACACCTGCAGCCTCTCCAGCCTACCTCACTTGTTCATTTAATGAGCACTGACCGAGTTCCTGCCAGATACCACACGCCACAGGAGACCCTGGTCTCCATTCTCCCACCTCGCTTCTGAAAGCACAACACAAACGTCCCTGCCTCTGGGAAGCCTTCCTAGGACTCCAGGCGGACTCACTACTGCCCTGCTGCGTAACTGACTTTGGACACGAATGGGGTTCCAGGAGAAAGGACCCCCTCCCCACCCACCCACCATGTTCATTTCTGTATCATCAGTGCTTTCCGGGCTGTGTATAATAAAATAAGTAGATGCTCAGTAATGTGGAGTTGACTGAAAGTGCGCTTGTTTTCCCATGAGGACGGTAGCTGCCTTCGCCAGCTCTCCGGTTGCCGAAGCAAGCCAGATGTGTGCCGGACAGTTCGAGTCCTCTGGAAACACGTACGAGGTGGGCTCAGTCAGTCTCGGTTGTTGTGAGTGACTACTTTGTCTTATAACAACTGAAATTCTCTATTATGTTACCAGATCACACTCTTCAAGCCCCTCTCTTTTGCTAATTAAAAAAAAAAAAAAAATAGTATGGCCACATTGGGGAGGTCCTTAGGGAACATGTCCTGTATCAGGAAAAGTAGTTAAGCACTGGGGTCCTAAAGGAGCCTGGGAAAGTCTAGCCAGAAACTATGGAGTTGGGTTGTATTATCTATATAAAAACAGAACTGGACTTGGCAAGTTTTGTCACATCTTGGCTTATTAAATCCATTCATTGAGAATTAATTTTTCCAGATTGTTACTTCATAATAGCATTCAAGTGTCAGAAAATACCGTGACCAGTCAGTCATCGAGACAGGTTGGGAAAGTAAAAGAGGGCAGGTGAAGCACCGTCTCCCACACGTTTACTCAGCACTTGGTAATTTACAATGAGGCAGCTTGCACTGTCATTATCCCTCTGCTAAAACAACCCCCTGAGGCAGGTGGGAAGCCGGATGCTAGCCTCTTTGCATAGGACGGGACACCGAAGCAAGGCTCCACTGGGAATCCGAGCTGTCACACATCAGACTGGAATGGTCTGCTACCATGACCATCACCCTCCCAGGATCTCTGGAGGGCCTGTATCTTGTGGGTATCTTCAGAAAACGGTCCCATCTTTGCATTGGTCTTCCCAGAGCATTCTGGTCTACGGAGCGTGACCCAGGCTACAAGGAATGTCATGGGCACCTGGGCGTTAGCAGCTTTCCATGAATTCCCAGCCTCATCCTCTTGTGCGCTATGATGTGTGCTTTCACCGGACATGCCTTCATGATCCCGTAGGGGAGAAAGACACCTGTCCCCTATGCAAGGTGTCATGTTCACCTTCCTGGGACTGACCCAAGGGCCCCAGGGACTCTGAAGCATGCAGCCCTCTAAGCAAATTTCTGATTTAACCCATCTGAAATCCCAGCACTGCAGACAGGAGGGGGACGCTGTGTGCAGGCCTATTTCCCACACAAGCAAGCCCCGGGGAGGAGGAGGGCCCATTTACCTATGTACAGGCCTCACCAGCAGTGGACTCCGGCAGCAACTTTACTTCCATCCATTGTGTTATCTGAAAAAAGAAACCTCAGCTGGCCTGATGGGGAGCCTGTTGTGTGGGCAAGATATAATGGCGAGGCCTTTGGAGCGCTTTTTCTGTCTGCTCTGGTGTTTACAGGCCCCGGGTGAGGCGCCTGGACCAGCCAGGACCCTCTCCTCCCAGAACCTCCATCCTCAAGGCACCCCCTCCTCGTTCACAGATTTCTGGTACTTGAGTCCATAAACCAGGTCAAAGAATTCTCCGCCGGAGTTGGAGGTGGTGGCTCTGGGAGGGCTGCGCACCCTCCCCCGACCCATCCATCACTCCCTTTGAAGACACACAGCCCAGGCTCAGGGACGCGGACAGAAACATCCTGAGGAAATCACCACTCTAAGTGGCTTCTAAGCCTCATTTCCCCAAGGAAATAATCAGCACCTCTTCCCCAAGACAGCTCCAGGTGAGCGGGAAGGAACACCTTCCTGTCTCCGGCGGGAAGGCGTTGCCTGACCGCCTGATCGCCCAGCGCCCTCGCTTCTACTGTCTCAGTCCTCCGAACCCACGAGGTGGCCGGGGCAGGTACGACCCCCCCCCCCCCCATGCCGCCAATCGACGCAGGGCACACCGAGGCCCGGGCGCCCGCTCTCCTCGCGGGGTCACCCAGAGAGCAAGCACCCGGGAGCCTCTGCCTGCGCGCCCCGAGCTCGCCCCGCGGCACCGTCAGGTCCCCCGAGTGAGCCCGTCCGCGGCGGCGGCCACATGGCCTCATTGTCCCGGGCGGGCGTCCCGCCGCGCGGACGCGGGCGTTCACAGCAAACCGCAGTCCCGGCCGCTCGCGGAGCGACCCCGCCGGCCGGGCGCGGGGACGCGGCGAGCCTGGGAGCGCCGGCAACAAAGGAGAGGAGCGCGCGCGGGACCCCAGGGGGCACCGGCCCGGGGGGCGGCGCGGCCGGCCCGAGCGCAGGGGGACGGGGCGGCGGCCCGCGAGCAGGCGGCGTGCCCCGGCCCGGCCCTCAAAGCCTCCTTTCTTCTCGCGCGCAGCGAGGCGGCTCCGGGAGATCCGGGAGGGGGCGCAGCTCGCCGTCCCCGCCGGCCGGTCCGGGCGCGCCCTCCCTCCGCCGCCAACCCCACCCCGAGAAGCGCACAAAGAGCCGCGGGCCGGCGGGCGCACACCTCCCGTCGGGGCGGGGCCGCGGGAGGGGCCGGCGCGCGCTCCGCCGCGCCCGCCTTAAAGGGCCCGCCCGCTCCCGGCGCGCACCGCGCATGCCCGACCGCGGGGCGGGGAGGGACGGGACGGCGGCGCGCGCACGCCCGCACCGCTCGCCGGAGCCATGGCCGGCGTCCCCGCGGAGGCGGCGCGGCGCTCGTGCACGTGTCAGCGCCCGCGGGGGCTCGGCCGGCGCGCGGGGCGGGCGCAGGACCCCCGCGCCGCACATTCCGGAGGTCGCGGGCCGCAGGGCGGGCCGGGCCCGCGCTGCGGCGGGTGTCTGGCTGGCCCGGCCGCAGTTTGAGGGCCAGTTGGACGAAGTGCTGCCCAAGGGGCACAAAGCTGCGGGCGCGCGGGCGCGCGAGAAGCGATGCGGGCGGGCCTCTGCCTTTGTGTCTCCTGCGCTCCCGCGCAGGTGGGCAACCCGCGCCAGGAGCCACTTGGCCCGTGCGCACCCGGACCTCGAGTCCCGCTTTCCGGGCCCGAGGCTCGGGCCGCCCTTTGCGGCAGACAATAGACCCTTCTCCCAGTGGCACCGTGGGCTCTAGGGGTGGTTTATTTGGGGACGCTAACGGGACTTTCTCAGGACCGCTCTCTTAGAGCCCGGCCGCGGGCATCCGAGTTGGGCGCGTTTTCTTTTGTCCATCAGGCGAGGGGGGAGAGCTGGGGACAGACTGTCCTCGGCCGATAGGTACGCGCGAGTGTCCCGAGCCTGCCGGTCCCGCATTAGACAACAAAGAGAGGCGTTAGCGGCGGCGGGGGAGGGGCGCGGCCGGGAGGAGGACGGGGCGGGCTGCGGCGAGCGCGGGGGTGGGGGCCGCTCGCTCTCGGCTCGCCCTGACCGCGGCCTCCGCCCGCCCCCGGCCCGGCGCGCGCCAATCGCCTCCCCCAGCGATAGTGTCAGTAGCATTGTAGTGTCAGCTCCCGCCGGTGACGTTGCGCCTCCCTCGTCCCCCTCCGGAGCCGTCTGGCTGCAGAGGCTCAGTCAAGAGGCGGGGAGGAGAGGAGGAAAAAGCGCTGAGTGAGGGCGGGCGGGCGGGAGGGAGGGAGTGGAGGAGCCGGGGAGGGGCTCCTTAAAGAAACGCTGCTGTCGCTCGCCTGCTCGCTTCTCGCTCGGCATTGTGGCCAGCCAGCCGGGCACTCGGGGGGCACGCGCGGCTGCCGCTCGAGCTTTGCCCCCACCCCACCCGCCGGCAGATCTGGGGTGGGGACCCAGGCGGGGGCTCCTGCGGCCACTGCCCGGCGCCGATCGCACTGAGCGACCCACTCCTCCCGGCGCCGAGAAAGGAGCAACGGAGCCCTCTGCAGCCGGCCGGCCTCCCCGCCCCTGACCACTCGCTTCCCGGCTGCCTTTGTGGCCGCAGCTTCTCGCCGCCGAGCCGAGGGCCGGCGGGGGCGCGGCGCGCACGGCCGAGCGATGCCCAGCTCCCTGTTTGCAGACCTGGAGCGCAACGGCAGCGGCGGCGGAGGGGGAGGCGGCGGCGGCGGTGGTGGTGGCGGCGGCGGCGGCGGCGGCGGCGGCGGGGGAGAGACCCTGGATGACCAAAGAGCCCTGCAGCTCGCGCTCGATCAGCTCTCCCTGCTGGGGCTGGACAGTGACGAGGGCGCCTCTCTGTACGACAGTGAGCCGCGCAAGAAGAGCGTGAACATGACCGAGTGCGTGCCGGTGCCCAGTTCCGAGCATGTCGCCGAGATCGTGGGGCGGCAAGGTGGGTCCGGTGGAGATGGGGAGCTGGAAGGGAGAGGGTCTCGGGCCACCGCCCCGCGGGGAGGGCGCGAGAGGGTTCGGGATCCGCGGCGCCCGCGAGCCTGGAGAAGAGAGGAAGAGCCGCGCGATGGGCCGGCGCCCCAGACAAAGAAAGTGCAGGCAGGCTGTCTCCCGGAGCCGCGCCGCTGCCACGGCGGGATGCACTTTATCCTGCTAAAATCACTGCCTTCTCCCCTAGCGCCCCCCACCCAGCCCACCCCGGGAAATAGAATTTAAATATAAGATGCTTGGGGGAGGGGGCCTTTGATAGGTCCTTTGGGAGGGGGAGGAGGAGGAGTGAGCATCGGACGGGAGGAGGATTCTGGATTTCTGCAAAGCGGAATGGAGCCCAGAGGAGGAACAATGGGTCCCGGGACTGCCCCCCCTTCTCATCAGTACCCCAGTTCTGGGAGGGTTCACGGCCCCGGCCCTGTTCCTTGAACCCTTTCGCCGCGCCTTCAGGGCGGACGGCGCGCCCCGCTGGATCCTAGCGGCATCTCCCCAGCTGACTTTTCCCTGGGATTCTCGGGTTTGCTCGGGACGACTGCAGTCACTGGGGGAGGACTGGGCAGCCAATGGGCTGTTCCTCGAGCGCCTCGCGGGTGGAACCCGCTTCCCAGCCCGTGGCGTGGCCCAGGGTCAGTGAGGGAGCCGCCCCCTTTCCGCCCGAAGCGTGTCCTGCAGCCCCGCAGCCCAGGACGCGGGCGGTCCCAGGTCTCCGCGGTTACCCCGGGATAATGGGCGTGTCTGTCTCTCTCTCCCACTCCCTCCCCTGCACCCTGGCTCCCAGGTTGTAAAATCAAAGCGCTGCGGGCGAAGACCAATACTTACATCAAGACCCCGGTTCGCGGGGAGGAGCCTGTCTTTGTTGTGACGGGCAGGAAGGAGGATGTGGCCATGGCTCGGAGGGAGATCATCTCTGCCGCGGAGCACTTCTCCATGATCCGCGCCTCGCGGAATAAGAACACGGCGCTCAACGGCGCAGTGCCCGGGCCGCCCAACCTGCCTGGACAGACCACCATCCAGGTGCGGGTGCCCTATCGCGTGGTGGGGCTCGTGGTGGGGCCCAAGGGCGCCACGATCAAGCGCATCCAACAACAGACGCACACGTACATCGTGACGCCCAGCCGCGACAAGGAGCCCGTGTTCGAGGTGACTGGCATGCCTGAGAACGTGGACCGAGCTCGCGAGGAGATCGAGGCGCACATCGCCCTGCGCACCGGCGGCATCATCGAGCTCACAGATGAGAACGACTTCCACGCCAACGGCACGGACGTGGGCTTCGATCTGCACCACGGGTCCGGCGGGTCCGGCCCAGGCAGCCTCTGGAGCAAGCCCACCCCCAGCATCACGCCCACCCCCGGCCGCAAGCCGTTCTCTAGCTACCGCAACGACAGTTCCAGCTCGCTCGGCAGCGCGTCCACAGACTCTTACTTCGGCGGGGGGACCGGCGGCAGCACAGCCGCCACCCCGCGCCTGGCGGACTACAGCCCCCCCAGCCCCGCGCTCAGCTTTGCCCACAACGGGAACAACAACAACAACGGCAACGGATACACCTACGCGGCGGGGGAAGCTTCCGTGCCTTCCCCCGACGGCTGTCCCGAGCTGCAGCCCACCTTCGACCCGGCTCCGGCTCCCCCGCCTGGGGCGCCGTTGCTCTGGGCTCAGTTCGAGCGCTCCCCCGGAGGCGGCCCTGGGGCTCCGGTGTCGTCGTCCTGCTCGTCCTCCGCGTCTTCGTCCGCTTCGTCGTCCTCCGTGGTCTTTCCCGGGGGCGGCGCCAGCGCGCCCGCCAATGCCAACCTGGGGCTGCTGGTGCACCGCCGGCTGCACCCGGGCGCCAGCTGCCCGCGCCTGTCCCCGCCCTTGCACATGGCGCCGGGGGCGGGCGAGCACCACCTGGCGCGCCGGGTGCGCAGCGACCCGGGCGGAGGGGGCCTGACCTACGCCGCCTATGCCAACGGGCTGGGCGCGCAGCTGCCCGGCCTGCCGCCGTCGGACACCTCCGGCTCCTCGTCGTCGTCCAGCTCCTCGTCCAGCTCCTCCTCCTCGTCGTCGGGGTTGCGGCGAAAGGGCAGCCGCGACTGCTCCGTGTGCTTCGAGAGCGAAGTGATCGCCGCGCTCGTGCCCTGCGGCCACAACCTCTTCTGCATGGAGTGCGCCAACCGCATCTGCGAGAAGAGCGAGCCCGAGTGCCCGGTCTGCCACACCGCGGTCACCCAGGCCATCCGCATCTTCTCCTGAAGGCGGCGCGCCTGCGCGCACCCCGCGTGGGCCGAGGGGGGCCCCTCCCCTCCAGCCTCAGACCCCCGACCCTCGCCGCCGCCGCCAGCACCCGGCCCGCGCCCGCCCGCCGCCTCCGTGCCCCACCCCTTCCTCCCCCACCCCCGCTCACACTCTGAGATCCGAGAGGAGCTTGGGAAGCTGTAGTATCCGCTCGTTTTTTAAAATTTTTAATTTTTAAACAAAGGAACTTGCCAGGATATCTGCATCAAGAGTACTATAGCCCGGGAAGCCCCCGAACCACCTGAAATGCATGCTCTATAAATAATAGGAACGGCGACACTCTAGTAATGATAGTTTGTACACTGTACTTCATAGGAAGCTTCCAAAAGAAGAAAACCCCACAAGTTTTCCATTTTCTTAAAGTAGGAGAAAAAAAACGAACAATACTTATTATGACGAAGAGGATAATAATAGTGCTTATGGGATGTGTGGACTGTTTTCGTGTGTTCCCCTTTGTGGCTGGGTTCCTACGAAGCTTATTCTAGAACACAGTGGATCCTTTTTGAATGTTGTGGAAGGGCCAGGAGTTCCTGTGAAACCAGGATACTGCAGCTTTATAAAAGTTAAACAAACTGTAACATATCTCTTATATATTAAAAACGTTTAAAAGTTTTAAAGAGAAATTGCATTAATACAGATTGAAGTATTTTATTCTTTTTTGACTTGAAAAATTATATTTCATATTGCAAAGATGTTTACAAGTATTTTAATTTAAGTTCAGTGAACTTTTTGTAGCTGGGTTAAATCTTTTTATTTTAGTATGGCCTTATGGCAAAGAACACTGTATTATTTTAATAACCACACAATCGTGACGGAATTACAAAACCATAAAATGTGTAATGTTTTGAACAGTATTCTGTTGGGATGGAGATTTTATAGGTTCAGACAAATCTAGAAATGCTTCACCCAGCATATTTTCTATTCAGTGATATAAAGCATATTTTATTCTATATTATTACAAAAAAAAAACCACGGAAATGTATAAACATGTCAAAGGGAACTGTTGATGCTTTCTAACATTTGTATAAATAGAATTCAGTGCAAGCTACAAAAATTCTGTTGGGCCACTATAGTTTTAGTATTTCTATTTTAATACATTTGTTTACCACTTGTTTATGTATATGTAGGTGATGTTACTTGAGCTTAAATGTACTTTACTGAGCAAAGTTTAAAAAACAAAGTATATTTTATTTTATGATAAAGGGCCTTTAACCTCATGGTCAAATACTAATATTATATTTGCTGAGACAAGATTTGAAATTGTATCAAGAGTTTTATTTTTCTGACATTTAAAGTTCTACATAATAAAGGTAAAACTTAAGGAATGGTGCTACTTCATTTTTTAAGTATTTCTATATAAATAAAATATTGAAGAAAACCTATCTTGTGTGGTGAGTTGGTTTTGTTTTACGCCCCTTGGAGTCCTCCTGTGTAAATCACTCGTAAGTGACTAGTGAAAATGTATACGTTCCAGGCATATGATGTTAGTATTTTATCAATGGAATGAGCTTTCCAGATAGGCCGGAGTTGTGTTGAGTGGGATCTATAGGCCACGGGCAATGGTATTTTTTAAAAATTGCAGTTTCCTACTGAATCAGGGCTTGCTTCTCCCTGAGACACAGTGGGCGCGGTGCCTGGGGCCCATGATACCTGCTGGGGTTTGATGGGGAGGCCCAGGAAAATGTTTGATTTCTTTTAAAATTAGAAGAAAGCAAACCCAAAGGAAATGAAATTATTCAAAGGAAATGTTTTAATTTTCAGGTCCACAAGAACCTGTTCATTAAAATCTGCCTAAAACACTAAGAGAATAAAATAATTATTAGAGTATTTAAAGTGATATCAAAAATCAATTCAAATATCGATATTATTATGCGGGAAGAAGCCCACGAAAGCAAAAGTGCCTGGGGTCCAGCAACATTAGGATCCCACCCCACGTGGCCCCTTCAGGGTAGAGGGGGCCTCAGGGCTGTGCCTGCTCGCCTCAGTTTCCACGGAGGGCCACTTCCTTCCGGGAAGCCACGCAGTGACTGTCTCTGCTTGCAGAGGGCCTAGCTGGATTTCAGGACCTTCTTAAGAGGCTTCCGCTGGGAGGGTAGGCTAATTGGTGTTGACAGGCTGAGGGTGTTAACCCCTTGTTGTTGTTTGAGGCAAGTTTTTGTTTGTTTTCTGGCAGGCTACACCTGCTCCCTGGCTGTTGGGTTTTGTCAAGCAGCAGCGCCGCCAGCTTTCACTTGACCTGAACTCTTGTCTTCTAGAGAGTATTTAGAAATGACCAGAGCACGCCACTGAGTTTCCAGCTCACTCTGCCAGCCGAGCTGCCCCCGGAGAGCCGTGTCTGCCCTGGAACGTGGCAGGCTTTTGTTTTAATCTGCGCCCATGGGTACCATTTAGCAGGTGAGGCCAAACAGTGGGCCATGACCTACATGGGTGGGTGGCGTGTCTTTCCCTTCCATATTAATTTTTGTTTGTCCAGAAGCGCCGTCACGTCGTAGACCCTGATTTGTTTGGTTGAAATGCCGCCGTGTGAAGGCAGGAGGCAGGAATTCGGGGTGGGAAGGGTAAAAGGAGTGGCCCGGCTTGGGAAATTTCTGGCATCATCTCCAACTCTGGAACGTTCCCAGGCGGTGTTTACCCCCTTTCTTCTCCCTCAAGGACTGGAGGTTGGCCGAGGCCTGGCGAGCAGCGACATCCTAGTCCAATCCCACCTTTCCTGTGAGCTGTTCTGAAATGCCTAGAACAGAACCAAGATTCTTTTTACACTTACGACTTTAGCCATGTAACTTCGCTTTTCTGCCTTAGCAGAATGATGACAGAGAAGGCAAGCAGAGAAGAAAAGCTTTGACTTGAGTTTCTCATGGGCTCTTACCCAGAGAGAGAGTTTGTGGTCCATATGCTGCTTTGGGAAAAAGACAAAAAAAAAAAAAAAAAAAAAAAAAGTCAACTGGAGGCCGCTGACATCTCCTTGGATGGCCTATATTTCTCTGCGGTGAGAGGTTCCCTTTGTTGACATGAAGTTCGGGGATGTATTATTAATAAACGTTGGTTTCTTAGGAGAAAGAGCTTTCTCCTTTTAAACTGTTGGCTTTCCCCGCAGGGCAGGCCCTTGTCACCCACACAGGATGTGGAAAATGCTAGTGGTATTGAACGGCATTAGCTTCAAATCCAAGACCCACCTTCTGCCGCATTCCCTACGTCCCCCGAAATGATGAGCGTCCGGGTGGCGCCTGGCCGTGGAGCTGACAGCCCTCTGGCTGGGCAGGTGAGAGATGCAACATTCCTGCTGCCAAATGGGCAGCCCCTTCCCTCTCTGCTTTTATACCCCCCCAATCTTTCTGCAGCAACAAAATGCTGGCCAACGGGCATCTCTCCCTCCCCCCACCAAGCCTCGCCCTCATTGATGTGCACTGGTAGTTCTCAACTGGGGGCTGATTTGGCACTCCCCAATTTAGGCAGTCTCTGGGGACACTTTCGAGTATGACAACTGGGGTTAGTGCTCCTGGTGTCTAGGGGGTGGTGACCAGGGATGTTCTTAAAAGACCTACAAGGCACAGCGAGGAATTACGCCGTCCAGGGTTTGAGAACCCCCCGGATGTAGACAAAGTAAATGTTAACTTCCCTGCTGTTGATTCGCTGCCTTGAAATCGGTGATGTTCTTGTGATGTTTAAATGCATCAAGACTGACCCTCGGCCCTGTTCTGGGATGATCTCCCCAGGGTAGCTCCAGGGATGTCAGAAATATGGGGGGAGGCCCTGGCTGATGCCTGTGGGCGGGGGGGTTCGGTGAGGAGAATGAATGAAGAACTCCTCTAGTCACCGAAGAGGGGCAGGGTGCACCCGACTAGTAATGATACGTTCCCAGCACTTTCTCTCCCGGCGTCTCCCGTGCTCCTTACCGCAAGCCACGTGGGAGGTACCACTGACACTTTCCTGGGCCTGTTTGCGGTGAAATGAAAATACTCAGAATGCAGTCCGGGAGCACAAAACCTGGGTTTTCTCACTGCAGCCTGTGCCCTTGCTGCCTTGTCAGGCTGAAATCGCGTTGCGGAGCATTCTGGGAACGGATCGGGTACCTGCCGCTGGCTCCTCCCGTTTCCCGATTTCCTGGGTCCCCCTTATCCGGCCCCAGTTGGCTCTTGGGAAAACGCTTCCTTACGGTCAGTGACTTTCAGAGATGAGGCCAGCCAGAGCCTTTATCTCTTAAGCCTTATCTTTCCAGGGAGTGTGGACAAATTGTCTCAAGAGGGTCCTGAGCCCGCAGCCCGGTGCAGCGCTGGTACGAGCTGTCCTTAAGGCTTCGTGGGGACAGGGGAGCCTGGGGGGAGGTGAAATTTGTGTGGGCTTCCATCCGCCTCACCTTCAGAAGGTCATTCCCCCGTGGGCTTGGGGACAAGGGTCCTTCTAATGCGGAGTGTTGCCTACTGTTGACCTCCCTCTCCCGCCCAGATCCAGTCAAAACCTGACCTTGTCCCCACCCCTAGGAGGGTAAAACCCTCCTACTTCCCAGGAAAGGGAAAGTGGGGCGGGGGAGTTAGGCATCCCTTGTGTGATGGCAGCCATCACTGTGCACACCCAGCCCAACGGTGGGTATGAGGAAACCCATTTCAAAGACAAGGAGACTGAGTCATTGGGAAGTTAAATGACCCACCTAAGGCTCAATAAACACTGGGCTGGGATTGCACCCTGGGCCCATCTGAATCCAAAGTTCCCATCCTGACCCCTTCAGAAAAATGGCTTTGACAGGAGGTGTTTTCCGAAAAAGTGAGCACTGGTTCATCCCACAATCGTCAAGCATGGGGAGGGTGGTTCTTGCTTGTTGATAAGCGTGATCGATTTGAAAGATGCAACGAGGGCCTCGCGGCTCTCCTGACTCCAGGCCACGCGTCCAGGCTGCGGCGGGGAACCACGGACACCAACAGCGGGTCATGTGCGCGCAAGGACCTTTCTGTGACGTGTCTCCCAAAGGTTTGTGATCCCTGGGCTGTTTTGTGACCAGTCGGATAGTGAACATTAAGCTAATTCTGGAACATAGTCTTCCCAGATACACCAAAAAATATATATTTCATGAGGATAAAATGAGCACAGAATACTCTCAAAAAACAAAAAACAAAAAACAAAAAACAAAACTCCATAAAAATGTCACCTGAACTAATGGAGACAGTGGCAAAAAGACCCCAAACCCTGACTGAGAAGTAAACTGTAATCAGCTCTTTGGTTTCCAGAATGTGAAGGTCTTTGTTTTCTCTCATTGGCTTCCTTTTTCTAGGGCATTTGCAGGGCCTTTAGAATGTTGGCATGGCCTGAGCTGGTCTGAGAGGCGAGGCGCTGGACTGTCCGTCCCATTCGAGCCTGTGTCGTCACGCGAGGTGTGGGTGCGACACACAGCAGCTCTGTGACTCTGCTTCTCCCGGGGAGGACAGATGGTTCCCTTCCTTCTGGAAGGATCAGACCTGCTGAGCCCCTCTTTTGGGCTTTAGGGCACCTTGTACCTCCTTCCATAGCAGCACAGTCGTGTGTTGACTTGTCTTTCTGCCCCACTAGGCTGAGTACGCCTCAGGGCGGGGTCTTGTCCTTCCATCTCTGAGCCCCCAACACCCGACCCAGAGCCCACAAACGTACCCGGAGCACTCTTGGAAGATGAGTGAGAAGGGGCTGTCTCACTTGAAATAACCTACCTGCCCATGAACAGGGGATTTGTTTATTCATTCTATGACCTGTGCATTAGTGGAACTCTACGTGCTCCAATAAACAGAAAAACCACCTTGATATCTGTAGAGGCGAAACGCAGAAGGTTGGCTTTTGGAAAACGCAGTTTTGTGTGCATAGAAAAGCTTCCGAGGCCATCATGATAGGCAGCCTTCGAGCCAGCCCTCAGTGATCCCCACCTCCTGATGGTCACCCCTGGGGAGCACCCCCCCTCGAGTGATGGTTGGACTTCGCGACCTGCTTCTAAGGACCAGATCATGGCCCAAGGTATGGGATATGACTTCTGAAGTTAGGTTATAAAAAGACTGTGGATTTTCTGTTGGTTTCAATCTCTCGGCTGGTTCACTCCAGGTAGAGCCATGTCCTGAGGCAGCCCTCAGAGAGAGAGAGAGAGAGAGAGAGGTCCAGGGGGTGAGAAACCCAGGGGGAGCCTCTAGCCATGAGGAACTGAGGTTCTCAGCCCAGGAGCCTGTCCGGAACAGGGACCAGCCTACAGCCATGAGAATGAGCTTGGAAGCAGAGACTCCCCAGGCTGTGTCCGGAGATGAGACCACACTCAGGCCACGACACGCTGACCACACCTGAGCGGAGACCCCGTTGGAGATTCCCAGTGACGCCAAACCCTGACTCCTGAACCACAGAAACTGTGGGACAGCAAACGCATTTTGTAGGAAGTGTCCAAGTTTTAGGGCGAGTTGTTAGACAGAAACAGAACTGAAACAGACTGTACAGATATGCAATTAAGTGTTGAACAGTGATCATCCTCAGAGGGTAAGATGGATGTTTGGGGGTCATGACAGAGCGCTGGCCCTGCCACTCTGTGTAATGTGCAAAATTACTCAACTTCTCTAGGCCTCAGTTTTATCATCTATGAAGTGGGGGTTTTAATAGTAATGTTGTTACTCTTAACACAGTCGCTCTGAGGAGCATTTAGGATAATGTGTAGCAAATGAAAGGGCTATCTATCACTATCTATTAACCCATATGTTTCATAAATCGATTTTTTTCACTTTATATCCTCATGACCTTTAGGTCTTTTTCCTACCATATAATTCCATTATTTTCATAGGTCAAAAATAATTTGAAAAATTCAAAGTGGGATGCATGAGTGGCATCAGTCCACGTTGCCTGGACCAAATCCTCCATATGGGAACCTTTGGATGGACACTAGATCTCTAAAAGCGGGGCCATTATTTTATTTTGTGTGGGAGACATTCAACTTTTCAAAACGCTTCTATTTAAATGGCCTCACGGCAGTCCCCAAAGAGGCAGACAACGCGGATATTATGTCCTCCTTTTACAGCCCGGGAAACAGCACCCCCTTGCCCGATGGGGGGTCAGTGGTGAGGTGGAGACTGGAGATGTCTGGAAACCAAGATCATCCTCACCACGCATGGGGCAGATCGGTGGAAAACTGCCTTTACAGAATATCCGAAGTGGCTCCTACGTGTTAGGAGTACGTTTAATACACCGCTAGCCAAAAACACCTCACCCTCTCACCCAGGGAGTTTGAGCCCCGTCAAAAAACCTATTTCTCATTAAAACCATGATGGCATTGCCGTAACGTTCCTTTGTAACTCAGGAGGCACTTGGACAGCAGCGCGCGCGGCCCTGCAAGGAAACGATCTCTGGGGAGCTCCCTACAAGCAAGACTCTGATACTGGGGGTTACTGGTCACAGCCACACCTCTGGGGGGACCTCCGGATGGGCTCATTCATCCGCACTTCCTGCTTGGCAAACTACCTCGCCCCTTGAGGTGCCTGCGTGAGAGGAACCTGGAAAAGTGGTGTAAAATAAAAATTCCCGGATCCAACCCTTGAAAATCAGTACCTTTGGGAGGGGCCTGGGAGTGTGCATTGAACAAAGTCCCCACGCCCCCAGTTGGGGGGTGAGCTCGAGATGTCAGTATAAATCTTGGATCACCCTGCAAGTTGCCACGGAAAAGAAGGAAGCCTTTTAATTTGTACTGATATTAAACAATCTCTGATATGTATTATTAAGAGAAAAAAAATTAAGACGAATGATCATATGTATAGTATGCTTCCGTTGTATTAACGTGTCTGTGGAGACCTCCGTGCGAGTGTGGTTGTGCGAATAAGGAGTGCTCCTCCAACATGGGAGGCTGGGGTCGGCCGTCGGGCTGGGGAGAGGCTCATGTTTTGTTGTATATCCTCTTGCAACGCTGGTATCTTTTTAAACAATAAGTGTTACCCACTCAAAACTGTTTTTCTCTAGTTGATGAGGTGTCTGTGTCGGTTCACAGACTGTTAGAAATGCACACACCGACTGGGGATATGGACGGTACAGAAGCTGTGTGTGCGCGTGACGAAGGGGTATGTGCGAACTCTCTAGGTCTTTTCTTCCTTAAAGACTTTATTTTTCAAAGATTTTATTTATTTGAGAGAGACAGAGTGCACAAGCAGGTAGAGCGGTGCAGGGAAAGGGAAAAACAGACTCGCCACCAAGCAGGGAGCCCGGTGCGGGGCTCGATCCCACGACCCCGGGATCATGACCTGAGCTGAAGGCAGAGGCTTAACCGATGGAGCCCCCCAGGTGCCCCTACAGACATTGTTTTTTAAGTCATCTTTATGCCCAGTGTGGGGCTCGAACTCACAACCCCGAGATCGAGAATCGTGTGCTCTACCGACTGAGCCGGCCAGGTGCCCCCAACTCCCTGTACCTTCTTGCTAAACTTTGCTGCGAACCTAAAATGACTCAGAGGAATCGTCTGTAAATTTAGAAACATTTTGAAGTGCTAGGTGTTGTAAGCCCGTATGGGAATGACCTTAAAGCTGGGGTGACTGATTGACAGACCGTTGAAGTAACGGCTCCTGAAATTCTGAGGGGAAGCCAGGTTTGGGAACCGCTGGGCTGGGGGAGGTGCAGGGCCCCCTCCAGGGAGACCTCCAGCCCAGCTGAACAGTAGAAGATACGTTTGCAAAAGCAGGTCACATGCAGAGTGTAGAGGGCCTAGAAGGCCTGGCTGAGAGTTTGGGGGTGTGTCTTGTAGGCCTTCAGGGGACAGTTTTCATGTTGCTTTCTGGTAACCAGGAGCCGGATGGCCGGGGGCTGAGCCAGGATAGGCCGGGGCGCTGGTGAGGAGCCACGGCCCTGATCCTGGCGGAGGCAGATGGCTCAGGGGGAGAGCCGTGAAGAGCATCTGGGTAACCAGAGGAGAGCAGAGAATTGGACGGGGCCTCGCTAACGTGCTCGACGGAGTCGTGTGAAATCTTGATGTTGGACTTCTGGAGCCCCAACAATGGCCATTTCGTACGGTTCCGCCTGCTGGGGTGGACAGTGTGGTGGCAGAGGGGGGCCCGGGGAGTGGGGAGGGACGGCGTGATGGGGAGACTTGAAGTCTCTGTGGCTGGGTCACGGTCATTCAATGTAGAGGAATGTGGATGTTCCAGGGGTGACCGAATGGAGTGTCATGGGGTTTTCAGCAAATGCTTTTGCTGACTGTTTCCTGGACACGTCTTTCGTTTCTACATATTTGAGCCTTTGCCTGGACCTTCCCCTCTGCCTAGGAAATGCGTTATAGTTAAAAAAAAAACAAAGATCCAGGTGGAGGTCTGGTGAGGCAGAGCAAGGACGGTCCCCTGGAAGAGGGTTTATGCGCTCCTGGCGGCGGGGAGAGTTTCCGGGGGGCTTGAAAGGGACAGAGAAGCATTCACACGGGATATGGTTGGGGATGGGTCTTTGCATGGAGCGCTCCTTCAGGAACATGCCATTGTCGGAGGATGAAAGTGCTGGTCTTAGGCAGGACGGCAAAGAGAGATCAGGGACCCAGTGGAGGCGGTGAGGGTTCCCGGCAGCTGGATTGGGAAGGAGATGAGGGGCTTCTGGGCGGAGCAGATCTGGGGCAAGAAGGGAGTTAAATACCGTCTCCTGGAGACAGTACCTCCCCCACGGCTGGACCTGCCTCCGCCAACACCATTTCCTTGAAGAGTTTTGGGGCCACAGAAGTGACCCCTCTTGTGCCTCTGGGCAGGTCCACCTGTGGGAAAGTGGGTCCTTGCCCGGACGCAATAGCCCAAACTTCACCCAGCAGTTTTGCTTTAGGCACTGAGTCAGATTTCTCTTTTGCCTGCCTGCAAACCCATCAGAAATGCGAAGGTCCTGACCACAACGCCCTGAATCTTCTCACTTTCATGTTGCCCAGCTCGAGGGCTTTAGATTTCCAGGAAACACTGTGCTTCGGGCCTGCTGGCCATTAGCTCCAGTGGCTCAGCGGGGGACACCTCTTTGCATTCATTTGCTTTCTGGAAGGCCTGGAGACAGGTGGTGGTAGGGCCTGGTGTGGTGCACGGTGTTTTTTCCAAAGGGCTCAGGCCTTGTTGGGGAGGAGTCAGGCAGGGATTAGGAACCATAAATGAATGGGAAGTGCAGAGAGGCTGTTGGAAACCACTTCTCTGGAGCACCTGGGTGGTTCAGGTGGTAAAGCGTCTGACTCTTGATTTTGGCTCAGGTTGTGATGTCTGGGTCCTGAGCTCAATCCCTGCGTCAGGCTCTGCACTCAATGTGGAGCCTTCTTGAGACCCCTCTCTCTCCCTCCCTCCCTCTCCTCCGCCATCCCCCTCCCCCATCTGCAATCACTCTCTCCTTCTCTGTTAAAAAAAAGAAGGAAACCACTTCACTGAGGTATGATTGATATAAAACACAGTACATATGCATTTGTATACATTTTTACATATACATTTATGCATTTAACTCAGTGAGTTTGGGGATAAGTGTCTACCTGTGAAACCATCACCACCATTAAGACCATAAACCTCTCCATCACCTCCCATAGTTTCCTCCTGCCTCCACTGTTACTATCAGCAGCAGCAGCAGCAGTAAGAACACAGTACGAATTCTAGCCTCGTACAACGTTGGGAGTGTACGAGGCAGTACGGTTAGCTCCGGCTCTCTGCTGTACGGTACTTCCAGAACTCGTCTGTCTTACGTAACTGAACTTTCGTACCCTCTGACCACCGCCTTCCCCGTCTCTCTCTCCTCCTCCCCCTTCGAATCACTGTTCTGCTTTCCGCTTCCATGACGTTGACCATTTCGGATCCTCCCTCTGCGTGAGATCATGCTGTGTGTGTCGTCCTGGGTCTGGCACGTCACTTAGCACGACATTCCCCGGGGCCCGTCCATCTTGTTGGCAGATGACAGGATGTCCTTCCTTCATAAGGCTGAATACTGTCCCGCTGCGTACACAGCCACTGCGTTCTTTACCCGCCGAGGTGGCTGCACACCTGGACCGTTGCGCGGGGACCGCAGGGACGCGGGGGTGTCAGGGCTGCACACCGCTTCCTGACGTTTCCCTCGGTACAGAGGCCGCGTCCGACGGCGGTGCCCATCTCCCTCCACGGGCTTGGCCTCCTCCCTCTTCCTTCTCTGCCGCGGTCCTCTTGGCATTCCCAGTCCTCTCGTGCCATCCTTTCGTGAGGGTTCCATCTCCGTCCTAGAGGACAGATGCCGAGCTCTTTTGTAGCGGTTTCCCAGCTCTTTCTCCTAGCGGTTCTTTTTCTCTTCTCAAATGATTAACTTCTGCTTCTTTATTTTAATTCCAGCAGAGTTCACATGGGGTCGTAGAGGTGTGCGGTGTAGGGATTCACACATCCATGGCCCACCCAGTGCTCATCACGACAGGTGGACAGGTGCCTCCTTCATCCCCATCACCTGTGTCCGCATCCCTCCCTCCCGACCCCGGTCACCAGCCATGTGTTCTCTAGAGTTAAGAGTCTGTGTGTTCCTTGGTTTGTCTCTTTTTTCCGTTGCTTGTTTGTTTCTTAAATTCCACACATGCGTGAAATCAAATGGCATTTGTCTTTCTCGGACTGACTTACTACTGTCTAGCTCCATCCGTGGTGGGGCAAAGGCAGAGTCGCATTGTTTTCTACGCCCGCGCAGCGTTCCGTTGTGCGCACAGACCGCGTCGTCTGCATCCGGTCGTCAGTCAGTGGACCCTCGGGCCGCTTCCGAATCTTGGCTACAAATAACGCTGCTGTAAACATCGGGGTGCATATGTCCCTTTGCATAAGTGTTTTGGCATTTTGGGGTGCACACCTAGTCGTGCGATTACTGGGACCACAGGGTAGCTCTATTTTTTTTTTTTTTAAAGATTTCATTCATTTATTTGAGAGAGAGACAGTGAGAGAGAACATGAGCGAGGAGAAGGTCAGAGGGAGAAGCAGACTCCCCATGGAGCTGGGAGCCCGATGTGGGACTCGATCCCGGGACTCTAGGATCATGACCTGAGCCAAAGGCAGTCGTCCAACCAACTGAGCCACCCAGCTCTATTTTTAACTTCTCGAGGACCCTCCATACTCTTCCACAGGGGCCGCACCAGCTCGCGCTCCCACCCATATCGTGAGAGGCTGCCCCTTTCTCCGCATCCTCGCCAACACTGCGGTTTCTTGCGTTGTTGATTTTAGCCCTTCTGACAGGCGCGAGGGGGTGTCTCACTGTGGCTTTGATTTGCTTTCCCTGAGGATGAGTGAGGCTGAGCATCTCTTCATGTGTCTGTTGGCCGTCTGGAGGTCTTCTTTGGAGAAGCGTTTGTTTGTGTCTTCTGCCCGTTTATTAATTGGATTCCTTGCTTTTTGGGTGTTAAGTTTTGTAAGTTCTTTACGTATTTCAGATACTGGCCTTCCATCGGCTCTGCCACGTGCACATATCTTCTCCCGTCCCGCAGGCTGCCCTGCACTTCTGTTGCTGTGTCCTTCGCTGTGCACAGGCGCCAAGTCCTAGCAGTTCTCCCCCCTTCCCCTCGCGCCAGCCTGTCTGAGTCCACGGAGAGGAGCACCCACCAGACAACCAGATCTTTCCAATACTGACACCTTCGCATGGCACAATGTCTAGGTGCGATTTTACTAATATGACCCTTTATTTACATGTTTGACAAAAAAAACATGGTAAAATATACATAGCCCCCAAACCTACCATTTTAATCATTTTTGAATGCAGTTCGGGGGCATTAAGCACATTCACACTGTCGTGCCGTGGTCATGGCCATCCCTCCCCCGAGCGTTTTCATTGGCCCAGACGGAAACTCCTTATTATGTCCCTTGCCTGCTTCTGGTGACCTCAGTGCTCCTGCCCCTATGAACTCTGCTGTCCTAAGCCATGTCCCTCTTTTTACATATATTTTCATTTATCACAGAATTCCTTCCCTACCAGGGAGGACAGATAGGAAAAATAGCCTGTCTGGGAAAAAGAACACTCTTGTGCGTGCGTGTGCCGAGTCCTACGCTGACGTTGCTGAGAAATCAGACCCTCCCCACCTCTACCCACAGGCTCACCAGAGAGCTCAGGAGAGCCCCGGGGCAGGGCTTCTCCACCATGCATGACTTCAACTAAGGAAAGAACTGCTCTGTACCAGGGGGACGTGGCTTGTGTAGACTTGAAACAATTTGCGTTGGGTTCATCTTGGTTATATGTATTCACAAGGTCCATTTCTATCTTTACGCAAACTGTGTCTTTGGAAGCAAAGCCCAGATCTCCAAAGAGCCCCATGTGCATGTGCTTGCTTGTTTCACTCCAAGTCGTGTGTGTGTGTGTGTGTGTGTGATCTGTAGCTTAAAAATGTTTCCCAGCCATCTTCTGAGTGTGCTTTGTACAAAACTGTTCTGAGCAACGAAAATACAGTTAGATTATCTGAAAACCTCCATTGTTGATTTATACACAGACTGATACCAGTCGGAGACAGGGACCTACATTCTCTTTATTAAGAATGATGTACATTGCTGACCGTTCATTGATTCTTTGCTTGAAACTAAATTTAGAAATTTGACACCATTTCAGGTGAAACATTCATTCATCAACCTACTTTAAGCTTTACTACAGAGAATCAGGATGGTTTTTAAAATAAAAACCTTGTTTTTATTTACACAGTCAAAGGCTGGCGTTTTTAAAGAAGTGTAGAAGCGTAGCTCCTAAAAATCGCCCCAGAGGTTCTCTGAAGTAGGGCTAAGCTGTGGGAGCCAGAGAATAAACAACGGAACCCTTCGGGAGAGAACCCAAAGATGGGAAGGAAGATTATGTGCGGAAATGTATGAGATGCAGATAATCCACAGGTCAGAATTGCGAGGAAGGGCAAAGCCTCGGACACACGTGCTAACGGGGAGAACACTGAAGTACAGCATGTTGAAATGCGGTGAGAACACTTGATCCGTACCCTAAAACTGCTGCCTGATGGAGACGCTTGATTTCGACTCTGTTCCAAGTGCTTTAGGGACGAACCGCTCACACCGTCACGTGTAAGCAGGCACATCTAATGGGAGCATATCTGACCCCCAGACTCACTGAATGTGCTATCTGAGAACAAAGAGAGAATTGCTAACCATCTAAACGACATCTAGGAATAAATAAGTGAATTACTATTTTATTACTGTTAGGATTTGCTAAACAGCATATCTGATGCTGGCTCTGGCTTCGTGTTAATTAAATATCAAAGACCAGCAGTTGTTACCAGGAAGCTTTTAAGATTCATGTATTATTAGCAGCAGTATTTTAGATCTTCTCTTGTATGAGCATGTATATATCAGTGTGTTATTGTCATAAAAGTTTAATTCCAAGAGCTCAGTCTTCATTAATACGCATCAAGGAGTGCGTGCCAGTCAGACCCCAGCAACCCCACTCCGAAATCGAGATGCAAGTGAATGAAACCCTCCAGCCTAGATTTCCCTTTGAGGGGGAAGAATCACCTTAAATGTCACTCAAGCATTTATGAGAAGTTTGGGACTGAGCAAGCAGTGGAGGGGGTGGGATTTTGAATTTACTGACTCAATCTCTCGCCCTCTGCTTAGTAAGGTCGGGGCTGCCAAGCAGCTCGCTCTAGGAGACCGAGCGAGCCAGGCCTTGCAGGCTCTTGGTGGAACTTGGCCATGTATTAAATTTGGAAACCAGAATGGAGTCCCTTCCAGGGCAACCCAATTAATCCTTCCTTAATGGTTAGAATATCATTCAAACCCACCTCCAGAGGCAATCAGTCAAGCTTAGGAGCTTCTCAAAATAGGGAAGTCTTGCAAGGTTTGATGCCCAGGATAGAGGGAGCGCAAAAGCACCTCCCCGTGTGGTGCTTATGGAATAGGGTTCTGAGAAGTTCATGGCCATGGGCAGTCCTTATGCAAGCTGAGCTGTGAGGAACCGGATGCCGCCACGTGAAAGGAAGGATCTAAAGCAAAGCTCAGCCTCTTGCTAAGACTCCGAGACGCTCCCTGGTGGTTCCTGCGGGCTCCTGACATTTAAGTAGAATTTGGTGGCTATCCCTAGAGCGGACCGACCAGTTAGTCATTGCGAGTGGGGAGATTTTCCCGAATGTTGGACGACAGCCGCTGGTGGCTGAGGCCACGTGTGGGGTGAGTGGAGGAGAAGAGCCAGAGGCTGCCTGGCTGCATTATAGGGGAACATACATCCATTTAACAACAGAAAACCCTCTCGTATTGCTTTGCTGGGGTTGACAAAGCACCCCGCGCTGAGAGGCTTACACAACAGAAATCCACTGGCTCTGGGTTCTGGAGGGAAGAGAGCAGAAATCCAAGTGTCGGCAGGCCTGGTTCCTTCTGAGGGCTGAGAGGGAAAAAAAAACCCTTTCCAGGTGTCTGTCCTTGGTGTGCGGCTGGTTGTCTTCTCCCGTGTCTCTTCCCATTGTCTTCCCTCTCTGTGTGTCTCTGTGTTCGAATCACCCCCTTTTAGAAGGACACCCAGTCGTATGGGACAGGGGCCCACCCACTTGATCACCTCTACAAAGACCCCTGTCTTCTGATCAGGTCACATTCTGAGATGTGACATTTTTGGGGGGGACAGGATTCAGCCTAGAAGACTTCCTACAGTGGTCTGACATCATGACAGCCCCAGAGCCGTTCAGGGCAAGTCTGCTAGCTCAGAGACATAACCAGGGACCACTGCTCTGTCTATGGTGCCTTGGGATCCTGTGGTGGCTGCTGCCTCCCTAGCCTGCTTTTCTGGAGTCTTTGCATGAAGAGACACATGAAGTGCTTGCCGGCTCCGTCCATCCTGACTGATCAGCACAGAGTCGTCAACGCAGTGGCTCCATGCGGTGTTCCGAGGGACGTCAATGTAGTGGCTCTGTGTGGTGTTTCGTGGGACGTCCAGGGGCTTCAGATCACTCCACCCTTATGATAGAGAGCAGGGGAGGTAACATCGCCCCGAGGCAAAACTGCAAATTAGTCCCGCTGTCGGATCCTTGGAATGCACGCTGTTTCACATCTTCTTTTCTGGCTGGAACAGAAAATAATGAATTTTCCAAATCAGTGATAGTAAACTTTGTCCCTGAAGTTTTATTGATCTGCCCGGGCAATAATGACATAGTCAATAATGACAATAATGACAAATACAACCGAGGTTACTACCTAATTGAGCCTGCGGGCGTCTCCAGTTACTCCCGAGGACCCATCCGGTTTTTGGAGAGCCCATCCTGGTAAATTAAACTGAGATACGGTAAGGTCTCCAGCCCTACACTCCGAGATCATTGAAGATGTCACCATTGGCCTGGGTTGTTTCTGATGGGCTACTAGGAGAACAGTTCCAGAAGGTTCCACCTGGTCCTCTTCGCTGTGACTGTACCTGCCCCACAGGCTAAGGACTCAATGCTGGGAGCTGATGCAGAAATGTGGCTCCTTGGAGAAGGTTACATCTTAATCCCCGGAGACTCTGACTATGTGATCCTCAGGGGGCAGAAGGGACTTTGCAGGTGTGACCAAGTTCAGGACCTCGGAAAGGGGGGATCATTCTAGATTTTCCGGATGGAGCCCATATAGTCACACGGGTCTTTATGGGGCAATAAGAATGCCGGAGACTTGAGAAGGAGGCCCGAGGATGGAGGGGCTGGAGGGATGCAGGCTCTGGCTTCGAAGATGGAGGCGTCTTAAGCCAAGGAATGTGGGTGGTCACTAAGAGCTAAGAAAAAAAAAAAAAAAAACGGCAAAGAAACAGATTCTTTTCTACAGCCTGCAGAAGGAACACAGTCTAGCCGACACCTTGATTTTAGTCCAGTGAACCCTATTTTGGACATCTGACCTCCAGAACTCCAAGATAATAAAACTGTGTCATTTCTAAGTTCTTCTGTGGCAGTTTGTTAGAGCAGCAGGCAGTGCACATAGCCCAGGAACGCCCTGGGCCGCCCTCCCGCCCGGCTCCCTGTCTCTCTGCCCTTCCGGCTTTCCCATCGATGCCACACTCAGGGGTCAAGAAATTTTCAAGGAAGAAATTCGTACTTTTCCTATTTGAAATTTTGCTTTGCAGGAGTCCAGAATGTGGAATTTCTTGGGCAGCATAGTCCTCCACAGGCGTTTTCTGGACCCCTTGTCCCCACTGGGCCGGGCTGTCCCTCCTCCCTTTCTCCATGCCCTCATCTGTCTTTCTGGCCTAAGACCTACCCCAGCGCTCCTGTTTCACTGTCTTTCCCTTCCGGCTTCCTCTCCCCACCACCCCACGGAGACCCCCACTTCCGGCTGCCCCCCGCCCTCCCGACATAGCCACACCCCTGGACGAGGCCACCATGGCCACACACGCACACGTTCCTGACCTCTTCTTCCCTTTGAATTCTCTGGGCCCTGCGTTTAGCTGAGGAACTGGCTTCCGACTTCCAAGTTTTCAGACACAGGAGATGTCAATGATTTGACTTCACTCTGGAGGTTAACCTGAATTCAAGAATTTTGACTAGAGAGATAGTCAAAATGTGTAGAGAAAGGCAATTTCCTTACTTTCCAGTCTGTAGATAAGGCACCGTGCCCTGCCGTCGTCAGGGTCGAGGAGAACACCTCTCTATCAGGAAATCTTGTAGAAGCCTTCCCCGAAAGATAAGATTCATTTTCGTTCCTTAAATACATTTGCTGATGTAAAATGCCTTACCTTTCACGAGGTCAGTATTTCCTCTGCTTAGGCTACATCATACTGAGGAAAAATCACATGTTCCTCCATTGAGATAAAACCGCATGGTGAAGGTCTGGTGGAGACTGTTTTCAGTCTCCTGGGACGTCTTCACCCAATCACAAGTAGGCAGAGAGGCAGGCAGAGAGAGAGAGAGAGAGAAGCAGGCTCCCTGCTGAGCAGAGAGCTCGATGCGGGGCTCGATCCCAGGACCCTGAGATCATGACCTGAGCTGAAGGCAGCGGCTCAACCCACTGAGCCACCCAGGCACCCCCGTCTTCACCCAATCTTGGACAAAGAAATGTTTGGGAGAAAAAAATGTCCCCAACATGTCCTCTAATGAAATTGGAGAGACTAAAAAAATAATAATGAAATAAAATAAAATAAGCAGGCAAGTATTCTAAAGATACAAAATAGACCAAACATGCTGCAGTGTACACAAACAAGTTACCTCTTCTTTGGGTCAGTACAAGTTTTTTCATTAGGCATTACTGTTGTTAGTCTATTTGAAACTACACGCTTGCCTGGATACTCACCACGGGCACTTAGGACTCAGAACTTGAAACCGGGAAGGGCACATCTCTGGGACAGGAATGGGACAAAGTTGTCAGGGTTTCGGAGCCTGCTAGGCTGGAGAGAACTTTCAGGATCCCTTAATACCAAACCCTTAGGGCCAGGATTCTCAGACCAGCCGCTGTTGACATCTTGGGACAGGCTATCTTTGTCCAGGGGGTTGTCCCCGTCCTGTGCCCTGTGGGGGGCTTAGGGGTGGGCTTGGCCTCCGCCCACCAGATGCCAGGAGCCTCTGTGACGACCAAGAATGTTCCCAGACATTGCCACATGTTCCTTGGTGGTGGCGATGATGGCGTCTGTGTACGTGTGTGTAGTAAAAATGGCTCCCTGCTAAGACTTCCTTAAGTTATGGATAAGGCAGGGGTGCAGAGACTCCATGGTTTTCATTAGTAGAAGAGGAAAGATATTCTTGGCTGGATCCTTCAAACGACGAATCCCACTGGGTCTAGTGTGGGCCGGTGGGCGGCCGGACCTGTGGGACACTGGAGAAGCTGGCGGGGAACCTGAAGGAGGAGGCACTTGACTGGGAAGCGGAGAGCATGTTTTTCCCTCCTGCAGACCCCCTGTCGCCATCCAAGCCCTTGAGCTTCTGCAAGACAGAGCAGAATTTGCTCTCCAGTAGGCAACATTAACACGAGATCCGCCCCCCCCAGGGCAGGTCCAGGAGGACCCTTGAAGATGAGACTGGATCTGCCCCGACAGAGCTTGTCCCCGGGTAGCAGAGGACAGGCCCTGGGTGGTGGCCCCGGCTGGACGGGGCTGGTTACTCTCGGTGGCTTCTGTTGCTTGGCCTGCTGCCACGAGGGAAGAGAAGGCAAAGAGAGAAACATGTCCAGTCCTGCGAGAGCAGTGGGTGAGGATTCAGCAGCTGCACAGGCTGGAAAAACAGCTGGACAGGATGCAGGAGAGCAGGGGGCGCGCGAGGAAGGCAGGGGGCTCCGGCCCGGGGCTGAGACTGAGGGTCAGGCTCTTCGCCTCCGCAAGGGAAGCCAGTGAAGTGGGCCGTTCTCTTCTCGAGGCTTCTCACTGGAGATCTTCGAATCTGGCCCCCTCCCCCACTCCCGATGGCCCAGCGGGACTGGCCCCGGGAGCAGGTGCCTGGCAGGAGGCTCAGAATAGCTGACCTTAGAGGGACACCCGCGCCCAGGAGAAGAGAGGTGGGACACAGCCTTATCTGGAGAATAGGACTCAGCGCCTGGCGTGAACCTCACTGTTATGGGGAAGAGAGATTTCTGTGGGTCACGGCCGGTGGGAGAGGCTTCAGGCCCATCAGCTGTGCGTGTGTGTGTGCCACCCGACCACAGAGACATTTTTCTGGGCAGGACATGCAGGTTTTCCTGCCTTCGTCTCAGGACCACCGTGCTCCCCTTCCCGCCTTGCAGCCCCCAAGCGGGGCGCGGACTGGGCTCCAGATCCATGCAAAAGGGTTGGGGAGAGCTCGGGATTCGTGAAGAAATTTGAATTTACACAGTCCAAGGCCATCTGGCTCGAAGGGGCTTGTTTTGTATCTCCTTCGCCCGACCATACCTCTGGGGGGAAGATCCACCCGCATTTCAGTCTCTGGCTGGTGCCCAGTGCACTGTGAAGGGGCCTCCAGACTCTCGGCTCGAAGACATGGTGCGGGGATGGACCGAGAGACTCCTCGTAGGAAAATCCCCTGGATGAGGCCCGGGAGGAGACACCGTGAGTCCTGAGGTCCCCGACTCCCCGCAAGGGAACCGGCAGAGAGAAGACATCAGCATATATTTGTAGACTGATCGGATGAATTAGGTAATTAGCTAGAGGGTGAATGCCTCTTTGCACATGAGGTTCCTGCTGGGCTCCATCCGGGCTCTCTCTCTGGCTTCCCAAGGCCGCAGGTGCCAGACACGGGGAACCAGGGACTGGGAGGGAGGCTGATGGCCGTGGTCCTTGGCTTTCAGCTGCAATTCTGATCACCCTGTGGGCACTAGGCAAAGGTGAGCCCCGGAGCGGGAGGAGCTTACAGACCAGTACCAGAGACACATGAATGGGCTCAGCTTGTCACTGCAAAAGCCGGGAGACAGCGACAAAGGAGAAGCCTCCTCAGATGACCTTATCAGTCCCGGGACTCCGCTCCGATGGGGTCAGCCATGGACCACCCCTCAGGGAACGCCAAGGCGCTTCTGGGGGAGGAAAGGCTATTGATGACTGGGCACATTTTGTGGGTTTGGCTGGCTTCGGATATGACGCGGATCCTGTCTGTGGCTGTCCTTTTCATTGGGATGATGGCTGGCTGGACCAGTTCTGAGGTGTTTAGAAAGAAACTCGCTGTGCCTGAAGGAACAGGGGAGAGGGGAGGTTGGCTGCGTGCTGGGGCAAGGGAACCCGCTGGAACCTAGAGGAAAGAGTAGGGACACGAACCCCCTTGGGTTGGCGCCTGCCTAGCAAGTAGGTAAAGAACACCCTGGCCATTGTTGCCAGATGCCCCAGGGAGCTCTGGAACTTTCCTTGTCAGGGACCCTGGCCTTGGGAGTGGAGTGGGAAGTGGCTTGGGGAGACTGACCATGTCGGAAGGCACTGGTTTCAAAGGAGGCTGGGAGGAGCGAGCATGAGGAAGCCCCCCTGCGGTCAGCTGTCTGCTGGCGACTTTGAACTCCGGCACGCCAGAGACGGCTTGCATGGGAGCAGAGGAAAGACAGGGAGATGCCTGGGTGTCCCTGAAGATCGAGCAGGAGATGTACTTCCAAGGCCCAGAAGTACAGGGGTGGGAGCTGGCATTTCTGCGATGGGCAGAGGCTGCGTTGGAAACCGAGATTGTCTGAGCAGCCCTTAGCCAGAGCATTCTTTTCTCCTCCCCGAGAGCTGGCCTCTGTCAAAACAATTGTCTCCATATGATGTATGCTCCACATCTTTACACACATATATATGTCTCTTAGAGATGTATGTTAAACAAATATAAAAATTATATATAAATTATTTTTTATATACAAGCAATAATTTTCTGTTTGTTACTCTGCTGAGATGTGGGAGTTTATCTGTTCCATCAGTCAGGGCGACATGACCTAATACAAAATTAAAGGGAAAATGCATGTTTGCCCCCATTCACTGTGGCTCCTCTGCATCTTGGAGAAGTAGACCCAGCTCTTGCCCGCAGCCTGAAAGGGGCTTGGAGACTCGTCGGTCAGGGACTCGGGAGGGCCAGCTGTGGCCACAGCTCTGGCGCTCTTCCCGGGCTCTGTGACTTTTAGTTAATTTTCCACCCCGTCTGTTCATTTTTCCGACTGGGGCACGAATAAACGACCGGCTCGTTTCACTAGGTAAGTGTTTATAAAACAAATGAGATAAGATTTGTTAGGCGGCCTGCAGTGTGAGAGCACCGTGCGAGTCTTTTGGTTTTATTCTTGTTAAGGCAAGGACCTTCCAGAAGCACCAATGCGACTGTGTATTGGGTCATGAAGAAAATGATTTCCTCGGCCTCGGGTTTCTTGTTCCCATCCATCCCAAGAGAGTAAATAATCTGTCCTAACACACTGCTTATGAGGATGCAATGAAATAAGAACACAGGCCCAGGGCGTGGCCCATAGTAGCTGCTCAGTTAAATGCGCATTCCGGAATGATGGCTCTTACTCTGGGCAGGACACAGATGGGTGGGTGAAAACGGCATGATGCTCTCTGTGTCAAGGAGTACGGGGAGCCAGAAGCAGGTTGCTGAGCGTCCATTCAGCTCCCCAAGCACCTGTTCCTGCACTGTAGCCTGTGCTCCGACACAGGCGTGGAGGGGAACTTGCGCTCCTCCACCCTGGCCGGCTTCGCTCCTCGAACGCTTCTCTCCACGTGGCTGCTTTCCCCTTCGCTCTTACCTCCCTTTCCCCCTCCCCAAGCTGCCCCCTCAATCCCACGACCTTCTCCTTTGCTTCCCCCTGCCTTGGCACTGACGCGGTCACCCTGGACTTGGCTTTATTTCTCGTCCGTGCTCCCTGCTGCCGTCCCAGGAAGACGCCCCCTGCTCCGAAAGTGCTGGTTTTTGATGATGGGGCCGGCCTCTGGCTTCTCCCACACAGTGCCGTCTGTCTGCCCACAGGGAGGAGGTCTGCCTGCAAGCCGGCAGGGGGATGCATTTAGAGAGAAGCGTTGGGACCTTTTGCAGATCCAGAGAGCTGGCCTTGCGCGGGATGGAGGAGGGGAAACAGGTATTTTATAACTCATTCTCCATGAGCCCTAACAAAAATGCGATCCCTAGTGCTCAGGTATCAGTCCTGCTGGGGAATGCCGTCCCTTATGAAGACACACACCCAGCCATGATTTACTTACAAAAGTCTTACAATTATCCATAGAAGTAGGATCCCATTTTGATCCTTCTGGGAGACGATTCTTTCTGAATTCTGTTACCCGTCCTAGATCACAGCGTCAAGTTCAACAGCCAGCGTTTCCGTGAAGAGGAAGGCGTATGGTGCCCAAGCCTCACCCCCCAAACCCCACAGTCTATGTTGTAAATCTGGCTCCAATTAAATTGAATTACCAGAGCCTCTCAATGCCACACTTCAGTCCGCATCAAGAAAATACAAAGTTTTTCCCGTTTATTTTGTAATTCAGGGAGGGCTGATGGTACAGAATGCAAGGCATCTCAGTTCCTTATTCTGCCGTAACGGGGCGACTAACTTCCAATTTTCCTTCTTTCTCTGTTCCGTGTCTCTGCCCCTTCTACTTCGGGGTAAGATGGCAGTTCAATCATATACACATATTAGATTACTGTCTCTACTTGGCCACACCTCCATTCTGGTTTGATTGGAAATCAGAAGGGATATCAAATAGGGGAGGGTCTGCCTTACACAGGGGGCCACCCACAGGCCATACCCTGGGACAGCTTCTGCCCGGCCCCACCCAGTCCAGAGGGTCTCAGACCAAAGTGGGGGCACTGACCTCTTGCCTGTGGCTGCCCTTCAGAGGGTCAAGGGTGCTGAGGGAGGCAAGGAAGCAAGGAAGCAAGCTGGGTCGGAAAGCGGAAGGATGGGCCATGGGACGGAACAGGAGCATCATTCCTCAAACCCCTTTTTCCTACTGGACTCACAGCCACTGAGCAACAGAGTCCCACGTGGCCTTCAGCACACTGCCAACAACCTGCAGCCCCACGATGAAGCCAGGGGGTGGCTACATTGTGTATCCGGAGGAGAGGCTGGGGCCGACCCTGGCTCATTTCCTTTAGGCTTGACCTTGGCCCGCAGGAGCGGGGATGGTGTTTCTCTACCACCACTGTCTTGGGTACCTCTCCATCCTGTGTGAGCCGTAGCTAATCTGGGGCCAGATGTGAGACCCCTGCCTTGATCATGTCGCTGAGTTTCAGCCAGCCTGTTGGCCTCTGCCCAGGTCCTCTGTGTTGTAGTGTCACAAGAGATAGCCCTGCCCTGCTCTGCTGGGCTGCAGCTCTTGTCTTCTGGACCTCGTTTCTTCCAACCAGTCGGTCACTTGAACTTCTGAAGGCACTGTTCCATCTAAAGAACAGGGTGTTCTGCTGCCATAGGTCACCCAGGAGCGCTGAAGAGAATCCTGTTTAATTTTTACTTCTTTTTAAATGACCTGCTTTTCCTTCTCCAGCACCGAGGAGTTTTAGGGGATGTGTCTGAGTTTGAATCCTCTCTCCAGCTTCCACCTCTTTGAAGGGTCTTTAAATGTGAAGGCCGGCGTTCTCTTTAGCCGAGGAAATTTTCTTTCACTTCTGGAGAGGAGAGCCCTGTGCTAATGCATCTTTCTGGAGTCTTTATATCAGTTGTTTGACCTTCTAGATTCGGTGCACCCATCTAGGAGGGTTTCTTACGTTTATCTTCCCACATTCCATTGAGAACATAAAAGTACATTTTGGCAGTCGGATACTTTATGCTCTCAAGTTTGCTCTTCCTGGTCGGTTACAGTTCTTTGTCAATCTCATCAGGGCTTTTGAGGAGGAGGCAGTGGCTGAGATATGTGGGCTTGTCCATAAAGAAGGAAAAAGAAGAGGCCCAGGTGAGACCCCGGGGCTTTGGCTGGGTGGCCGACTGCTGCGTGTTCCTCCCACGAAGGCTGTCCTGGAGGATGCTGGCATGGGGATGAAGGACAGTTTCAGCAGCTGATTCTCCTTCCAAGAGGAGCAGAAGTCAAGACTCTGTCTCAGAACTTGGGAGTTCAAACAGAAAAAAGTCCGAGATGGGGCAGCTTCACATGTAAGCCAAGCTGAGGAAACCAGATGCCACAAGAGATGGAGGTAAGAAGAAAGTAGGCCAAACAGCATAAACTTGCCAAAGCAGAGACATGAGGTAAGCAGAACTCCTCAACAGAGGGACCTGCCTATGGAGAGGTCACCCAGATCCTTCCGTCCGTAGAGCAGACAGTAGAGAGTGGATCTGGATCTCCTTGGTAGAAGTCTCCATTCAGTGACATTAAAGACATTTCAGTGTACCATCTTCCTCATCCATGAAGATGGCATCAACAGTGTAGGACACAGGAGAAGGTGCACAGGGAAAAGACAGCACAGCTGACCTTAGAGACCAGTACAGGTCTGAAGAAGGATGGGGGAGCCAGGACCTTACCTGCAGGTTGCAATCCTCAGGAGGTTGAGGGGACCCATGCTGTGAGCTGGGAGAGGGGCAGGATTCCAATGGGCAATGGGAGGCTAGCTGGAGGAGGGCTCCAGAAAAGCATTCTTGTCTGGGAGGAAGGTGTGGTGTGGGGGGCCAGAGCTGACGGGGGCATGGGGGAGTTTGAAGGGATACAAGCAATGGGTAAAAGTCTGCTTAACTAGGTGTTGCCATGTTACCCTTTCTTCTAAGAAATTCACACGGAGGGAAAATATTTTCAACTGCAGAGAAGAGGCGACCCACAGAAGTAGTGGAGAGTCTCTTATTCATGACCAACGTTCAAGGCAACCAGGGTCTGAGGCAATAGGTTTTGTCTTACAGAAGATCTTACAGATTATCTTCTTGAGTTATAGCCAGTGCTCTGGGAAGGAAACAAAAAGACTATGTTCTAGGTATGGGAACGTTCCAGAATGGGAATTGGTAGGACAATACCTCAGATGTTTCTCTCTGAGAAGAGATTACAGTGATTTGAGGGGCTAATGGGAAAGAAGGGGAGCCAGTTTGGATGAGAGAAAAGAAAGTCTTGAAGATTAGGTAAAGAAAAATGCAGGGTGTATAAGCTTCCTATTGCTGCTGTAACAAATTGCAGAAACATGATGGCTGAGAACCACCAAAAAATTATCTTACTGTTGTAAAGATTAGAAGTTGGAAAACAGTTCTGATGGGCTAAAACCAGGCTGTTGGCAGGACTTCACTCCTTTTGAAGATTCTAGAGAATTTTCTCCTTGCTGCTAATCATGTAGAGATTGTTTGTATTACTGGGCTCAAGCTCCCCTTCCACCAATGCATCCCTCTGACCTGTGTTTCTGAGGTCATATCTCCTTCTCTTGCTCTGACCCTTATGATTACTTTGGGTCCACTCAGATAATCCAGGACGAGCTCCCTATCTGAAGACACTTTACTTAATCACGTCTGCCAAGTCTCTTTTTGCCATGTAATGTAACATGTTCATGGGTTCCTGGGACTAGAATGTGGTCGCATTCAGGCCAGAGGGGACATTTTTCTGTCTACCACACACGGTTAAGGTAGGAATTTTGAAAAAGAATGGGGGAGAGAAACGTGTTTATTTATCAAAGGGAAAGTGCCTGAAGAGAGAAAGAGATTTCCAATATAGGGCAGGGAGGTAAATACTGATGGAAAATGTTTCTAAGGAGGTGGAGGGGGTGATGTCAAAGGCATCAGTGTGGGGAGTAGTCATGAAGAGGAAAAATGAAATGTAATAAAGATGAGTGATGGGTGTATAAATGATGTGGTTGGTGGTTGGATGGAAGGAGGCAGTTTTCTTAATGGAATTGGAGATGAGGTTCTCAGAGAGAGTGCAGACAGGGTTAAGGTTGAAGAGCAACATGTAGGGTGATCAAGAACCCTCCCCCCCAATCTACGAGCAAATTTTTTTGTGGCTAGTGCTTTCTTGCCTACTTTGTCTTTCTTCCAACTATGCCTCCATCCCAGCGGGGGCTCCACACTCATTACTCTGCAGCTTCAAGCTGCCTCTGGCTGTAAGTGAGTGAAGGAAGAGAGAAGAGTCAGTGAGACTCAGAGGTCGATTCTGGAAGACCTCACTGTGAGGAGATGTTTGCCAAGCCTGTCAAATAAAATATTGTGTTTCAGAGACCACTTACGGTTTTATAGGACTCAAACACCTTTTTCATGGGAATGCTGCATGAGTGCCACACAGAGAAAACGAGACGTGAACACCAATGGTTTCCACCAGTATTCATGGTTGTCCATAGCCTCTAATGCAGAAGGACCCAGAGGTCGGAGACCAAAACCACACCCACTGTGCTGCAGATTAAAAAAAGGAAGAAGAGTGTGATGGGTCCAAGCAGAGGAAAGCACACCTGTGACTTGCTTGTGGAGAAGCTGGATCAGGATATCTCTTCTTGCTTGACTCAGTCTTTCTAGAACTGGGGACCACCATGCAGTGCGGGCTCCAGGAGAGGACACCTCCCTGGATGGGGGAGTCTTTGCTGGGAAGCACGTGGTAGGCCCAGAAATGGTGCCTGGTTGAACTCTCTTCAGCAGCTCTCTTAGGGCTGCCTGACTGCCTCTGAGATTAGAACCTAGAAGATGAGGTCCCAGGAGTGGTTGAAGCAGGAGAGCCACGAAACTGGAAGAGACAAGGGAGGGGAGACTCCTTGGGTCTCTGGAATGTGCGGTTTTGGGGACTAAGCTGGCTTACAGGGATGAAAGAATCAGCTCGTGCCACTGCTGTAGCATAAAGCCAGAGGCTCTGGGCGTACCAGGGTCAGTGACCTCCTTCTTCTGGATGAGATGTATGGTGACGCACGAGAGTCACACAGCCACATGGATGAAGGGATGCAAAGGCGTTCTAGAATTCAACATATGTCAGTCTGATGCTTTTTCTGTTTTTGGTGTGTTTTGTTTGTTTGTTTTTATGAGTTAAAGACTCTTGACGTGGCAGGAGAGAGCAGGAGGGAAAGTGAAGGCTTCCGAAGCGTCCATGACGATTGACGTATGCAGGAGAGCCTGGGATTCCAAGGGTGGACAAGGGTTGTCTTGGGGATTCTGGCCAGGGCACTTGGCCAGATCACAGAAAGTCTACTTTGTCCTGTAAGGCCAGACCATTCGTTACTGCGCTCCACCGTTTAATCTTGAAACAAGGAGCAGGAAGCGGGAGTGGCTGTTCCAGAAACGACTAGGTAGTAGCACATCTGTTGTCATTATTCTTGCTGTACGACATCTACGGTACTGCTGTGCCCATATGCTTGCTGCCTCACTGAGGATTTATTAAGTGCCGCACAATTATTTTTGGTAATTGAGTGTTTCAGGAACCATACGTTGTCATCGTAGAGGGGCCAAGCGTTTGACATGGTGGAGCGTCTTGTCTTTCTAGACATCTGGAGGTCGGGGCAGCCAGAAAGGGAGAGCAAGCACTTAGGACTGGGCATTAAGAGAATCATCACAGTGTTTCAGACAAAACAAAATGAACGTCAATGTGCTCTCCGTCCAGTTTGTACTCATGCATCCCTCACTCCCCGTGGCAGAGATCTCCCCTCTTTGCTGTCAACTTCAAACAGACACGACTCCCAGAAGCTCTCCGGCCCTGTCCTTCAGGACCAATGGCGGACCAGTGATTGGAGAGGGGGTGGACAGTCGGAGGGGCTCACAGCCAGAAGATCTGGATTCTTGTTCCTGATCTTTCTCTCAGGCTTTGGGGACTGGGATCATCTGTAATCTGAGACACGTTTTCTTCGTCTGAATACGGCAGATCATCATTATGCTTTCGTCGGGAAATAACGCAGGTGACTGCGCTTACGGACTCATGGAGGGCTGTACACGTGTTTGTGATGGATTTTCCAGGAGTGTCTCCAAAACTGCTCGACCCAGCCACGTTTACAGTCTCTGTAAATATCCTCTTGGGTTGAAATGTCTCTTTCAAGCTACAAGGAAGGCTCCCCAAATCCTGAGCCTCTAAGCTTTAATAAAAAGGGTCTTCACTCAATGAGTGATTCATCAGCTCACACAAGTACACACAAACCATTCAAATGCTAAATTAGCAAGAAAGTAGAACTCCTTGGAAGCCCGAAGGCAAGAAAATGCAGGAATTAAGAGTGATTGGGGCAAAACAATCATTAACCATTTAAGTATAGTAACACTCCATCTAAGTGAAGGCAAGGCCAAGCCCAAAATACTGGAGGTAAACCCCATTGGTCAGGATGGGATTAATCAGAGTTAAAATGCACCTTGATCTCTTCAAGAGCTGGGATATTGATCAACATAAGATTTTACTAAGTTACATGTGGATGTCACAAGTTCTCGAGAAACAACCACAAGGTAGGTGTTGAGGGCAAAACTTTCAACGGAGTAAAGAAAAAAAAGAAAAAAACAACGTAACCCTTCTACAACAGAGCAGGAAAGGAATAATAATAATAAATAAAAGAAAGTGAAAGAGCAAGAAAAGTATAAAACACTCAAAATAAAATGGTAGGAATCAGTCTATCATTAATTTCGATATTTGTGAGTGACGTAAACCATCCAGTTATAAGATAAATATTGTCACCCGGGTTTTAAAGAACAGATCAGCCATTAGTTGTGTAAGAGACACGGTGATCGTAAAAGACACAGCTGAAAAGCAAAGGAAAGGAAAAAGATGTCCCAGGTAAACGTGAACCATGTAAAGGGACACACTGTATCCCTGTGTAACCACATCAGACAAAATAGATACTCAGGCAAAAAAACGTCAGTAGAGACACAGATCAACACCTGACGATGACATCGTTCCATGTGGTGATACAGCCTCAAGGCATGCGAGGCAAAACTTGGCAGAACTTCTCTGAACAGGAAGGAAACCCTCCAGCATCGTGGGGGATTTGAGGACCCTTCTCCAGCAGTAGGTACAACAAATTTAAACCTCAGGAGGGGCTGACCCACACGACGGGTGGAACTTGTGCTTTTAAGCCCCTGTATCCCACAGCTGCACCAACACACTCTTCTCAGTCACACACGGCGTGTGGAGGAGAACACACCCCACACCGCACCAGAGCCGTCCATCACAACTTCGGGCTGTGACGGGAGTGTTCTGTGTTTGCAGCTGGTGTGGCGGCCACTGACCAATGGAGATACGGCCAGTGCAATAAAGAAACTGGATTTTAAATTTTATTCAATTTTAACAGGTTTATATTGAAATAGCCATTGCGGCTGGTGGTTATGTATTGGACAATGGGATACCAGGTCATAAAAGCCAGCCCATTTTTAAAAATGTACTTTTTATCATTGTCATCGGTTAGCCAACATTTAGTACATCGTCAGTTTTTGATGTAGGGTTTGACGATTCCTAAGTTGCATCTAACAGCCAGCCCATTTTTAAGGATGGGCACGCCATGAGGTCACATTCTTTGACCTTAATAAAAATTAAGTTCAAAAATCAGCATCGAAAGAGAACTAAAAAATCCCATCCATTTGGAAATTCAAAACACTTCTAAAGAATTCAGAGGTCAAAGAGGAAGTTGTAATAGAAAATCGAATGTGTCTGGGATTGGCCAAGAACAAAAAGGCAGAACATGTGAACTTGACCTGCAGCTCAGTTTGATGGAGGGAAACGTAAAGCCTTAAATACTTACACAAGAACAGAAGAAAGGCCTAAGAAATGCTTGACTGATTCTAGGTAAGTTAAAAAACAATAATAGCCCTATAAGAAAATATTAAAGTTAAGATAAAAATTATGTAAATAGAAGAGGGAAGGAGACAGTACCGAGAATAAACAAAGGTAGAGTTTGTTGTTTGAAAAAGATTAATAATATTAATAATAATACTGCCTTGGCAGTATTCATCAAGAAAATAAGAAAGCTCAGATAAAGCCTACCAGAGAGAGAGAGGCAGCAGAGCTGTACACGCTGCAGAGATTAATTAACATGTAATGAAACACTATTAAAATAACTTTGTGCCCCATTTTTTTAGAGCTTAGGTATCCGTGGACAAATCCCTAGAAAAATATAACTTATCTAAGTTGACTCAAGAAAAACAGAGGGCTCAGATTGTTCCGTAACCATTAAAGAAAGTAATTTTGTAGTTAAAGTTTTCCCCAAAAGAAAGAGTCTAGAGCTTTTTTAAAATAGTTTTTTTAAAAAAAAATTATTTGAGAAAGTGAGAGAGAGCCAAAGTGAGGTGGACGGGCAGAAGGAGAGGGAAAGGCAGGCTCTCTGCTGAGCAGGGAGCCCGACTCTGCACTCCATCATGACCCGAGCAGAAGACAGACGCCTAACCGACTGAGCCACCCAGGCGCCCTTGAGTCTAGAGTCTAGAGTCTTCTGAGGCAGGTGCTAACACGGATATACAGTTTTAGACTCACACAAAATATTCCATAAAGTAGAGAGAGGGAAAAAAAAGGGATTTTCTCCCACTCGTCTGATGAAGCAAGGATAGCACCAATATCCAAACCAGACAAGGACAGTAGGAGACAAGAAAACTTCTTTTCCGGCCAGTTTTGCTTGTGAACTGAAGAACAAAAAATTGAGCACGCTGAACCCGGGGTTGTGTAGAAGTGATGCTATACCATGGCGAATGGGTTGCACTCCCAAAGCGTAAGAAGAGAAAGTCATGTTGGTGGATTCAGGCCGAACACCACCTGACCATTTCCACAGACGCAGGGAAAACACGTGCACAATCATTCATTTATGGAAAACTTTAACAAAGTAGGTATGAAAGGAGGCTTTCTTAACCCGTTAAATATTATCTACAAAAAACCCTATTGCAAAGGTGAACGAGGAGATCCAGCTCGTGCCCTTAAGGGCTCACAACCCGGGGTGGACAGGCCCAGAAACAGTGACAGCCGGGAACCACACGAGTACTTTTTAAGTCTTCTCAACAGAGAAGAAAATAAGGGTCATATCAATCAAATCAGTCTTCACTTTTTAATTTATTTTTACATAGTATTGCTCAAACATTCCTTTTTTTAGTACTTAACAGTGTAATCTTGTTCTCACTGTACCATTACATCTATCATTATATCCTCCAGGAAAGTTTTTAAATATTTTGCTACAATCAAACTATATCATGAGCATGTCACCCAGCTAGTGTGGTGGGTTATGGGTTATATGACGTTTGGACTCTGATTTAAAAAAAAAATTCTGGGGACACTTGGATGTGATTTCATTTTATTTTATTTATTTAAATTTTTAAATTGTTTTGAATTTTGGGGGACTTGATTTTAAAACCATAATTATTTTGTATTAATTCTTAAATTTATTTTTAATTAATTTTTTGGGGGATATGATTTTAAAACGATAATGATTTTTTAATCACTATATAGCATGTGTATAGAGGACTTAAACACATCCAGGACTTTGACCATCCCTGTGCTTCAAGGAGACTGGAGACTCAGTATGAGGACAGAAATGCAGCAAGGTCAAGAGTGGGTGCAGGGGCGACGGGGTGGTGCCTGGATGGTTCAGTCCTTAAGTATCTGCCTTTGGCTCAGGTCGTGAGCAGAAAGCCCGTTCCTCCCTTTGGTGCTCCCCCTACTTGTGTGCTCTCTGGTCCTCTCTCTCTGTCAAACAAATGAATGAAATCTTAAAAAAAAAAAAAAAAAGAATATGTGTGGGGATATTTGGGAGTAGGTGGGCTAAGATGTCTATTATGACCTCCTCTGAATACTAAAAAGGTTGTCACTCGAATGTTCTTCTGTTTGAGGGTCTATTGATAAGTAAAACTCTGATTCCTGACTCTTGCTTCATTCTTGGGTACAATATCTGAGAAGATTGGGTGAGGCTTAGGGATGAGGTGAGGGTCTCCTGAGCACATTTCTTGTTCATAAAATGCTTCAAGTTTTTTGAGTGCTCTTTAAAAAAATCATACATTTATATTCCATCATGTTGTAATTTCTACAAGTCTCAGTCCCCTGTTGATTTAGAGGGGGAAAGGGTCTTTCACTGCAGATAGTTTGAGAGACTCCATGAAACAGACTCCATGAAAATCAAGAAGTGCTGTTCACAAGACGGCACCATCAAGATTAAAGACAAGCTACCCAGTAGAAGAAAATGTTCGCAACACATGTAACTGACAAAGACCTAGTATCTAAAATGCATAAAGAACTCATTCAAATCAATTAGAAAAACAGGCAAAAATCTTGATCAGGCACTTCATATAAAAAAGCCCAATGCCCAATAAACATATTAAAAGGCCTCATTAGTCATCAGGGAAAGGAAAGTTAAAACCACAGTGAAAACCACATACATGGTCAACAGATTGGCAGAGACTTAAAAGATTCACAAGCCTAAATGTTGGTAGGGAAGCTGTGCATTGCAAGAACTCCCAAATATTTATTGCTCCTGAGAGTGTACATTACAACTACCTTGGAAAATTTCTAAACACACACATGCCGTATGACCCAACAATTCCTAGGGACCCAACGGACACACATGACATATGTGAACAAAGAAGGCAGCTGAGGATATTCACAGAACCATTATTTATAGTAGCCCCCAAATGAAAATAACCCAAATATCCACCAGCCATGGAAAGTGTAAGTAAATGGCAGGAGGTCACACGATGAAATGACCTACGGTAGTGGTTCTCAAAACATGGACCACGCATCAGTGACAGCCGTGTCACCTGGAGACTTGTTAGGAATGCAAATTCTTGGGTCTCCCTTCAGCCCTAGAAGACCAGAGACTCTGGAGGTGGGGCTCAGTCCTTGTTCTAACAAGCCCTTCAGACGATTCTGATGTTCAAGACTGAGAACCATTGATCTACAGCAAAAACAAACAAAAAACCCTTATAATTTTGGGCAGCAATGTGAATGAATTACACAGACACAAACTGTTTTCTTCGTTTTTTCATGATTCCCCTTAGGGATCAGCAGGACATTTCAGGGGGTTGACTCTTCTATGGACTCAGAAATATCCCCATGCTATGAAGGTTCCCATCCAGCTGGTCAGCCCCAACTTGGGATCAAAGTCTCATGGTATAGACATAGAGGTCACCAAAGGGGTCTGGAGATGAGGAAGGGTGCCATTTGGGCTCAGGGAAACATTCTACCTGGACAGGAAGTTCATGGTCAAGCCTGGAGTTGAGCTTGCCAGAATCCTTCGAGTTCTTGCTCTGGGGCCTCCCAGACCTGGCTGTGGTTGAAGAAAACCATTCTGCTGATAGCCCTCCCCAAGGGTCTGAATGGAGGAGGTCTCTGGAGACCAACTATCCCTCGGCAAAGAGATTGATGGAGGCAGAGGCTCTGGGCAGATGTACTTAGATCACTCCTGGCTACACATCTCTCACCCTTGGTCATTGCTCTGTTGCTGCTGCCGAGACAGTTTGAAGCCACACTGGCTGGAGAGTTTCTCTGATGCTGGTTACCATTTCTTGGTGTAGACGGTAGGTTCTGGTGTTGCCTCCCTGGGGGCCACATGAATTCCCAAGCTGCTTGTGCCTTTCGCTCCTGCCCCTGTTTTCTCCAGATAGTCTTTAAAGTTTAAAGATTCCTGAAAGAGTCATGAGGCAGATGTAAAAGTCAAATGTTTGAAGGTGTTGAGACAATCTCATTATGAGCCCAAGTGGCTCCCAGCCAAAGAGGAGCTCACGACAGTGAAAGGCGTGGTTCATTGAGTTCACCCATCCCTACGGATCTTGATACAATCCATGTACAACTGACTCCCAAAACTGATGTCCCCAGCCAGGTCCTCTGGTCTAAACCCTAGCTGCACACCATTTGCTCACGTGGTGTTTTCACTTTAACCCAAACAGAGTCTCTTCACGTTGACTTCTCACTGTCTCCACTGAGCAAACTGGCTCCTCCCCCAGCTCACCAGTCACCCAAGATCCAGGGCTCCGGGACCTCGTTGGCTCCTCAGATCTCCTCATCAGCCACGTCCAATCTACCAGCACATTCCTTTGGTTCTGCCTTTGAAATATATATGTTATCCAAGCACCACTACTTCCCTCGACTTCTTCTCCCCAAGAACAATCCACAACCATCCCTCCCCTACATTTCTGCATGAACACTTTCCCGGGTCTCTCTTGTCTATGCTTGTCCCCTTCAACCCACTCTGCGGACAGCATCCAGCATGCTTTTTTGAAATACGTAACTCAGATGACTTCGATGCCTTGGTTAAATCCATGTTATTGTTTCCCATGTGCTTGAATAAGATCCACATTTCTTGACGTACCTAGGGCGTGATCTAGTCCCTGCTACTTCTTTGACCTCATCTCTGGCTCTTCTTTTTCAGGTCAGTGGTGCTCTAGCTGTGTTGGTCCTCTTCCCCACCCTCAAGCAGGATGCCATCATTTCTAATCCAGGAGCTTTACCTTCACCTTTGCTTTCCTCTGGAATGTGCCCCCCACCCCCACCTCCCAGGTGGTCACATATCTCTCGCCCCCTCATTTGTGCTTCTGCTCAGAGACATCTTTGTTTTATCTGTGATTTCATGGCCTGCCTCGGTCCTCGTATTACATGTTATTTTCTTCATAGCATGCACCATCCGAAGTTTAATCATTGTACTACTGAGTTGAAAGTTGGTGGTGTTGGCAAGGATATAAGGCAAGGGAAGAAAGGCAAGGAACAGAACGATGGGCCGGCTCACATTCCCTCAACCAAACAAGCCCAGGCAACAGCTGTGAGCCAGGCACGATAGCAGGGGACAGAGTTAGAACGAGGAAATAGAGGTAGCCCTAAACCTCATGAATCTCAGGGTCTAGGGTGACGAGAGAGATTTTCAAGAAAGCTTGGGAGCACAATATGTGGTGTGTGTTGGGGGGACGGAGGGCAGCACAGAGGGTTTCAAAGTTTGATGAGTAATTATATCTGGGGAGGAGAGACATGGGAATTCTGGAATCGACTCCTAGGTTCTGAGTCTGGGCAGCTCGGTGAGAGAAGTGCAACCATCAATTTATGGTCAGAGAGTGGGAAAGCTTGTCTCTGACAACCCCTGATGTCTTCAGGAAGCCCCTGGCTAGAATCCATGGTGGTCAAAAGCCAGCCGTGGTTGTGCTCACAATGTAGCAATGTGAAGCCATGGGGTGAGGTCATTGGCCGGAGGATTGGTGGGCAGGATGTCTCGGAAAGGAGGGAGAGAAGTGGACTGTCTCCTAGGAAGGCCTGGATTCCTGGGCAGGCCTCCCTGGACGCAAGTCCTCTTGGGCTCTGTTCTGCAGGTCTTTCACGCTCCTTCTGCTTCTGTTCTTGTCAGCAGTGACCTCCTAGCCGTTCTCTAGAGTCTAGGAGCTGGAGCTCTGGGTTGACTCATTGGACTACGTTACGATCTATAATACGGAGCTCTGGCCACCCAAGTTTTCAAGCTACGGTTGTTTTATTTCACTGAATGCTGAAGCATTCTATCAGTGCCTGGAAGCCAATGTGTTTTGTATCTAGAGAGTTCCAGTTTGGGGTGGAGGCTGCCCTCCACTCCGTACTGGGCATGCATACAGCCTTGGCTCCAGACCGTGGAAAGCTGATGTCTGAGGCCACTGTCGGTGGCTGCCTTGTTGTGGTGTCGTGCCAGCATAAGATCCAAATTCTAACTCCCAGTCCTCAGCCTCACCTTTCATGTAGACTTTCTGGCACAATAGGCAAATTGGAATGGTGACTTCTGTCCATAATTTAGGCTTAAAATTATGGCTCTTTCTGCAAACAAATCTTTACCCTAAACATATTGGCCATTGCTGGGGATGATCTGAGTCAGAAGCTCATTTCTATAGTGTGTAACCAGGAAACTTCACATCTTAAACGAGATGGCATTTGTGATATCTTGGAAATACTTGAATATAATATGTTCTTCCATTAGGCAGAAAATCTAAGACAGGTGCTCAGCAAACACTTTCCTTTGATCCACGTTGGCCAATTACGACCTGCTTTCCCAAAGGAGAAATTCGTTTCCTGCCTGCTAAGGGGGTGTGCAGCCCAGCTTCTGAATACTAGCCCAGAAAGTGAGCTGTTAACACTGCTGTGCATCCTTGGGTTCTCATTTTCATCCCAATCCCTGAAATCTAGATTTTGGCCTGCACCCAGAGCATTCTGGAGTTTTGCTTCTGGGACTGTTTGACATGTGGTTTCTTTACTCTGCAGCCTCCCCTTGCCTTCCCTGCCCTGTCATGAATGGTTGATGATCTTCAGCGGAGTTCGGCCAGCTTCGTTGTAAAGATATGCTTCTCATGGTTCATATGCCACATAATCTTCCTAAGTACACACACGTCTTCTAGAGCACACATTATTGAACAAAGACACTGTTAGGAAAGTGGTTTGAAGACGAGCGGCCGGCTCATCATTTGTAGTTATACCAAAGATATAAAATTGGGGGGCAGGGACCACCTGTTCACTTATTTGCAGAAGTCCCGACCCTGTGCTTTGCTGGAGCGTGACGTCCCACATGTCGGAGGACTGTCTGGGCGGAGAAGGTCGGGTTCACGGAGGGAGGAAGCAGTAATGTGAGGCACCATTTCATAGTATGGTTTCCTGACATTTTTCCTATCCATCAGTAGACCTTTAGGAAGTCCTTGGAAAAAGGCATTTGTGGGCAACTAAGTTTGGACAATGCTAGGTACTTTATCTCCCATTTGGGAATTCACAGAGTAAGAGAGCACCACTGAGACGCTGAGAAAACCTTCAGCCAAGAAACCCACTTTGTTTAAGTGGACCGTAGAGTGCGTTTTGTTGGTGGCGGGGTGGGGGTGGGGAGCCCTAGTGGTGGCATATGACCTAGAGGTCATCAGAGTGGAGTCTAGTGCTTTTCTCCAGGATTCTGGGGCTCTGAGGGGCAGGACACAATGCGTCAGACAGGTGTTAGCAAGTGTCCGTCACAACTGGGGGGAGGGTCCAGAGACCCACAGACAGGGCCCGAGGATGGGGGGACAAATAAGTGGCGCCCCCTCGTGTCCCTCTAGTGTCTAATCAGTCACCTCCCCCGCAGGCCAGTCCATCGGACACAAGCCAAGTTCGCCCTTGCTGCTCTGGGACCCTGCGTGCCTGGCAGTGAGAAGAACAGAAAAAGAAGGATGTAATTAATGCTGAAGCTTGCCACGTGACATGCCACGGCTGTTCCTGCTCCTCTCCCGTGAGAAACGGGAGACGTGGCATTTGTATATCAGGAGAGGATATTCTGATTAAAAGACAGTTGCACTTAAATGAGCAATCTTGCTTCTGAGAACATATTTCAAGGGAACAAACCTAAGTAGGAAAAAAATATGCAACGAGATGCTCTTCTGTGAGCACGAGGATCAGGTCCCTGAAGTCTGAGTGGCTGGGGGATAATTAAATAATTACAGTGTGCTGATCCGATGGAGTGTTATTTACCTGTGAAAATAATCATTATGGAAATTCTATAATGACCTGGAAATCCTCATATTAAGTGATACAAATTTACACATAGCTATAATTTAGGCTATATAAAATGTCCAGGAAATCTAGGTGGAAAAGAAAACGTTAAAGCAACTGTATCAACATTTTAACTGTTGTAACGGGGCGGGGGGGGGGGGAAGATGGCTTTTTCCTACCTTTCCATATTTTTTAGAAATTCTCTCAAGTGAAATGGAATTACCTTTAAAACAAGACGTACCTACGAAACTTGACATTCATATGGTCTAGATGATCACTCAGAGAAGCTGGGTAAAACCGGGCCCCGAAAATCCACTTTAGTTGTTCGATAAGATGACTTACAGGGCACTGTATGTGTCTGCACAGTCCAGACGTGGGTGCAGATGGGACGTCACGACGTATGTGCACGGTTTGTAGCAGAGTAAAATACTCCAAGAGCTAACGTGCAGTTCCGTCAAGGATCGAAGTTCCGCTCATTCACTGTGTTTGCTGAAGCCACCGGCGGTCAGCGAGGAGCGACCGGGTCCCTTTCCATGGTAGTCAGGGATCACAGGGCAGTCCCTGCATGGTGACGATGCCTCCTGCACGTTGCGACCTGGGCCTTTCCCTTTAACATGAAAAGTCATGACTTCAACTGAAAACCTCTCCCTTCCTTGCCGTCCTCGGAACCAACCAAACCCACCACGGCCTGTGGCGCGCGCAACCCTCTTGGAGCCACGATCGCCGTTTCAGTCCCCGAGTCTGGCCTCCAGGATTGCACATCATCAGGGAAACATCATTTAAAGGGAATCTGGTCTTCACTCTGTCCTGCGTCAGAAGGGATCCCAGTTGGAACGCCTGCCTTAGTGTTCACTTTGGGTCCCCAGTTCTCCTCTAGGCTCTCTGACGATGCCCTGGCCCTCTCACATCTCTTTCTCCTCTTTCTGGCCTTCCGGTTCTGATCAGACAGATAGAGGGACGTGCGCGCTGGGCGCACGGGTACACACGCACACACACAACCCCCCATGGAAGGTCGGGAAGAGGAAGAAGCCCAAGAGACAGAGCCAGACTTGGCTGGGAGGGAGGACGGAGAGCGGCTCGTCTTGTGGGAGCTCTTGCTGGTGGTGTCCCGGGCGCGCCCTCCACCCGCGCGCACCCAGCTGGACACAGATCCTGCTGGGCACGCCCCCCCATGTGGATCTTAAGGTCTCTCCCTCCCTGCGGACTCACCCAGTCCCCATTTCCAGTGCCTCCCGCGTACGTGACTTGACGAGCCCCCAGACACGACTCCCACCCCTCTGGGGAGGCTGCATGCAGTGGACGTTCTCCAAACTCCCGTTAGCCCACGTGTCCCTCTCGCGGCCACGAGCCCTCGGCGCTGTGTTTGCTCTCAGAAGAACATCCAGAACCTCCGAAGGACCTTCACCTTCTTCCAGGACCTGGTCCCACCTCCTTTCTACCCTGAGACTCTCTTCCAACGACTTCCTTGCATATATGTTTCCTGCCTGCTTCCCACCTGAGCTCCTGACCGATTTCCTCCACCTTCAACCCCCCGGGGCTCTGCCTCAGCACGCCGTTCCCCACCCAGCGGGAAGTCTTCCCCGCCCTGCTGGCTTGGCTCCAAACACGACTTGGTCCATGAAGCACCCCTGGTCCTTCCAGCCAGGGAGACCTTCGCCATTCCTGTAATCCAACGGTCCTGTTGCTTTCAGTTTTGCTTCTTTTTATCTTGGTCTGGCTATTTGTCCCTTTATCTCGTGTCCTTGGAGGGAAGGACACTGTGTTCACGTGGGCGTCCCCGTAGAGCCTCGCACACCCCTGCACACAGTGCGCGCTCCATTATCCATCTTTGCAAAATTAAATATAAAGAGCCGAGAAGTCTTTCTGTTCACAAGGAATATGTATCCTCTGGATATATTTTCCCTCGGCGATCATCTCGCCTGTTTTGTCAGCAGAAGCATCCTCTTCAATGCGATCATCTAATTTAAAAGTGAGTGTTTTGAGAACAAAAAAGTGTAAAGCTTGGGTAACGTGATATGGTCAAGTATTATATTTTGCACCGAGGCCCGTCTTTGCTCTCTCTCTGTTCTAATCTGTCTGTTCTCTAAGCGGGGATGGCGAGCGATGGAGACCAGTTTCCCTGCTTCTAAGTGCCTGGCAAGGGGTCGGTTTAGAATTAGGTTATAGGTCTCTGTCATTAATGTCATTAATTCTCTCTGGGAACCTCTAAAATTCAGACTCCTCCCATGGTCCATGGACTGTTGTTTGTTACCATAAAAATACTGAAACAATTACTGCATGTGTGTGTGTGTGTGTGTGTGTGTGTGTGTTTTCCCCATTCTGGTGTAATTATATATTCTAGTCGAAAAGTATCATTTTTACTCTTCATCTTCAGCATCTCCTGGATGAGAACTATCTGAGATCCAATTTAACTTAAATAAAAATAGATCTTAATTTTCAAGGCCATTTAATAAAGACTCAAAAATTCTGGGCACCCCTGCAGTGTTGGGGGAGACTGACAGGTAACGGGCCAGCAGGTCTGTCCTGCATGTCCAGGGGGACAACGGGCTTGGCCGTGTGTTCCCTGTGTGACTTGAAGACTTCAGAGGACAATACAGACCTCACCGCCAGCGTCATTTTTACAGAGCGGCATTTATGAAGCTTTTCCCTGGGCTTGGGGCCATCTTGGCTGTTTTGGGATTTTGGTGAGCAGATTGAGTGATAATTCTAGGCTTCTAAAATCAGTCTGTGTCCCCTCGGTCACGTGACACCCTAAGCAGCTGGTGCTGCCTTGGCAACTTTACAGAATAAGAGCGCGGCTTCTGGTAAAACTTCGAGTCACATGACCCAGTGCTGTAGCTGGGGAAGACGACCCAGAATTATTACTTACTTCTCCACCAAAACAAACCCAGATCCACAGAGGAGAAAAACAAATCCAAAACTCAAAGCCCCGTGCGTGTTAATTACCCGCCTTGGCAACGTCTGAAAGCCAAGTTTGCTTGACTTTGTAATCTCAACACACCCGGCTCCCTGTGATGCGCGGAGACTTTTGGCTCCTTTCCTCAGGCCTCCCGAGGTCGCAGGAAGGTGTGCTTCTCGGGGGTTAGCATGGCCAAGGGGACGGTGACAGGGCCCATCAGTCCAGAGGCTTCTAGCGTCTGGCCTCCAGTCCCGTCTCACACCAGAGTCCCTTGCTCCATGAAGTTCAAGTTTTGCTCCCAGTCTGCTGTGTGACATGGGGACGGTGGGTTCGTGTCCTGGGTAAGGCCCTCCTCTCCTCCTGCTGGTGAGGAACCTACTGCCAAAAAATCACCCAGTGAAGGGACAAACCGGCCGTCCATGAAATCCAGTGACCAACAGGAATCACTTAGACGTCCACGTCATATAGCTCTCAAAAGTAAGTACCAACTTTTAAAAGAATATCGGAAAAACAGAAAAAAAATATGAAGAAACAGAATAAAAGTGACCTAATCCTGCCATTCAGAGGCCATCACTATTAATATTTTAGAAATTTTCCTTCCATTTTAAAAGATGTTTCCTTACAAACAAATTGTGTATTCCAACACACACACAAACACACACGCACGGTTACTAGTCCTCGTTCACGTGAAAGCATCCCCCCACGACACCGGTGCGCGTATCTATTTTCTTAGTCATCGTGTCTGAATAATTTATTCTCATTCCTTCATTTCTTCATTTCATGTGGTTTGGCTTTTCTAATATTTTGCTCTTACACATGATATGGCAGAACATCTTTGCACGTAACGTAGAGCGTCAAATGTGAGAAAACAATAACCAAATTTGTGTAAAAACTCTTCAGGCTGTATACACATTGAAAATTTACTTTCCCAGAAAAATTGTATCATTTGGTCCTTCATCGGTAATGGATGAAAGGGTCAGTTTTTTTTTTTTTTTTTCTTAACACATCCTTGACAGCCCTAAATCCTATCAGATTTGTAAAAGATTGTAATTAATACCTGGTGTCTGGATCTTGATTTCAGATTCAATTCTCCTACTCCAGGAACCAAGGATCCTTGGGGAAGTGACTGATTTTACGTCTGGCGCAGGAAATAAGAAAGAAGATGAGCCTTGGAAGCATCTCGCAGTGCCTGTGAGTTCAGAAGTGCTCGAAGAAGGAAGAGATGGGAAGCATCAAAGGTCCCAGGGCCAATGGTAGCCCTGCCAGGGGCCAAAGCAGGAACGATCTGAGCAACGAAATAAATAAAGTAGTATTTAGATTAGAAGCCCGAGTGTAAAACAAGTATCCACCAGTCTGTAGTGATATAAATAATGACTGAATAAATAAATACATGGGGGAGAGTAGACAGCTCTCCACGCGGAGCGGGGCGCTGGGTGATCGTGGAGGTGGAGCCCAACTCGCCGCTCCTTACTCACGGCCACGCGGAGTCACTCCCTTCCCAAGGGGACCGCAGGGAGACAGGGAGAAGGAGTGACTTCGCAGTGGTGCACCCAGGCAAACACCACCTCCGCCAGGCGATCCCGGTTTGCATCAGAAGCTGCCGGGATGTAGTAACTCGATTCAGTATAAGTGACACCTCGCCTCCGTGCTCTTCCTCCCTGAGCGAGAAGCCCCTTCTGGTCATGAGAGTAAGGGACAGATCAAAATCGAGGGACATTCTCCCCAACAGCTGACTATCTTCCTTCAATGCTAAGTCATCGGAAGCAAGGAGATTCGGAGGAACAGCCAAGAGGAGCCCGGGGGAGCACGACAAGGCACAGCTTCATTCTCTTATCGGTCCCTTTCCTCTTGTGTGTTGTTCTGAAGGGCTGGAAGCTCCTGCAACGCCTTCGTCCCCCTCCCGAAAACCATGGCGAAGCCACACCGCCCACTGACATTTTCCATTACGTCGAATTTATTTTGGTGTAAGACTTGAGATACGGTCGCGACTGAATTTTTACCCAAAAGAAGAGCTTACCCTATCGAAATTATTTGTTATAGGATTTATTCTGTCTTCACTGATTTGAAACACTAGTATTTATCATGTAGTCAATTTCTACGTACGTTCGGGTCTGTTCCGGAGAACTTTCTCCCGTCCCGTACCACAAGTTAGTTTTCTCCACCCCTCTGTCACCGGGGCTGCACGTGCCGTCACTGGTTTCTTCCTGCGTCACCGCAGTGCCCCAACTACTCCCTGGACCCCCACGGTCATTCTTCACACAGCAGCTGGCCTGATGCTTTGCCATATGCTTTTCGGATCGTGCAGACCCATCTTTCAGATCTGTCCTTTCCATCTAAATAAAATATAATCCTTACCGAAGTACTTCCCCGTGAGAAAATACACTCCTTTCCCAAATAAAATCTCTTGCTGACCAAACAGCGGTGGGCGTCTCTCCATCTCTCCTCTGGCCAGCCACCACGCAGACGCCCCTCAACCCTCCTGTTTCAGGACCTTTGTGCACGCTGCTCTGTTCGGGGGGATGCCCTCAGCGGACTCTCCTCACAACCGATTCCGCACTCTAAATCTCACCTGTTACACGATCAACCTTCGGGGTCCTTGATGGTCTTTTCTGGAGGGGATGATCCCCGGGAATAAGATCCCAGCTCTGGGCATCTTACCCTGCTTCTCCCCTCCACCGGGCTCACTGCTACTCTCTCTCCCCCCCTGGGTGTCGAAACGCCCCACCCCAAGACTCCACTTGAGCATGAAGTTTATTTTAAGCCAAAGGCAACTAACTGAAAAGAAGCAGACACAAGAAGAGCTTTGTGTCCCTCCTTGCCTCCCAGCGGGGCACGGATTTGCGAAGATGTCTCTCCCTTTCCTGTCCCGGGAAGGGCAGGGCTCCCCAGGATGCCAGACGTGATCGACACGTGGGGAAGGGTCCAGAGGACGAACTTCACCGAAGCAATGCTCACCTTCTGGTAGTTTCCCCATATGCTTACCTTCCCACAGGGTGCCTCTGAACGTGCCATCTGAACGCCTAGACCCCTTTCCTTTGTCTTGCCCCTTCCCTGCCGATTTACTGTCCCTTGTTAAAACGCTGTATAAACCTCCAGTTGTAACCACTCCTCCAAGTTACTCCGCACCGAGTTCACCCGCGTAGAGTCTGCCTGGTGCCCGTGCTAATGGGCTGTTTTCCTCTTGTCAGTTTGTCTTTCCGCACCCCGAGCTGCAGAGCCAACGGCCAGGGCGCCCAGGACAGGAGCAGGGAAAAGAGCGAAGTGTTTTCCGGCCGGATTTACTACATAGCCTCCTCCCACTGGCCGTGAGGGCAGGGACCTTGTCTGTCGTGTTCATCACTGTGTCCTAGCACAGGGCACACAGCATGTGCTGGGTGCTTTCTGTTACGTGCGCGTGCAGCGAATCGGCCCATGGGCCCATCTTAGGACTAGTAACCTGTTTTCCATTGTTGTACCTTTTTTCCTACTCTAGTGACTTTAATACATTTATTCTTCCAGATGCATTTGTGGATTTTTTTGTTAAGTTAAAAGTTCTGAGAGAGATTTAGTTGTTGTTGTTGTTGTTGTTGTTGTTCTTCTTCTTCTTCTTTTGAAGATTTGTTTATTTGAGAGAGTGAGAGCGGGAGCAGAGGCACAGGGAGACGCAGGCTCCCCGCTGAGCGAGGAGCCCGGTGCGGGACTCGATCCCAGGACTTGATCCCCGGACTCTGGGATCATGACCTGAGCTGAAGGCAGACGCTTGACTGACTGAGCCACGCAGGGGCCCCTGGTTGTACTTCTTGATTAACTTGGTGATAATCAGCATGTTTACAGTATCAGGCCCTCCCATCTGGGGACACGATATGTCTGTCCATTTTCAGATGTTCTTTCTCAGCCCTTCAATAAAGCTGGGAGCTTTCTTCCTACAAGATGTTTTAGGGTTTTTTTTTTTTTTTCATGAATATTTTATATTTTTAAACTTTTTCTTAAAACCAGAATCTTTTAATACATTTTATACGTATTATAAATTATATGTTATACGTAAATCTGTAAGTCTTGGTATATGGGAAACTATTAAATTTTGCTTGTTTATTTTGTAATTAGTCTCTTCATTAAACTCTAGTATGTTCTAGTGATTTTTCCGGTTACTCTCTTTTATTTTCCAGGTAGACTATTGTAGCAGCTTCAGCTGTAGGCAGTCATCATAATTTTTCTTCTTCTATATTTAATTCTCTTTGCATCTGTTACCATGGTGTAGTATACATAACATGACGTTTGCCGTCTGAACCCTATTTAGGTGACACTGAGTATATTCCCCGTGTCCTGAGACCACCACCGTACATTTCCAGAACTTTCTCCTTACCCCAGACAGCCGAGCTGCAGAGTAAGTCCCCACTTCTCCTTCCCGCCCACAGCTGCTCCCCGGTGAGGTGAGGTCACACAATTTTTGACCTTCAGGGTCTGGTGCACTTTATTCTGCGTTTTCAAACTTGACCCGGGTTGCAGCATGGATGGATTCCATTTCTTTCTGCGGCTGATCTATCACTCTCAGGTGTTTCCACCTTTTGGCCTTAGTGAGAAACCGGTGACAGGATGAGCTTGTCTCCCTTGCATTCCTTTGGGCATATATCTACCGGTGGAACTGCTGGATCACAGAACAATTGTATTTACTTTTTTATATACATTTTGGGCTAGTTGACTAGGTAATCCCTTGGCGGGGGGACACGCCTGTACTTGTCGTGGTCCTCACTTTTCTAGAGTTTTGCTGTCGTTGTGATATTTTTCTTTCGTTCAAGTCGACATTTAAAAAATAATGTTGATGGGGCACCTGGGTGGCTCAGTGGGTTAAAAAATAAACAATGTTTCTTTTCTTTCTAAGAATATGTACATTTTTTATGTTAGAACTGTCATTTTATTTTTATCACATTCTATCTCAGTGTGTATTTAAAAAATAAGATTCGTTTTTCTTTATGAACCATTGATATTATGAATTGTAGTAATTGATTTTCTAAAAGAGGCCATTTTTGATTGCTTATTTTAATAGTAATCCTTCTTTACGTGGCACTCAGTCAAATTTCCAACCTTTTAAGATTAATTTTTAATCTCACGGGAGCTTTATATGCAAATACGGCCCATATAACTTCTGCTGTTTGAAATTTACTGAACTTCTTTTCTTGCCAATGATATGATCAATTTTATGTTTCATGAATTTTAGAAAAGATGTAGTCCAAGCATCAAATTCTCTTGTTCTCTTACATATTAATTTAAAAATTGTCCCCCTATTTCTGTGTCCTTAAGTGTGTGCCTTCCTGATCCCCCACGGCCTGAGGCCGGACTTCCCGTCCCTTCTGCTTCTGTTCCTTTCTCTAATTCATACTTCCTACAGGTGCGTGGACGCAAGGTTATTCAAGACGTAAAAACTCACTGTGGCTACTTTCTCACTGTAAATTGTGATTTTTATCAAGATAAAATAACCATCTCTGGAGTCTATTGTGTCTTTTATTTTCTTGAACTTTATTTGGTGTAAAATAAGTTGATACCTTGACCGTTTTTGCTCGATGTGCGTCGCTTCTCATTTTGCTCTTAATTTTTCCTACCATGGTTTAGGAACGCCTTTAAAAACAGCAGGTGTGATTTTCCATTACAGACTCGCTCCCATTTTAGAAGACTTTGGCTTAGTTTCAAACATCATCCTAGTTGATAATATCTGGCCCTCTCCCCTTTATTTTCTGTTTTAAAGCTTTTATGTTCATCTTCTGTATCATTTGAAAAATGTATAGGTATCGATCTCTGAGTATCTGCATTTATACCCGTAATTTTGGTTTCTGTGACTAATTAAGATTAATTTTTTTTAAACTTTCAACCTCTATTTCACCCATACCAGACTCAAGAAGGAAGTGATCTCTGGTTTCAGAAATAGAAATTTAAAAACTTTAACTCTACTGCCTTATATCCCCCCTTGTTAATCTTTCTTTCTATGATCTGAAATTTTGGGTCTTGATTGATATTATTCAAGTTTTACTTCCTATATCCTCTTTCCTCTGCAAGAATAATTTTTGTTATCTGTCTTCCATTTCACGGCCAGATTGATGAGAAGCGTTTGGTCTCGTCTCCGTTTAGGTGGTTTTAGGGTTCACGACCATTTCACTGACAACACGGTTTGCCCATTTCTCGGCTCTTCCTGTTGGTCCTTCCTCGGTCAGTTGGAAAGTGCCTTTGAGATTGCGTTCCAGGGTGGTGGATTTCGTTGCCCTTGAACATCTCGGAGGGTTTTCTGTGGCCTTGAAATCTGACCAAGATAATTCTTGGGTCACATCACTTACTGCTTACATCTCTGTGGTTTTTAATCCATTGACTTCTGGTGTTCAGCATTGCAGGAAAGACTGAAGCCAGACTGGCTGCTTCCTTTTTCAGGGAACCCTTTCTCTCTCTGTATGTGTACTGGCCTTGCTTTCTTTGTTCCTGATGTTAAAGCCATATAGGTGGGTTGTGAATTCCTTGACTTGACTTTCATCTGACATGTGGGGTCAGACGCTCTCTCACAACTCTTGCATTTGGTGCCCAGGCAGGAGGAAGGGTCTGCCTTTCTTCAGGTCAAGGTGTGTCCCTGTGACTTGCTTCACTCAAGAGCACGTGCTCCTACCAGGCGGGAGTGGTGAGACCCAGTCACGCTTTGCCAGGCCCTCCTTTCCCTCGGCCGTGATGACTAGAAGTTTCCTATGTAACTGTTGCGTTATTGGGAACTTACAGCGTGAGCAAGAATCTTGCTGTAAGCCACTGTGATCTTGGAGGCTTTTGTTCCTACGGCCAATCCTACTGACTCTGAGTCACACACAGAAAGGCGACCCCTTCAGCCAGGCACATGCATCTTCTTCCATGTATAAGGCAGTTCTCTAATTTTTGGTCTCAGATTTAGCAATTTTTGAGGACCTTCTCCTGCCCACTTTTGTCCACATGGTACATATTTACCAATTATTGGCTGTGTTATAAATTAAAAACTGAGAATTAAAAAATATTAATCTAAAATATAATAATAAACTCATTGAGTCTTAGCATAAACACCACACATTTTTTACTAAGACTATCTGTATTTTCCAGAACAAAAAAATCCTCAATGAGAAGAGAGGCATTGCCTTATATTTTTGCAGATCTCTTTCAGTGGGAATAACCAAAATCAGGTAAATTCTCAGATTTATTTCTTCACCCACTTTGCTGCATTATGTTGTTTCTATTGAAGTAGATGAAGAAAATCTGGCAACATGTGGTTATGTAGTTGGTGAAGAGAGGAGCATTTTTAGAGATTTTTGGTTAGTTACAGATATTTTTCTTTGATACTATACCAAAACTTGGCAAGAGGTAGTTCCTTAAAGGTGAGCTCCAACGTTGGCTCTGAAAATATTCTCAGTGAGCCCGTCAGCCCCGGTTACATTAAAATCCACTTGTCTGTTTTGCATTTCAAATGCATCTTTTGTGATATCATTCATTGGCCATTTGGAAAATGTTAATTTGCTGAATATTGTAGATCTTTCAAATGCTGACACATTTCCTTATGCCATATTAAAAATCATATTAATTACTTAGCTACCATCTTGTTGGAAAAGACTTAATGTGTTAGCAGACTGTCAGACTCGCAGTGGCAGATAGAAATCTCCCAAAATTCGAATTACCTTCTAAAAGTCCAAATTTTATCCCTGGCAACAAAGGCTGTCAGTTGTCTCTGAAGTGACAGGTTCACTTTGCTCATTTTTGAGAGAAAGTTTGCCATAGGCCTGCTTCTGAGTTAACTCTCAGGTATCAGTGACTTCCTCAGTAAAAACGCTATTCTACGAAATGAAGTGCCTAGTCTGCCAGCAGTTCTCTTGGAGCAATCATCGTGTTTCTCTGGGTGATGCAGGGCTTCCCGTGTACTGGCCTTGCTTTCTTTGTTCAGTGAGGGTATAACACATTATTCCCAAACTTAGTGGCAGAGCACAAACATAAACGTTTAGTATCTCACACAGTTGCTATGGGTCAGGAATCTAGGACAAGCCTCACTCAGTGATTCTGCCTCCTGGGCTCTCATGAAGCGTCAGTCAAAATATTGGCTGGGGCTGTGTCATCTGAAGGCTGGACCGGGGCAGGAAGATCCTCTTCCAAGATGGCACTTTCACATGCCTGGCTGGTCTGTGCTGGTTCCTGGCAGTAACCTCTCCATGAACACCTCTCTAGAGGGCTTCTTGTGTGTCTTCACAACATGGCAGCTGCCTCCCTGGAGGGAGTGATCTAGGACAGCAAGAAGGGAGGCATGATATCTTCATGACTTAGCCTTGGAAGTTACGTACTATTATTTCTGCAATATCCTTTTGGTTACAAGGTTGACCCTATTTGACGGGGGTAGGGGGGAACTATACAGGAATGTGAATACTGGGGGATGTGCACCCCCGGGATGTCTTGGTGGCTCAGTACCATAGTGTAATGCTCAGAATATAAAAGGGCCAGGATTTCATAACGTTGCTACTTGTACTGTTACAGCAAAGACATTCTTAAATGAAACTGGCATTTAAAAAAACAAACAAACAAACAGATGCATGGTGGCATGGTGGGAGAGAATATGATGGCTGGTAATACAGTTCGGTACCACTGCCCTGGTGCTTTCTCAAGCTTGGGCACTAGAGTTTTACCTACTGAGCCTTCTGTGCTGTTGGTGCAAATAGCAACTCCCTGAAAGAGAACAAATAATGTCATTGTGTTATTATGCAAATTGTCTCAAGTTTTCAGATTCTCTGGAAATGTCCTGGGACCCCCAAAGTTGGCAGTCCACATTTTGAGAATGGCTGATCTAAGAGAAACTTTCTTTTACTGTATTTTAGGTAATTATTTTTTTATTTGGTGTGGTATATCCTTCAGGGATCTCAATCATGTTAATGTTAGAACATCATTCCTCAATCTTCTATATGTCATTTTATCTTTTATTATTTTAGTCTATTCATCCCTTTCTTTTAAGTCTGAGAATAATTCTCTAGTTTCTTTTTTTTCCCCCCACTATACTGATTCAATTTTCTGCACCACCAGTTTTGGCATTTACTCTCTCCAATGACGATTTTAACTCTTCTTCTATGTTTTTAATTTTTCTTTATTTCACCTCTTTACCATTTATTTGCCTGTTTCAACTCTCCCCTGTTGAAACACAATGATGTCTACTCTCTGGTATGTGGAACTCGTAGAGGAGTTGAGAAACATACCCAGCATGTACTTCTGGGGTTTTTCTATCTTTCTCCAGCAAGTGCTACTCTTGCTACTCCTTCACACCAGCTTGGGGGGTGGTGATGCTCACACTCCTGTAGCCACCAAGAAAATGCTCCATAGTGCTGCCTGATTGTGAGTTTGATACAGACCCTGTCTCTTTGAAGCAGATGATGGGAGAAGTAAGTCATCCCACCTGTGTTTCCTCGGCGGGAACCCCTGAGTAGATACAGCTGGGTTTATCACTGGGGTATGGTGGTCTTTTTCTCAGCTCCCCTCACTCTGCCTGGTGATTGTTAGGGACCCCTCTCATATTGCAGCATGGGTGTGTTTGTTAGACCTTGGTTTGGGGTGTTGAGGGATTGTATGTGTTTCTTTACAGAGGTTATAGTGCAGATGAGAACTATTATAAACAGGTGTGAAATTCATTTTTAAAATACTTTGCTCCTCAAAGAACTCAGAAGATGATCAAGATCTATTGGAATTATAAAAGCGACCTAACACAATTGCAGGATATTTTAAAATGGATAATGTAAAGGCTGCAGCAGTCAAAAGCCCACAGAACAGACTGTTTTAGGTCCCCAGGGCATTTCATTTCTCTTATTTTCTTTGATATCAGTTTTTAAAACTTCATTGTAATGGCTGTGCACATGCAGTGTGGGGTTGATTTTTAATAGAAATGTAACTTGAGGCTACAACCCTTGCTCTCCATTGTCAGCTTATGCTCTGTGCTGGGGATTTTGAAGTTCTAAATCCCTTGAACACTCTATAATAAAAAGGTCGCAGAATGCTGTAAGAAACCGTATTCAAATACTAACTGTGGATATTTCTGAGCAAAGGATTAAAGTCAATTTAATTTTCTTCTTTATGTGTTTTGTCTTTTTAAAAAAAATTTGTGAAGTCAGTGGGTTACTGTGTTTTTTTATGATACAAGTAATACAGAAAGCCATGTTGGTTATAAAAAAAAAAATCAAACACTAAAGAAAAAAAATCAATTACTTCAATTTCAATTATTTTCCCTATCTCTTTACCCTCGGCAACCATTATCAATGGGGTCTGAAAACTTTCTTTCCTTTTCTGGGCCATTTATAGTCCAATATGAATAGGGATAGTGTTTTGAATAAACATCTCACTCTACACCTCTTTGTGCAGCTTGGTTTTTTCCTGTTGTCGATACGTCTTGGGAAACTGTCCACATGCGCGTCTGCAGGCCCAGGTCACTCTTTTGAGAAATGCCATGTTGTGTTTCACAACATGGGCGCATCACTACTTGGCTACTCACCTCGATAGTAATAGGCAATTAGTTTTTTCTGTTTTTGTGAAAATGATGGTACAACTGGCATCTTCATATATGAATTATTTTGCACAGACACTGACATTTTTCTAAGACAAATATCTAGAATGGGAATAATGGGTCAAAGGACCTCCATGTTTTAACAGATGTAAGTTGTCCAGGCTTGGATTTGGGAGTGCAAGAATGCATCTCTAAGGCCCCGTTGGAACCCTCGGCAGAAAATCTTAATGCTCCCAAGTGTGGTAGCCTGCGTATTGAAACTGATGTTAGGAGGACTACTAACACTTTCTACAACGGTTATGTCGTCGACACCTGGTGACGGATGGAAGCAGCAGCTCCGGACGCATTTGCTGTTGTCTCTCAGCACTTGGTGCCCCAGAACTCTGCCGAGGCCTTGACCAGTAGTTACTTTCTGATGCATGAGTGTGGTGCTGAGCTCCGAGGTCTTCCCACATTCACGGGCTTTGGAAGTTTCTTCTCTTTCCTCTCTTCCCTTCCTTTTTCCTTCCCTTTTTCTCTTTCTGGTAGCTGAAAAGTACGGAGGGCAAGAAGGCTGGACGGAGAGGGAGGGAGGAATTGGGAGAGAATCCGAGGCCTCTGGTTTCATATTTACAGCTTTTGTCTAAAAGGTAACATGCGATAGAAAACATTGAACGAGGATAATCATTACTTTTGATGCTCCATATAGTATGCTTACACATGAAAGACAATGCTTGGGATATGGTTTTCCTGTTCTTTTCCTTCCTTACTTAAGTGAGTAATAGAGCCATTGTTAAATGTCATTGCTGTGTTTAGTAGTGAAGGCTGACATGCTTACATTTCCAAAGACCTGCCTCGTCTACGAAGTCCCACAGTTCGACCTGACACGAACACAGCCTGCGAATCTTTACCTCCTTGCTCTTCTGGTTCTCTCTGTCATTTTAAAATGTCCTGGACTCTCACCAAATGAAGTCGCAAATCTTTGCAGAGTTACACTGAGTTACCTTTCCACCTGGAATCCTCCCCTCACTCCTTAGAGTGAGTTACTGAATTCTTATTATTTTAACAGATATGATATCTGCACATAGTACAAACAAGAAGAAGCACAAAAGAGCATAGACTGAAAAGTTGGATGCCTTCCCACTTCTATCAGTATCTGTTTATCCATCTACTTTACACGCATGGTACAGACGCTGCTTTGCATTTCTTCTTTCCTTTTTTATAGATGCCTTCTGAAAATTATGTAGAAATGGCTTCTTCTTTTTTTTTCCTCATAGAAGCTTTGTTGAGAAATAACCCATATACCGTAAAGCTTCCTCTTTTCACGTGTTCAACGCAGTGACTTCTTGTATAGCCACCAAGTTGGGCAACCATCGACACACTATACTTCCAGAACGTTTTCATCACCCCCCAAAGAACCCACATTCCTTTCAGCACTCACTCCCTAGTCCTTCCTCCTCCCAGGCCCCAGCGATGATGAATACTCTTTCTGTCTGTCTGGATTTACCTGTTCTGGGTATTTCCTAGAAATGGAATCTCACAATATGTGGCTTTTTGCATTGAGTTTCCTTCAATCTGTAATGTTTTCAAGGTTTATCTATGCGGAGTGCCTGTAGGTTCTTCATTTGTTTGTATGTCTGGATAACAGTCCGCCGTATGGAAAGGAATGACGTGTTTATCAGTTCATTAGGTGATGAGAATTTGAGTGATTTCCACTAGTTGACTCTTAGGAATAATGCCACTATTAACATTTCTGTACAAGTTTTGGTAGGACATAAGGTTTTGCTTCTCGGGGATACATACCTAGCAGTAGAACTGCTAGGTCAAATGATAACTCTATATTTAACTTTTTGAGGAACTGCCAAACTCTTTTTCAAAGTGGCTGCACCATTTTGCATTCCCACCAGCAATGCTTGGAGGGTTCCAATTTCCTGCATCCTTGCCAACAGTTGTTATTGTCAATCTTTTTGATTAAAGCCCTCCCAGGGGGCATGGGGTGGTTTCTCCTTGTGGCTTTGATTTGCATTTCTCCAGTGACTAATGATGCAGAGCATCTTTTCATGTGCTTATGTGCCATTTGTACATATTCATCAAAAAACTATGTATTCCAATCTCAAATCATTTGCCCACTTAAAAATATGGGTTGTCTTTTTATCATTCACTTGTAAGAGTTCCATATAAATTCTTGATACAAGTCCCTTAATAGATGTTTACAAATATTTGCAAATACTTTCTCCCATTCTGTGGATTACCTTTTTTACTTTCTTGATGTTGTCCTGTAAAGCACAATATCTACTCACTTTGATGAAGTCTAATTTACTTATTTTTCTTTTGTTTCTTGTGCTTTTGGTGTCATATCTAAGAAACCATTGCTTAACCCAAGGTTTACTGCTATGTTTTTTTCTCAAAGAGTTTATTGTTTTAACTCTTACATTTAGGTGTGACTCATTTGCAGTTAATTTTTGTATATGGTGTGAGGTAGGGGTCCAACTTCATTTATTTGCATGTGGATATACAGTTGCTCCCAGCACCATTTATTGAAAAGATTCTTCTTTCCCCATTGAGTTGTCTTGGCACCCCTTCCAAAAATCAGTTGACCATAAAACTGATCAATGGCAGGTTATTTCTGGAGTGTCAGTTTTATCTCATTGATCTTTATTTCTATCATTACGTTCTGTTGATTATTAAAGTGTTGAAATCAGGAACTGTGAGTCCTTTAACTTTTTTTTTTTTTTTTTTTCAAGATTGGTTTGGCTATTCTGGGTCCCTTACAGTCCCATGCCAATTTTGGGGTCAGTCTGTCAATTTTTGCAAAAAGAGCTGCTGGAATTGTGAGGGTGCTTTGTTCTTTTTAACCATTAAACAAATGGTTGTTTGGGTTGTTTTCTTTGAATAAGTGTATTTCACCACATCATTATTAATATGACAGATAGGCAGACTTTGACTTGTTCTGTCATAATATTACATATTAATTTCTGTTTTTAATGTTTTTTGAAAAAAATCTTTTCCTGTATAAGCTCTTTTGAGTAAGTCATTTATAGTTATTGTTTTTGTTCTATATTTGTATTTTTTCCTCATAATTTGGAAGTTTTATACTTGTGTTCTTTAGTTGTTACTAGAACACAGGTTGTTACTTTCTAGTGATAACCTTTAACTTTCAGTTATTATGAACAATATTGAAATCAGTGTTTTTTGTGTCTTTTCCATCATCTTCCTCATTTAGTTTTATTGGATTACTACGTTATTTTTTGTAGTGTTGACTTTTCTACTCAGAACTCTGTTAGCACTATTTCTTGACTTTCAGCTTATAACTGATGAAGAAATTAGTATCTTCTATAATTTCCTTTCTCTTTTCCTTCTCCAAAACTCATTATTTTGTTATCTTTTATATTGTCAGGGTGTAAGCCATTTACCTTTGCTTATGGAGTGTTTTCTTTAATCATAGTCAAATAGTTAAATGGATTAAATATCCAGCACCTGTTATTTCAATGTAGTTTCTCTGTTTGTCGCTTGGCTCCTCTAGTAGTTTTCCCTCATAGGAAACAAATTCATCTATAGCTTTCATAGGTGAATGATAGCTTGGCTGGTTTCACTACCTTGCCCCACATTGCATTCTTTGAGAACTTCATGGGGATTATTTTACGAGGGTTCCTCTTAGGTTGAGTAATGCTCTGGGGAAATCTGAGGCCACCTGATTTTTTCCCCCTCTCCCTAATAGGTGACTTGATTTTTTTATCAGGCTGGCAAAAACATGATTTGTCTATAGAATGAAGTAATTTTACTAGAATATATAATGATGTTCATCTCGTATCCCTTGACTCATCCCCCTTCTCTCAGTGAGGAAATAACACCCCCTCCCAGTCATGGTAGATTCGAGGCTTTTTCTGTTTATATTTTTAAATATACTTTTAATGTAGTCCTTCATTTAAGTTCTCTGCTTCCGTGACAATTTTAACTATACAGCATGTGATTCGTCTGCTTTTTTAGTTAAAATAAAAATATTGTTTAAAATTTTTGTTTTCATTTCTCAGAATGAATGAATGTTTTTCTCACTGTTGTGCTTTACTTGTATCACTGCGTTTCCAGCAGTTTCTTTTCTCCCTTCTGCTTCTTCCACTGTAATCTTCGTTTAGGTCAAGATTTCCTGTTCTGTTTTACTTCTTTCTTGAGTTCCACCCGTTAACGATATTATTTCTTCGTATGATTTTCTCATGGTTCTTCTAGTTCTTTGTTCCCGCTTTGTGCTCTTATTGGATAATTTTGATTCTTTAAGTTTTGAAAATTCATGGCAATATTCTGGGTCCCAATGATCGCCTGTTTATGGCAACATTTTTTTCAGGGGCGCATTTTTTTTTTTTTTTGTCATTTATCTTCCCAGTTTTTTTTTTTTAAACTCAACTTTTTGTGGCATCTCTGTATAATTTTTTTTAGAACACTCTTACTCACTTTTGAATGTGACGAGTTTTTTTTTTTTTTTTCCTGGACTGCCTATTTTAAGAAAATTTCAGTGGGGGAGCTTCCAGGACAGTTTCAGGCCAGTGGGGACTCTCCCTGGTTCCTGATTTCTCAGGTTTGTGCATGTGAATGAGTTCATGTAGGATTCAGACTTTCACCTGGTCACCAGAGCTTGGCCGAAGTAGGCTGCTTCCAATGCAGATGGTTTTTCCTTCGAAACTACTTCCTGCAAATATGTTGCGAGTGTGTATCCGGGCATGTGCGTGCCCACGTGTGTGTGTGTGTGTGTGTGTGTGTATGTGTGTATGTGTAGTCTGTGTGACTACCGATTTATTCTTGTCTCTTGAGCTTCTCTTTTCTCCTAAACCCAGAAGGATGCCTCGCACTGGCTTCTGCACTTGACTCATCATTGCAGACAAGAGCATCTACTCATGCCATTCGTTTAGGAAGATTATGTTTCAATGGCTTTTGTCCGAGATGTGCATGTTTTGGTTTCTTCCTGTGACTCTGGACTTGGGCTTTATGTTTATATTTTCTTTGCTGTTTTGGGAGATTTCAAAGAGCTTGAAGGGGCAAAGCTATCATCGCTCTAAATGAAACTGAGTACTTATTAATGTCACTCTCTTCCCTCTGCTTTTAACTTAAATGCTGGAAAGTAGGGATCATATTTAGTGCATTGCTAATCCCCTGCTTTGTACATAACACCCATACTCACATTGTTTTATAATTATGCAAATAAGGAATACATATGGAGGTAAGTAAATCACATGTGTATTACTTGACCCCCCCAGTGTTACATGGGAGAATCACCCGTCATTTTAAAATAAGTAAATCTCTGCTATACCTTGTCTGTATCAGGCTATACTGAGCTACTCGTTGAGAAAGAGCTACACCGTAAATCAGTTCCTGAAGTCTGGAACGGATACTTGAAACCAGCGTTCGTTTCCCAAGTGGCAAGTACTAGGACATCCTGTTCAACCTCAGGTTTGGTTGGCTCAAGAGGGACCCATCTCTCAGACATACTCACAGGCTGCTCAAGAGCCTTGAAAGGGTACCACGTACTCCACAATGTGCAGCTGACCATCCCAACATTCTCTCCTAAATCTGTCCAGGTTGGTATGATAAAAAGTGTATAGACACATATAAAAATGATTTTAGGTATATAGATTAATACTGGAAACAAAACACCGATACAGGTGGCAAACTGAACTAGAGAGTGGTATTGGGAGCTAACCTGCTGGACAGAGAGGGCCTCCCTGGGACCAAGTTCAAATGAGAACATCCATCCCATGGCTTTGTTTTGAGCTCCTGACACTTGCTAACCCCAGGACATATGGCACTCAGTAAATGTCTGAATTAATGATTGGATGCCACAAAGTAGATGGAGTGGTTTGGAATGACGCGCAACCATCCAGCTTACAAGGTGCCCATGTACAAATCAAAAGGCAAATTTTCATTTATGAAAATGAAGGCACTGAAAAAATTCAAATCATGCTTCTCTGAAATTATGAGGATGGTCCTACAGCATCCTAGAATGTCCCAGCTAAAGCGACTTTGGAGGACTTCTGTCTTAACGTAAAGCATATAGCTAGGAAAACCGAGTCCAGAGAGGGAAGCAACTCACCCAAGACCTCCCAGCTGGTGCTTATAAAACTGTTCCCCAACCTACAAGCTTGCCGTAGCCCTAACCAAAATGTGGTTACCCCCTGCATCTCTTTTTCTCCCCCTTAGATAAAATCCCTTACTGACCTTCTGGATAGAAACCCTTACATAGGTTTGGAAACTGTACTTCTTGAGTTAACCCTTATATAAAAGATGATTGTGTTTATTTAAATCTCCAGCTTGGCTCCTCGTCAACCATACTCACCCACCCCCTGACAAAGGAACACTGTATCTACCATTCATAAGCATCGCTTCCCTCCTACATTTAAAATACCAAATCTAAAATAAACCTCAAAGTCTTGGTGCAGAATGAGTTTAGGGAACTCACACATTTGAAGCTCGGCATTGCTGTGAAACTTACAGGTTCTCTCCTCACCGGCTGAAAATTAACACGCACTTGGACCCCCGCAGTCCAGGTCTGCCTCTCTTAACTGGGGCATTTGGTCATTAAGTATTCATGACTTCATCTTTATTCATGTCGGCCAAGCCTTTTAGTGCCCTTCCATTGCTGCTATTAATGGCGAAGTGGATGTGTGTATTTACACTTCGGCAGAAAATGTACTGACGTGTCCTGGGGGTCTGGGTCTCGCTCCATCAAATCCACTGTACTTACCTTAATGAGACTTAACAGATCTGAAGCTGGCTTTCCCCCCCTTTCAGAGCTAATGTCTGGAAAGGGCACAAATAGAATTCAGCGATTACAAAAAGCAGATGAAGCTCAATTTGTTGTGCTGATCGTTTGCTTTTTTCCCAAAGAAAACGTGTTCTGATGATTGGCACCTAGATGATAAGCTGCAGCCCCGAACCACAGTGCATAAAATGACTTTCCTCGGCAGCATTCATGAGAAGGAGAAATTAATAATTCTACTAATGAAATAAACATGACTTCTTCAATGTTCGCTTAAAGTCCTACAGAGCGGCAAATAAATGACCCCAGTGAATAAAAAAAGCAGAACGTTTAAATTATTTTTGTTTTTGTTTTTTAAGTTAAATCATTATTTTAAAATGCAGCAAAACACTAGTACCTGGTCTGGAAACAGTGCCAAATGAAATTTAAAAGCCATACTTAGTTCTTATATGGATTTTCTAATTTTAAACCTCCCTTTTATATCCTATGTGAAATCCTCCTCCATGTGAAGAATTCAAATACTCTAATTGAAATAAACGGAGAGTCATTAATAAGCCGGTAAGGATCCCGAGAGATAAAGACAGCATCTTATCTCTGATGATTTTTTTCTTTTAAATAGCATTTGGAGAAACTAAGAAAGCAAAGAGATTTCTCCAGGGTCACATGGCTAATGTGTGACAGAGCTGTGCCTGGAAGCACGTCTCCAGACGTCGGGTTCACGCCCTCTGCACTGTCTCCTGCTGCGATTAGAACTCTGTTTTCCTCTCCAGTTTTATTCATTGCTCTCATGAGTCTGGCAGCTGGCCTCTTTTTAGGTTTATGGGAATCACTTGACTTCTGGTACTTAACACCCACGCAGCATGCTGAAGACATGGCTGGGTGTGCAAAGAAAAAAAAAAAGATCATCCTTTAGATAAATGTGGCAAACAGAAAAACAGGTGCAGGTAGGTTGGGCTTTTTATTGTCCCTTTTCCTTCAGTCATCCATCTGTCTGTCCATCCAAGTGCCCATTGCCCATCCATCTATCCATTCAACTGTCCAACCATCCATCCATCCACCATCCAACCAACCATCCATCCATCCAACCAACCATCCATCCATCCAACCAACCATCCATCCAACCAACCATCCAACCATCCATCCATCCAACCAACCATCCATCCATCCATCCAACCATCCAACCAACCATCCATCCAACCATCCAACCATCCATCCAACCAACCATCCAACCATCCATCCATCCAACCAACCATCCATCTATCCATCCAACCATCCAACCAACCATCCATCCATCCATCCACCCATCCATCCACCCATTTCTCCATCCATCTGTCTACCCCACACACATCCATGAGTGCCAGGCTTTATGCTGGTCAAAGGAGGATGCAGTGGTGAATAGAAGAGACGTGATTGTTGTCTTCAAGGGACTTGCTCACCAACGAGGGATACAGATCTCCCTGGAACTGTGAGTCAGATACCCAAGCAAGATTTGTGCTGTGAAGAAGAAAACATGGCTCTGGGGCAGGGAGTTTGGTCTGAGATCTGTAGAAAGGGTTGGTGTTAGCTAGGTAGGGTGAGGAGGGTAAAGAACATTCTAGGCTCTTCCCTGTACCCCTGGTAAAAGAAGGAGGAAGCAGGAAGCAAGGACCTGAGAGAACAGGGTGACTGCAGCCCTCGGCACAGAAAGGGAGGACTGGCAGGTGGGAGCCCAGCACAGACCCGGAGGAGTGTTGCCGGGACTCATTAGGAATTCGGTCTTGATTCTGAAAGCAGTGGGAAGAAATCAAGGCTTAGGTGACGGGATTTGGAAGTGTCATTCTGGCTGTCATGTGGGGCATGTGTCGGACGTGAGCAGGAGGTGGTGGGGGGCGGGGACAGGTCGTTGCAGGCAAGTCAGTGAGGCAGAGCGGCAGGTGGAAAAGTGAGGTGGCCACAGGGATAGAGTATGGGGACAATAACATCTGTTTACCAGCAAAAGTGTGCAGAACTGGGTGAAGAGTTGGCCAGGGAGTTCTTGCTGGGGGGGAGGTGTGATGCTTCCCCGGTTTCTGGTGTGACGACGAGGTGGACGGCGACTCCAGCACTTACTCACAGCAGGCAGTCGACTTCTCGGTTCCTTAGGTTCTTAATTTGTAACGCTCGGCTAAGGAGGTGCCGAGATCAGGAGATTGACAGACGTCATCACATCATGATGATACGTGTAGCGCGGTGCCGAGGGCGTGGGAAAGAGGGCGCGTGTTTGCTCTCATTCTGGTTTGTTTTCTATTTACTGGAAGGATGAACATTTGAAGGGGGAGATAACGTGTCTGGTTTGGGACATACTGAGTGTGAACAATCTCTGAGAGACGCGAGTGGAGATTTAAGACTGCACCATCAGACAGGCTCTTCCGAGCTCCGAGGGGAGCTCTGACACTGGATGGTGTCGGACCCTTGGGCACTGACGTGGCTGCTCAGGGAGGGACAGGCTCATAGGTGGGGAGCCCAGCATCGAGTCCTGGAGGGAAATGAGACACAGAGGCATGGAGGCCTGTCCAGTGGGATGGGAGGCACAGTGAGGGCACCGGGACAGGCACTGAAGGCAGAGTGGCCTCATGGGTGCCATGGGGTGCAGGTGACGAGGGTCACCTAGGTGACCAGGGTCATGAGGACCCATCCTGAAGGCTGCTGTGGAGCCTTTTAGAGGAGGACCCAGTATCAGCAGGGTTTGTGGACGTCATTGAGGGTGAGGGCCCCTGAGTGACGGAAGAAATGCGTGGTCGATGGGGCAGCCATTCCCAGTGACTCAAAATCACAGCGTGCTCTTGGGACTTGTAAGTGGCCTTGTCTTATTGTGTGATGAGTAGTCGTCCCTTCCGGGCCTCAGAGTAGAGGAGATCTATAATAACAGTAACCAAAGAGAACCTAGTGGGTCTGACCCATGTGGGTTTCCCAGAAGCCCGCTGCTTCCTGACACATGCAGGAGACTGTGCACACCCTGGCCTCACACCCCATGCGATCCGCCTTCCAGGCCCTTCCTAATTTTGGTCGTGGGCACCCCAGAGTTGAGAGGGAACATTTTTCTTAGGGGCACGTGGCACAAACACTGCTGCTTAACCGACATCTGCCTGGACCTTGTGCTCTCCTGAGTACAGAATCCTGGTGCCGAGGTTCCCCTGAAGCTGGTGTGTGTCTTACCTATAACCTCAGAGTAGCCAGGGCTCCCCCCGGCCCCATCTTTGTATAGCATGGGTTAAAAGAATTAAGAGTCCCTCAGAATAATAACATTGAAAATCACTGCCAGTTTTGAATCAGTCTCTTGAAACATCTCCGAGGGCAGGATGGAAGGTGGGGGTTGGGCATGGAGAACACCCAGCGACACTTCTTAAAAATCCTCTCTCCGGGGCGCCCAGGTGGCTCAGTGGGTTAAAGCCTCTGCCTTCGGCTCAGGTCATGATCCCGGGGTCCAGGGATCGAGCCCCGCATCGGGCTCTCTGCTCAGCAGGGAGCCTGCTTCCTTTCCTCTCTCTCTGCCTCTCTGCCTCCCTGTGATTTCTGTCTGTCAAATAAATAAAATCTTAAAAAAAAAAATCACATATGGCCTTTCTCTCTCTTAAAAAACAAACAAACAAACAAACAAAACCTCTCTCCGCGGCTCCCTCTCTGAGTATCCCCCACCAACACTGCAGCCACTCCCATGAGCCAGGGTTTAGCCCCCAATTCTCCGTGACACCGCATCTCTTGCTCCCCTCCCTTCAAATTCCCTGAGGCTACCCTGTCCCATGCAGATATGCTCTCTCCCATGACCCCCAGCGGCCAGAGGCGCCTTATCTTATCTTCATCCACGTGAACTGCTCTCCGCTCAACAATCAACACTTCTCATGTCACTGCCTACGTTCTGATACGTGAAAGCTTCACCTTTGGTTATTTCTGCAAAGATCTGTAAGGTGAATTCCTGTGTGCGGAGACTTCAAACGCTTGTGTCAAAGTGTAGAACTCCTATGCTACCCTCAATGGTCCCGGGGATGAAAATGGCAGCTCTCATTTGGATGGAAGAATATCTGGGGCAGAGGAGGAACAAAAGAACAAAGATTTTATTCAGGCTCTGATGCTCCCACCTGTGGGTCAGTAGCAAAAGATGGATTTTGGCTCGTGGGGCTTGATGGATTATTTTACGAGGTTACCGTAGGGATTGCAGAGAAAGAGGAAGGGTGTCTCATGACTGGGCCTAACTGGTACCAGCAGCTTGGAATTCTGCATGAACGGTGGTGACTTCGGCCCTACAGTGAACGTGGGCTTCCTGACGGTGCACATGGCAGTGCTACCATTCACGGAAGTGTCTCCAGCTGTCGACCGGGTCTGAGGGAGGCAGTGCTCTGCCCTCCAGCGGGCCGGGCTTGCTGGGACAGCCCTGAGGCTCTTTGCCTGTTTCTGCCTCTGCTGGGAGGCTCTAGAGACACGTCTGGACAGAGGCCATTCATGAAAGCACATCCTCCCCCCGGCTCCCGATGACTCATTAGGGATCTACCTCCCCTAGTCTTCCTCTTCTTTCCACGAAAGGCCTGGTTCAAACCAGACCGGGTAACTGGACCACACTTACCATGTACCAAGCTACCACGTTATTCAGTTCATAGTAACACGCAGGTACTGCTCTGCCCCACATTTTCCAGGACGGGAAAACTAAAGCACAGAGAGGCTAAGCAGTCAGCCCAGATCACTCCGCTGGTGATCAGAGCCAGCTTCTGGACCTCTCTTTCCACACAGACGCACTTTCCCAGGACCCTCCATCACCTGTCAGAGGACAGCTCTGCCCATCATCAGAGCAGGCGTAAGTGAGCACGGGGACCGCAGGACTGTCTTGGGGAGCAGCGAGATCGGGTGTGCCGTCCGTGGAAAGCACTTCGCACACTCCTCGGGGCACATCGTTTTGCTGTGTTCCCACAGCTACTATTACTGATCTAACAACTTGGGGCCCACAGGGGCAGGTTGACTTGCTCTAAGTCCCAGGGATAGTGGGGGACCAACTGGGATAAAAAGCCCTTTCCACGGATTCGCCTCGTGGACACTTACTCCATCGCTTCCCCTGAATGAAGTCAAGTCATTGAGCAAAACGCCACCCCGTCTCCGAGCCTGCGTCTCCAGTGGCAAGAATGAATTGTGGCGGGTCCCGGCGTTCTCGCGGTCGCCAACAGCAAACCCACAGTTTGGTCTGTCGGTGCAAACAGCCAGCAGAGCGCGGGCACGCCTGCATTCTTTTTAATATGTAAAGAATTTGCTGGGACTTCATTCCGCCAGAATGTCAGAAGAGTTAATGGCAGATGTGGCTGTGGAAACGTTCTGTATTTTTAGACAACCTTTAATTAAAACACTTTGTACGTCTCAGGGACCAAATCATATGCTGCCACTTGAAGCCTGTCAGAAGGGGAAAAAGTATACAAAGCTTCTAAAAGCAGCTTTGCTTATTTTTATCTGTGATGGAGTTAGGGAGCCTTTGCAGGGATAAAGCTATCTCTTGCTACAAAATTATATGAATTTAATACACAGGACCGAGGGGGTAAACCTGTGCTACAGTCCGTGCAGCCTTGGAGTCAGTCTGCAGCCAGGGAACCGGCATTGGGCCTGCCCTCCATGCCTGCCTGCCCCCCTCCCCCGAATGCTCCTGACCTGTAAGTCCTTTCCAATAAGTTGATACAGTTGCTCCTTGGCTTTGAGCGTGCAGGTGTAAGGTGATTTGCAAGCCCGCACGAAGGCAGAAGCACACATTGCAGGAATTCCAAGCGACTGTACTTACTTACATCTAAAGGAGTGGAGGCTCCGACATGGCAAAATGTTTGCAAGCCAGGGCGTTAGAATGTGAACATCGTGTTTTTATGGCCAGGTACCGTGCACCACAAACAGAAAAATTTCACAGTTCTCTGCTGTTGCTTGGCTCCTGAGCTCCAGCCCGTTCGGCGGTGCCTTGACGATACAGACGCGCTTTCCTCCTCCTTCCTTCAGGAGGTGGGTTCCTGGGGCGCCTGGGTGGCTCAGTGGGTTGGACGACTGCCTTCGGCTCAGGTCATGATCCCGGAGTCCCGGGATCGAGTCCCGCATCGGGCTCCCAGCTCCATGGGGAGTCTGCTTCTCCCTCTGACCTTCTCCTCGCTCATGCTCTCTCTCACTGTCTCTCTCTCAAATAAATAAATAAAATTAAAGAAAAAAAAAAGGAGGTGGGTTCCTAATTCCCCTTCCTCGCGTGTGGGCTGCCCTCGTGAAGGGCACAAGGAGGAGCTGATGGCCTCCATCCCTGAGACCAGGTCATAAAAGGCATTAGGACTTCCTTCTTGCTTTCTCTTTGGGATCCCTCCTGGCTGGAGTCAGCCGCCCTGTCCCCCGGACACTCAGGACACCCTGGAAGAGGCCCCGCTGCCGTCTTGCTGCAGCCCTGAGCCTGGGACCAGATTCCTGGCCCACAGAACGTGCCACACGATAAAGGTTGCTGTTTGCGGTCATGGGGTTCCAGGGCCCTTTTCCAGGCAGTGCTAGGCAGCCCGTGTGCCTCCCTAACCTCCAGCCCTGCTTCACTGTCACGTGGTTCATACTCCGCACCCCTCGCCCCTTCTTCTTCATCATCTCTCTGCAAGCAGCCGCACGTCCCTGCTAGCGGGCCTTTGGGAGTGTGGGGGTCTTCGTTTAACGTAGATCTGGGCGATACTTACTTTCTGATAAAGCGCACGCTTGAGATGTGCACCCCTCTCTGGTGGCGTCAAGCCTCCTGCTTTTCTCTTGACGTTGGAAGGTTAAGCAGGATGGGCTCAGCACGTCACAGGAGCACGAAGAATTTTAGTCCTTCTCTCTTGGTCACATTGTTCTGGTGCTTACGGCTCTTCTGGGCAGTGCGTCCCTGCTTTAATGGCACCAAGTGGCCACTCTCCACCCTGAGCTACAAAGTGAACAGGCTTCCCCGGGGGCCCCAGGAATGTCCCGCTGATGCTAACGCCAGAATCCTAAGATATTTGCTGTTCTCTTCCCCAGTGCTAAGGACGAGTGGCAGCCCCCCTCCACTATGACTCTTTCTCACCATCACATCCGTCCCCCGGAGGTGGGTGTGACCCAGGGTATCAAATGCCCACCCCGGGGAGGAGGGCTTTTCCATGGCTCATAATACTCCACTGGCATAGGCTCCCTTTTGGGGACGTTTTGTCCCCAAGACGAAATACGATCACGGTCGATGAGAAGAGAACGTGTTTAAAAAGAACACCTAGAGAAAACTGGGCACTCTTCGACACGCTGCCAATAATACCGAAGCCTAGTAGCAAAGGATGACAGACTCTTAATTTTTTTTGCAAAGTTTTCACGTCAGGTAAAACAGAGGCAGCTGAATGGAACCAGGTATGGGGCGTGAAACAAGCTCAATTTATAGCTGATTTCTTTATAGAAACGAATGACAGGGTAAGAGGCATTTATTGGTTTAGAGCCATCATTCCTGGCATTTAATAGAGGCAGGTAGGGTTTAAAAAAATGAACAGCTGGATCTGCTGTGAAGGAGGGGAGTCAGCAGCTAGAGTCTGGAATACGAGAGTAAAGAAATAACTTGGGAAAAATAGTGAAAGGCTCGGAAGGCTTTGTTTTGATTTAGGAGTTTAGTTTATTGAATTTGGCTTCAACGACTAAGGTCTCTCTGTCAACTTCAGCTTAGGTCTCAAGGTAGAGCAGAGTCCGTTTCGTTTGCTAATTCAGGGAGCACGGTAGGACCTGATAACGAAGCCCGTTCCCACCCCACGAGGAGGATTCTGGAATTCCTCAAGCTTCAGGGAAACTGAGCTAATCGTGCACTGTACTCTCCGGGGAGGCTTCAAATGTCTGGTGGGGCGGCCCCAGGGAAGGGGTGAGTCTGTGGCAATCGCAAGCCCAGGGAGGGTTCCGGGTCCGTGACTGTCAGGGTCGGGGGGTGCGGAGCATGCCCGAGGGGGAGGGGCTAGATAGCACTCAGTATGGGAGTCATATTGTAATTCAAGGCATGCTTGTGGGACCACTGTCCTCACGCCAACCTAGAAATCAAGCAGCCTCAAAATATACGAAGCACAGATGCCTGGCCCTGCCCCTGGAGGGTATGATGGGGTGTGTCCGGGGCGGGACCCAGAATTTCAGGGCGGGCACAGCCCCATGGATACCGGACTGGAAGGGGCAGCAGGGGAGCTGGCTAAGAGATGGGGCATGGGAGAGGTTTCTAAAACCAGGCGCCCTAACTGGTGCCTGATGGAGATGGAACTGTGAGCACATGGGGTGGGAGAAAGGGAAGGACTTGCCTCCTCGTTAAGGACTCACTTTCTAGATTGAGAGGGGAGCTGGACGCTGGTTCTTCTTCCTCTAACTGGCAGGTACACAGAGGAGGATCCTCGTGGTGTTTCCCCAGCCCAGGGGACCCCCCCCCCCCGGAAACTGGCTCTTTCTTGTTGAGACAGGGAAGAGGTGATGCTTTTGCCACTGGATCTTGCTGGGTGTCGAAGGAGCAGCTGTCCCTGAGGGAGCCACCCCCCCCCCCATTTCACAGAATAAGTGGGTGTGGTCCTAACCCTGTGAAGAGCGGGGTACCGTGGGCTGGGTTGCCAGGCACAAGCGAGCACCTGTTCTTTATGAATACATAGCTGAAGCCGTTTTACAGTTTTTGTATTTATATTTCAAATATAGCTTTGAGGACTACATTCAAGTAATGGACCGTAGTCATCCAGCTTTATATTGATGACCGAGGGACACCGGTGACTGAAAGGAGCAGCCTGTTGGCTGGCGAGAAAGTAAGGCTTCTTACAAGTGGCACTCACCTGGAGGGCACAAGGGCCCGGGCAGGGGGCATCCTCTGGGTCTTCTCGAGACCCAGGGTGATCTTGTGGAAGGAAGAGCATATGCAAGAGACAGAGCTAGGCAGCCATGTGAACGTGCTGAGGTAGACAGTGGACCTTTGGTAATTTGGCCGGAGTTCAGGATGTGGTCAGAAGAGGTAGGAAAGGGCGCCTGGGTGGCTCAGTGGGTTAGGCCGCTGCCTTCGGCTCAGGTCATGATCTCAGGGTCCTGGGATCGAGTCCCGCATCGGGCTCTCTGCTCAGCAGAGAGCCTGCTTCCTTCTCTCTCTCTCTGCCTGCCTCTCAGTGTACTTGTGATTTCTCTCTGTCAAATAAATAAATAAAATCTTTAAAAAAAAAAAAAAAAAAAAAAAAAAAAAAAAAAAAAAAAAGAAGAGGTAGGAAAGAAGAGAGCACAGGAAAGCTACTGTGAGCTTCCGAAGCATTTGAAGATGAGGGAAGGGAGTCTGGATGTCCCTCTGGAGGCATTTGGAACAGGGGAAGGGAGTGAGGCTCGCTCTAGCATAGTAATCGGGGCAGAGAAGCTGGAGGCGGGCGGCGCATGGGCACCCCACCTGTGTGGGGTGTAGGAAAGAGGTATCACCGAGGCAGGGACTGTTCCTTTAGGGGGAAAAGTGAGCCAAAGAAGTCTCCCAAGTTACTGGCCTGAGTGACTGGACATTGGGTGTGTATCATGCATGGAAACGTGATAAAATCTGAGTTGGGGGCAGGGGAGGGTTCCGCTTGGCGTGTGGTGAGTCTGAGACACGGGGTGATGATGCTGGGTGAGCCAGGGGCAAGTCAGGACTGGGGAGGGGCCCGGGGGAGGGAAGCGCGGGGCATTTGCATCAAGTGACAGAGGGAGGCCGGCGACTGGCCGGCTCAGCAAGGCAGTGGCTGCAGCGAGCTCCTATCAGCAGCAATCGGAGGCCCCACGCCAGGCCCTGGGCCTCATCTCCGTCCCCGAAGCAGCTCCGGGACAGACCCGATTGTCCTTGTTTCAGAGAGAAGCGAACAGAGGCTCAGGGGCTGGTCAGCAGGCAGCGGCTCGGACACCAAAACTCAGGTCCCCACGACCCCAAGAAACTTTGGTTCCCACGTCCAGCATCTCCAACCAGAAATCATTTTAGAACCCAAAGATAGGGAGATCGGAAGCCCAGAACAGACGACTGTCTGTAGCTACATCACTCCTTTGTTCACACTTTGAAAATTCGTCAGGAACCCAGGTAAGTCAAGGGCATGTGGGTTGGGAAAGGACTAACGTAGGCAAAAGGTCATAAAGTCTGGTCCGTTCTGATGGCCCTAGGTAGGTTAAGGGGAGGTGATGCACAGGAAAGGTGATTACCATAGAAACAGAATTCTGTTATTGGATGAGAGGCAAAATAATGGCTCCCCTCGCCCCCCAAAGAGGCCTGCGTTCTCATCCCCAGAGTCTGTAGTGGGTTAAGTGGCAGTGGGGAATTCAGGTTCGAAGTAAGGTAACCTTAATGGAGTCAGATGACCTTGTGACCGAGATTATTGTGGATCATCTTTGTGGGCCCAAAGTGATCACAAGAGTCCACAGAAATGGGAAGGGAGATGCCTCATTGGATCTGACCACCATCCTGCTGTCTCGCTGAACACCTGCCTTCTTACAAGAGAGGGTGACTCTGTACGGTCACGTCCAGCTGAGGAAGGGGTTTGAGGCCACAGACGCAGCCCCTGGCTCCTCCGCTGTCAGACTGACTCCTGAGAATTGTCCCGACCGTCGTGTTGTGAAAAGTCGGTGCTTCCTTGTGTTTTCGCCACTGCCAGATGCCAAGCAACAAAATTCTCTGCAACAATGCCCTAGCACGCCCTGTCCCCAAAAAGCCCAAGTAGTTTTAAATTTTTTATTTATTTTTTCAAGTTTTGTTTTTAAATTTATTTGACACACAGAGAGAGCACAAGTAGGCAGAGAGGCAGGCAGAGAGAGAGGAGGAAGCAGGCTCCCCGCTGAGCAGAGAGCCCGATGTGGGGCTCGATCCCAGGACCCTGAGATCATGACCTGAGCCGAAGGCAGAGGCTTAACCCACTGAGCCACCCAGGTGCCCAGTAGTTTTTTTTTTTTTTTTTTTTTTTTTTTTAAAAGGTGGCAAAAGGAAGTGAAGAAATTTTTTTTTTTGGAAGTGAAGAAATTTAATCAGCTGTCGGAGGAATGAGGAATTCTCATTATATATGATTTTAATAACGAATGTGATGTGTTAGAATATCTATTTTAAAGGTGTTGAGCCAAAACCCTAACAAGTTTTCCATTCACTTGCTTTCTTGAAAAAAAAAATAGTCATCGTGTTTGTGTCAATATTTCATGGTTTTGATTTGAATTGCGTTTCATTCTAAAGATGCTGTCTTTCATCCACCAGTCATTTTGTCTTTGGCACCGTGTCCCTGTGCTTCTTGGACGCATGGTCCCTTCCAGCTGGCTTTGCTGATGCAAATCTGGGCTACGATCCTGTGTGGCTGCCCACGTCAGTCGATTGCTTCCCTCCCTTTGCTGTTCGGCACCAAAGCCATCCTCCACGCGTTGCCGGGCTGGGGACCGGGAGCCTGGTGCCCTTCTGCCTCACTCTCACCCCGCAGTGGGAGTTTCTCATCGTCGTGGCACAGTGTGGGGTGTGCAAGGGCTCCAGCAGACTCCTTATATCTGGTGGCCCTTGGCTGTCCCTTCTGTCCCTTGGCCCTTGGCCCAGAAGGCCCTGAAATGAATAGTTCTGTTTCCCTGCAAGTGCTGGTGGCCAGTGGGACTGGATCCCCTCATGGGACCCTGGTCGTTCTCTCAGTTTTGGCCAGTTAATTATTGGGTGAGGAAGCACTGAAAGCTTCGTAGGGGAAGTGCTTATGGGGTATAATTGAAAGTGAAATGAAGAAAGGGTATTTGACGTAACAATGGCTATTGTGGGTTGCATCATGTCTCTCCAGAATACGTTGCATCCTAACCCACGGAGCCGGTGAATATGACCTGCTTTGGAAAGAGAGTCTTTGCAGGTTGTCAGGTGAAAATGACAAGTCAAGGTCACCAGGAGTGGGCCCTCACCCCATATGACTGTGCTCTTATCACAGGGGACACAGAGAGAGACACGCAGAAGGGAAGGGCTCATGGAGACACAGAGTGCTGTCTCCAAGCCAGGAAAAAGCTGAGGCTGCCACAGGCAGAGACAGAGGAAGCAGACCCCCCCCCCCCCCATTCCGTTCCTGTCAACCCCTTGACTTTGGACTTGCAGCCTCTAGAAATGAGAGACCCATGATTTCACATGTTTCAGCCACCGGTTCATGGCACTCTGTCCTGGCGGCCCTAGGACACTGATACAGACTCTAGATTCAGGTCCGAAGGGTAAGGAGGAACATTCTAGGCAAACATGGGGAAAAACACCTGGTCAAGGGAAGCATCTCGGGGAGTGCAGCCCCAGCCGGGCCGCCGCGCAGAGCAGGTGAGGCCCGGATGGCGGCGAGAACGCAGGAAGCGGGGGGAGGCGGGGACAGCCAGCATGGGGGCCAGATCAGGACAGACGCTTTTCTCCTGCACTGTATGCTGAGGACAATTGTTAGCTCTTTGAGAGTTTAAGCGGGGGTGGGTGAGTAACGCCATCACAATTCTGCTACAGTTTCGAGCCCGTGCTCTCTCTGAGACTGGACTACGAAGAGGTGGGAAGGAGAGACTGGAGACGAGCGCCATGACTTAGAGGCTATTTTCTGTGGTGCTCCAGAGGACAGGGACAAGGGCCTGAGCTAAGGTGGTGGCAAATATAATCCAGAGACGGTCGGACCTGGGGGCCAACCGAACTGGGGGGGGGCGGTGCAGAAGAATGGTGCCATTCAGAAAAAATGGGGGAACAAGCTTTAGGGGGATGGGGGAGATGCTGAGATCGGGTTGGACATGTTGAATTCCAGGTGCCTTGGGACATTGAAAAAAAAAAAAAAAACAGTTTTAGTTAGAGATCTGGAATTCACAGGAAAGATCCGGGTTGGAAATAGAGTCGTGCCTTAAAGGTGGTCCTTACGGTTAAGAATGTGACTATGCAGGGGCGCCTGGGTGGCTCAGTGGGTTAAGCCGCTGCCTTAGGCTCAGGTCATGATCTCAGGGTCCTCGGATCGAGTCCCACGTCGGGCTCTCTGCTCAGCAGGGAGCCTGCTTCCTCCTCTCTCTCTGCTTGCCTCTCTGCCTACTTGTGATCTCTGTCTGTCAAATAAATGAATAAAATCTTTAAAAAAAAATGTGACTGTGCAACCCAAGACAATGAGAACAGGAGAGATCTGAGGATATAGCCTCGAGGAAGAACAAAATTTAAGAGCTGGATTAGAGGAAGAGAAGCCAAGGGAAGGAGCCCAAGAAGGGACAGCCATGGAGGGAGAAAGAGACCAGCCCAAGAGGCCGGAGACCCAAAGTGCAGTCAGGGCGGACAAGTCGGAGGTTGTCGGTGACCAGCAGAGCGCGTTTCCGGAGTGGAGTGGTAGGAGGAGCCGGAGAGAGCGGGAGAGGAAGGCATGGGGACATCTCGCGTAGACGACCTTGTCGAGGAATCCGACGGCAAAGGAAGAGCGGGGATTGGGATGGTGGCTGGAGGGGCCAGGAGGAAACCCAGCTGGAGAAGGAGAAGGTGAGGTCTGTGCCCAGCTCCGTTGTGAGAGGGCGCACGACCTCTACCAACCGTGTTTTACTAGTCTTCTGTGGCCCACGCAAGTTTAGATCTGTCCCAAGTAGGGCCCAGACAGGGTCCGTGGAAGGCGCCGTGGTGAGCTCGTTCTCTGGTTTAGGACCCTGAGAATTCCAGGCACCGTCTTGTCCGAGCGCCCGCGCCTGCTGTAAGAGGAGACCCAGCATGGCAGGGAAAGGCCCACGGGGACGCGCGGGAGGCTGAAGCAGCAGCACAGTCAGCAGGCGTCTTACAAATAATTACAGAGGCACGGCGTGGCTGTCCAGGATCTTGGCTTATAGGAGAAGCGCACTGTCCTGGTAAGTCCTTGACTCTATGGGGTCGTGGACCTGCCTATGGCCTGCGTAGAACACCATCTGCTCTCTCCCCGATGACAGGGTTTTATGGACTGAGGCTTGACCCTGCAAAACAAAGATGTCACACGGAAAGCGTGACTTTTTCAAAGTCATCTCCCAATGAGTTATTTAAATACCAAGTTATTTGTTTTAGAATTTGATAGCATTCAACCTTGGAGGGAGGGGGCTGTTTTCCCTTCACTCTGCTCTCCATCCCTGCATTTTAGGTCCCAACAGGGGAAGGAGTCAAGCAGGAAGGCTTTAAGTTTGCCCTGTGCCGTACTCAGGGCATTCATGTGGCTTGTCTTCAGTTGTCATACTGTGTTTGCCAGAGATATCCTCATCCTACTGGTTTTTTCTGACGAAGTGGCATCTCAGAAAATTCATGACTTGCTAGTGAGGGAACTTGGATTCAAACTCAGCACAGTCTCCCTCCATCCCCACCACCCCGACCCTTGTTCAGCGGCTTGGAAGTCAAGATCCATGCACCGCGTCTAGGAAAAGACACATCAGAAATGCAAAAATATTTCTTGTGCATGGGAGCAATGTCATGCAAAATAATCAGATTTCCTTGAAAGAGAGAAGATCCGGGGCGTTTTGTGTTTGAGGGACAAACCGTGTGCTTCCCGTTACAAACTGCACAGATAGTCAGAGAAGGCAGAGAGGCCTGTGGGCTACCAGAGTGAAAATGACTTCCCGAAGAAAGCAAAACCGGAGCCTAGCTTAGGAGGACAGCTTGAGAAGGCAAATAGCAAGATTAAAACGGGCAGAGGGGCGTTCTACGGAGGAGCCTTCAGGCCACATCGGAGGCATCAACGCTTGGGTCTGCTGGATGCACGCACAATTTTGCCCTCTCACTGTGCTCCTGCCCCTTTCTCTGTGAATGTGTACATATGGCCCTTTGCACACCAGGAATGAGGTGGGGGATGAGTTAGTGGCTTTAGTCCCATCAAGGCTGGGGTCGGTTGATTTCTTGCGATGCTCTGTTAGTTTGGAAAGTGTCAATGAGTGGTATTCCCTAAGATGTCTCGTCTCTGCACTTATTCCTAGCTGGCTGGCACACTGGTAAATTCTGTTTAATGACTGAAAGAGAGTAGGGACACCAGTGTAGACAGAACAGGTAAGACAAGACAGAAGAGCATCTCCCTGGGGGCACCTTCCTTATTGTGCAATGCCTTACCTCTATGATTTTGATTCATTTAAGGTTAGCTATTGAAATCATAACGGAAAGGACCACATTTCCCGTTCACGGACAGTCTGTCACAGTTGTAAATTCTGAAACGGACGTCCTGGGATTGAAATCTGCAAGGACGGGTGTGACGAATGTGTTATTGGTATGTGACAGTTTAGAAACACTTAAAGAAATGTATGTGACCCGGAATGTTACTTCTCATATTTGCATGAACCAAAGTGCCCCCCCCCCCTTTTTAAAATAGGCATGTTGAACTGGAGGCTGCATGTCTCACCATTTGAATGCCGGACCGGGTTCGTGTATTATCCTAAATGTTGCTAACCCTGTAGATATTTCCTATCAGCAGACTTACAAATGCATTTCTGCCCAACAAACATATTAACTCAGGTTGCATTGACAGCCCCTGTATCTGACAATTGCACCTGTCACGGGGTGTCCTCAGTTTGCTCAATTGAAGATACTTTTCTGAGGTCATTTGTTTTTCTTTCTAGGGTTAAAGGTGCTGCACAATTTTCCTTCTTGTTCACATCTGCAGAAGTTCTCAGAATGCCTGAAACTGAACACTGCACGCTCTGTTTCACAGTCTGAGGGGATTTTCCCCATGGGGCATATGCACTTACTTCTTAAGGTCTTGTAATTCACTTGAAAATGTACATTTACTCACACTAATAAAATTTTCTTCCAGCTATATATTTTCCTGCATTACATCATCTCATTAAGCACTAGAATCCCTCAAGCCTGGATTTCCCCCAAAGATTGTGAGAAATTTGTGACTGACTCCATGAAATGAGCTCTTATTCTGTGATAGTCTAAAAATAGTTGTACCAAACTGCGAAAACATATTGCAAGTGACTTAGACTAAGGCCTTTCTTCTGTATTCAGGAACTGTTAGGTGATGGGGTGGGAAGAAGCCTCAGAGATCACTTGGGCAAGACTTTTCGTTTGCAGATAAGAAAACAGAGTCCCTGAGAAATAAAGTGATTTGCTCACGGTCCTTGAGCCCAGCAATACTCATTTCTGGATTCCCTACTGCGAGGAGAAAATGGCCAATTTGCATGCTTGGAAAATAGGAGAGCAGGACATCTGGAATCCTGCAGACTTGGATTAAAACCCCAACTTGATTATTGGGTATTCTGTTAACCCCAGGGAAATCTCAGTGTGTCTCAGTTTACCCAATTTCTAAAATGGGTATAATACTAGTAGACTCCTCATTGAATGGCTATGACAAGTTAATGACATGCAAAGAGACTGATGAAAAAATGTCTGGCCTTTAGTGACTGTCCAGCAGTTGGTAGGTGACATTCTTATTATTTTTGTCACTATAGGATAAAGATGGAGTATTTATATTACTAAGATGAAGTGATAGGAAGAGAGTGATTGGTTTCCATAAATAATTGCTTGAGGAAGAAATCCTGGGTGTATGCAGGGAGACTGAACAACTTTTTGCTGTCATCTTGCTGTTTTGAATTGGCACACTTGGAGGTGGACTCAGGTCCAAAACGATCTGATCCTGCAATTAGGGCAGGGTACCACTAGGTGGCAGTGGTTTCCCAATCATGGGTCTGGTTTTGGTCACCAAATGAATGATTCAAGAACACTGGGTGTTACAGGCAGCTAATGAATCCTTTAATGTTAAATCAAAAACTAATGATGTACTATATGTTGGCTAACTGAACATAATAAAAGATAAATAAAAAGTGAAGGAGAGATCATTTGAACGTTTTCCTACTCGTATCCATTTTGAAATAGACCTCCTTATCACCACCACATAGACACACGTATTAAATAGTATAATTGATGGGACATTGAAGTTGAATATACATGGGGTTGAAATCCTTCTTCCATTTCCTGGACCAACTGGGGCAAGCCCTTGTGTAACCAGCACCCAGATCAAAAAATAGAGCATTAGCATCAGCCCGGATGCCTTCCTCATGCCTCCATCAAGATATTAGACCCCTCAGGGCAAACACCATTCTGACTTCTCTCACTGTACATTTTGGTTTTGCCTCTTTTTGAACTTGTAAATGGAGTCATGTAGTAGGCACTCTTGTGATCCTGTTCAAGACTGTTGTCTGGGGTGGACTGTTGTCTCTCTCTTTCTAAATCAATATATATGTGTTCTTTATATATGCTGGTTAAAATCCCTCTTCTCCCAATCATTGGCTTGCCTCTCAACCTTCAACAGGGTCTTTTGATAAATAAGAATTCTCAATTTAATGAAGTCCAGTTATCATTCTTTTTCTTTATGTTTCTGTAGGTTTTGGGTTTTTTTGGGGTGGGGTGGGGGGGGGGGATTGTCTGTGGACCTTTTGTTCTTCTATGTTACTGTCCAGAAGCTTAACTGTTTTACCATTTCATTTGGGTTACTGATCCCTGTGGAACTGATTATGCTTTATGGTAAGAATTAGGAATTCAGATATTCTTTATTTTTCTGGATAGCGTTTTGAGCTAGCACCGTTTATTGAAAAACATTACCCTTTCCCCAATGCGCTCTGAGATTGTCTTTTTGTCATAATTTATGTGAACATATATATGTATTTTTGGACTCTCAATCCAATTCCATTAGTTCTTTTGTTTAGTTTTGTACCAGCACAACTCAGCCTTAATTACTGGAGCTTTACAATAAGTCATCCTATCCGGAGGTGCAAGTCATTTAAAATTGCTCTCCATCTCTCTTTGATGTTGGTGACCCTTCTGCAGGCCCATGCAGATTCTAGAATCAGTTCATCAATTTCTACAAGATCTGCAAGAAGTTGACTAAGACTACATTGGCCATTGACTCTATAGATAAGTTTGGGTGAACTGACATCCTTATAATATTGAGTCTTCAAATCAATGGACATGGCATATTCCTCCAACTAATTAGGTCTTTCCAAAATTTTGTTCAGTAACATTTTATTGCTTTCTGTATAAAAGTCATTCACTTTTTATCCGTAGATTATTTGGATGTTACATCATGTGTGCGTAATGATAATTATTTCCAAATGTTCTCCAATGCTTTGAACTTCTATTTATTTTTTTCTTGCTCTCTTTATTTGTATTAACTAGGATTTCCAGTGCAATGTTGAATAAAATTGGTGATAGTGGCATCTATCTCATTCCCAGACTTAGGTACATGCATTTCCATATTTCACCATTTGTTATGTTTACTGTATATTTATTTTGTAGGTCCCTTTTATCCTATTAAAAACATTTCCTTTTATTCCCAATTTGCTATACAATTTTAAAAATCATGAATGGGTGATTAATTTCCCAAATGTGTTTTTTCCCATTCATTTGAAAAAAATGGCTTTCTCCATATTTATGTTAATCTGGTGATTGAGCTTTTTAAAAAAATTTTTAAATTTTTTAATAAACATATAATGTATTATTAGCCCCAGGGGTATGGGTCTGTGAACTGCCAGGTTTACATACTTCACAGCACTCACCATAGCATACTCCCTCCCCAATTTTCATAACCCCTCCACCCTCTCCTGACGCCCCTCCCCCCAGCAACCCTCAGTTTGTTTTGTGAGATTGAGAGTCTCTTTTGGTTTGTCTCCCTCCCAATCTCATCTTGTTTCATTTATTCTTTTCCTACCCCCCAAACCCCCCATGTTGCATCTCCACTTCCTCATATCAGGGAGATCACACGATAATTGTCTTTCTCCAATTGACTTATTTTGCTAAGCATAATACCCTCTATTTCCATCCACATCATTGCAAATGGCAAGATTTCATTTCTTTTGATGGCTGCATAGTATTCCATTGTGTATATATACCACATCTTCTTTATCCATTCATCTGTTGATGGACATCTAGGTTCTTTCTATAGTTTGGCTACTGTGGACATTGCTGCTATAAACATTCAGATGCAGGTGCCCCTTCAGATCATTACACTTGTATCTTTAGGGTAAATACCCAGTAGTGCAATTGCTGGGTCATAAGGTAGCTCTATTTTCAACTTTTTGAGGAACCTCCATGCTGTTTTCCAGAATGGTTGCACCAGCTTGCATTCCCACCAACAGTGTAGGAGGGTTTCCCTTTCTCCGCATCCTTGCCAGGATCTGTCATTTCCTGACTTGTTAATTTTAGCCATTGGTGACTGGTGTGAGGTGGTATCTCATTGTGGTTTTGATTTGTATTTCCCTGATGCTGAGTGATGTGGAGCACATTTTCATGTGTCTGTTGGCCATCTGGATGTCTTCTTTGAAGAAATGTCTGTTCATATCCTCTGCCCATTTATTGACAGGATCATTTGTTCTTTGGGTGTTGAGTTTGGTAAGTTCTTTATAGATTTTGGACACTAGCCCTTTATCTGATATGTCGTTTGCAAATATCTTCTCCCATTCTGTCAGTTGTATTTTGGTTTTGTTAACTATTTCCTTTGCTGTGCAAAAGTTTTGATCTTGGTGAAGTCCCAACAGTTCATTTTTGTCTTTGCTTCCCTTGCCTTTGGTGATGTTCCTAGGAAGATGTTGCTGCGGCTGAGGTCGAAGAGGTTGCTGCCTGTGTTCTTCTCAAGGATTTTGATGGATTTTTGTCTCATGTTGAGGTCTTTCATCCATTTTGAGTCTATTTTCATGTGTGGTGTAAGAAAATGGTTCAATTTCACTTTTCTGCATGTGGTTGTCCAATTTTCCCAACACCATTTGTTGAAGAGACTATCTTTTTTCCATTGGACATTCTTTCTTGCTTTGTCGAAGATTAGTTGACCCTAGAGTTGAGAGTCTATTTCTGGGCTCTCTATTCTGTTCCATTGATGTATGTGTCTGTTTTTGTGCCAGTACCATACTGTCTTGATGACAACAGCTTTGTAATAGAGCTTGAAGTCCAGAATTGCGATGCCACCAACTTTGGCTTTCTTTTTCAATATTCCTTTGGCTATTCGAGGTCTTTTCTGGTTCCATATAATGGTGATTGAGTTTTAAATATTAAACCAAGTTGCATTCTTGAAATAAATCCAACTTGGTTGATCCTTATCAATTTTATTTCCAGTTTATCACTGGATTTGATTTGCTAATATTTTGGTTTTGATTTTTTTATTTTAACTTTTGATGTATGTTCATGAGGGATATTGGACTAGACTTTTCTGTGTGTGTGTGTGTGTGTATATATATATATATATATATATATATATATATATATATATATTTAAGGGTTTGGAACCAAAGAGATCCTGGATAGAGATAGAAGAGATGGAAAGTATTCCTGCTTTTTCTTATTCTCTGGAAAAGTTGGTGTAAAACAGAGACTCCTTCAAAAAATATTTGGAAGAATTTACTGTCGAAGCTGAGCTTGGAGCTTTCTTTGTGGGAGGGTTTAAAATTGGGAATTTAATTTCTTCCATAGACATAGGAATATCCTAATTTTCTATTTCTTCTTAGTGTCCTTTTGAAAGTTGTATTTTTTCAAAGACTCTAAAGCTTTTCATTGATATCTATGGTTTCCCACATGGTGTCATCCTCTGTATGGTCGAAGCCAGTTGGTGATGTTACAGCTTAAAAAAAAAAAAGAAAAAGAAAAACATACACCACAAATATCTTTATGGTTTTCTTCCAAGTTGTTACCCATCCTCTGCTGAATCTGCAGGTTTCTATGTTGTCACTTTTCTATTTGACTTAACTCAAGACTTCGTGTTTTCTTTAATGGAATCACATCACTAAAGTTAAGCAGATTATTTTTATTTATTATTATTATCCTTGTTATTATTATTTTAGAGATGCAAGATCAGGGGGGCAGAGTGACAGGAAGAGAGAAAAGTTTTCTTTAAAAGAAGAACTTTAATTTGTTGTTAATTATTTTTATTTATTTATTTTTAGGGAGAAAGAGACACACAAACGGAGTATGTGGGGGCAGAGGGAGAGGGGAGAGAAACTTAAGCAGACTTCATGCTGAGCGCAGAGCTCAAAGGAAGGGTTTGATCTCACGATGCTGAGATCATAACCTGAGCCAAAATCAAGACTTGAGGGTTACCCAACAGAGCCACCCAGAAGCCCTAAAGTCTGCAGGAAGTCTTCAGTGTTCAGCATCTCTCTATAGTCCTGCTGGGTCGACTGGTCATGCCAGACTTACTGTGATTTGAAAATTTGGTAACTTTTTCATGCTTCCCATTACACTACTTGGGCACATAGTACAAATAATGAACAGACTCGTTGAGGCAATGACAGTATGACAGTTACAATAAAATCTGGGCTGTGTATGGGGTTGAGAGTTACTTTGAAACTCCTACATGTCTGAAAATGGTTTCATGATGTCATCAATCCCAAGCTTAGAGCTATTTAAAAGTTAAAAAATATCGTAGATGAAATGTAAGAATTCTTTTTAAACATACTGGTGCTTATTAATCTTCTCTTTTTCTCTTAGCAAATCTTTATTTTCTCTTATGTTTAAAGCAGCATCTATCCATTATAGGAATGGAAAAATATAAGTCTATATTTTTTCCTATTTGTTCATTTAATTTATTATAAGGTATTTTACATCATGTAACATCAATCTGTAATTTATTTTGAAGAATGATTTGAGGTCAGGGCCTAATATTGTGTTCTCCCAGGGAATCGTGATAGCATCTGTTACAAAACACTCAACTGTCACCGTTCCACATGTTTAAGATATTAATCTCCTTAAATTTGTTTCCCATTTGTTATCTTAGTAGGATCCTTGCTGGGCAAGATGTATGGAAAAACAAAATGCTGTTCATGGAAATCTCCACATCACCAGGAAGTTTCTGAATGGTCATTTCTTCTGAGTGTTCCCATCAGGGCTTTGCTCACATGGTCTGTCCCCAGGGCCTAGAACTGAGTCTAACTCATGCCGCCATTGTAATTTCCTCTCATATTGCCTGTGGTTCTTTGGAAATGCCTGCATGGAGGAAGAGTAGGAACTGTTACTATTCACAGCCACGCCAGCTAGAAAACAGTCTAGCCAGACCATGGCTTGAACCAAGTCTCCTGACCACGTGTCTCCTGCCATTGTCCTTAGTGGTCCCTTCACTGTGTTGTTTCTGGTGGAGTTGGCCATTTCTTGTTCTGTTCTTCTCACGACACCTATGCAAGGAAGCCTACACTTTGCAGACGATTAATGCAATGAATTTCACTAGGGAACTGTGAGCGTTGAAAGAGGGGATATTTTCTAGTTAGGCAGGGTTCTGTGATTTTCTGGAAGCCATGTTGCCTGCGCCATCTTTCATAGAACATTTGTAATGCAGTGTCTGATCTGGAAGTTCTCAGTTATCAGATCACCTAACTCATTTTCTATGAGAAAACCCAATTTCCCACCAATGGTGCTCTGGTGTGACTGTCAGAAATAAAGCAGGTGCTCTTGCTCTCAACTAATGATGACATTTGTGCCATAAAATAAAGGCCTGCCATGATTTCCTTGGTCATGAGGTTGTCGTCCGAGCAGGGCAGGTGGCATGGTTCAGCCCAGCACAGATGGCCAATAACCTGGTGCTGTCTTCCACCCCTGGCTTCTCCTGTAAGGCTCACCATTTGGGAAACAGAGAACAGAACAGGTGACATCAGGTTTGAGGTAAAAGATAAGGAGGCAAGCATGAGCCCTGGCCCCTGAGTTCGTTGGGGTCCTTTGTTTGGAGATAATGGAAAAACCAACTCTTAACTGGCTTGAGCCCCATCAAACCATGGCTTATGGTTCTGGAAGGGAAGATTTTCAAGGTAGGGTGATCTGGTGATGGGGTTCCTTCAGTCACTACAGTTTCTCAAGGACTCGGCCCCGTTTCTTGTCTCTGCACGTCTTTTATGCAGGGTCATGTTTAGTTTGGGGAGACTTCTTCACACTGGCAAAGTTGTGGTCACTGTTCCAGGCTTGATATTGGTGACTGTAGGAGAAAGCCTCTCTTTCCTAGAACTTCTCAGCAAACCTCCTCTCGTGTCCTTGCAATGTCTGTAGAGTGCAGACCAGCTGCCGGGGCTCGGGAAAACCGGAGGCTGGTTGGCTTTGGCTCTTATCTAAAGTAGCCCTGTGGCAGGCGGCATGGCTCGGCTGGTTAGACCCATCGGGACCCCCCCACCCCAGAGCACCGAGTGTGGGGTCAGCGTCCCCCAAAGTACAATGGCTTTGTAAAGATGTCAAGAGTTTGGCTAAAATGGGGTACCGTTCAGATGAGAGCAGATACTGAGTAACTAACCATCAGAAAGCCCCTGGCAAGGCCGTGCACCCAGGAGAGCAGAGTCCAGAGGGAAGAGAAGATAAATGATCTTTGATGGTTGCCATGAGGAACACTCCAGAAATTAGTGTTCAAACTCCCTGATTTTAAATTTGGATCCACTTTTCTGTTTCTGTGTTGACTTTCTGTGTGTCCATCCCTTGCTCAGTTGACCGCCCCGCGTCATGGATACACACGCACACGCCTGCATTCCTGGCATGGACACACAGGCGCGCACAAACACACGTGCGAGTGCACTATCGCCCCCCTCACGCTAGCGGGTCAAACCGCACCGCGGGCACCAGCTGCCGTTCTGCGGGCTGCCGGCCGCACCACTGGCCTCCTGTACTTGAGCACACACTGTGCCAGTTTGTGGGCTGTGACGGCAGGAAACCAGACACTCTCCATTTACCAACCCCCCCCACCTCCCCTCTGACATAATTGTGAAAATATAGAAGGGGATTCAGATTTTCTCCAAAGCTGGAAACCAGAAATATTATTTAATGGCTTGCTAGAAGCCAAGAGAAATGTCTACTTCACAGAACGGAGAGGAAGCTCCAAGGAGCAGAGTCAGCCCATATAGGGGAAAAGAGGTCAGAGGAAATTCTTTGTCCATGATAGCCTCGTCCTGTCTCCGCAGACCACTCCTGGACTACGATCCCGGTATGCTGATGGGGAAATAGGAATTCGGCAACTGGGACCACTGTGGGATTAGTGCAAGCAGAAGGCTCTGTTCCTCATCCAGGCTCTTGGATGAGGAAATAAGTAGACGCCATTTGAGAGTGGGAAGCTGACGGGGATGATCCTTCCTTAGGTTGAGTAAATTGCAGATTGTGGGAGAGTTGGCTGGGCATGGGCAGCAGTGGACAGGGAGGCAGATAGATGGGCGTGGGGACCAAGGCAATGTCATACGCGCTTTTTATGAACAAATATCGAGACTTAGATCTCCCCCGATCAAAGGATTGAGCGAGGGAGAGAGACAACCCAGGACTCAAGAGTCCGAGGAACAGTGTACTTTGGAAAAAAAAAGTTTATGGGAATGAGCAGAAAATTTTTAAGAAAATATCTAACTTGAGCTCAGTAAACTTCAGGAAATCACTGATGAGATGAGAGCACAATAGGCTTTCAAGCAAAGGGAGATTATTGTGATAAGGAAAGCTTTTAAGAAAACTAGAATTTAATTACTTTTTTAAATGGTTGATAACAGATCTGGCGGCAAAACCCCACAAAAAATGCACAGAATCTTGCATCCCTTTTCAATTTATGTTGTTCCCAGGGCTGAATCCGCGTCCTGTACCGCTCCCGCCCCGAGACAGATGTTTCCAGGAGTTCAAAATTTGTTTTTAAATGTACAGTTAGCCTTTGTTAGTGAAAAGAAAATGATAAATTAAGTTCCTTCTTTACCCTTTCGGCTTTTCAAAGAGACCTACCGTCAATGAATGCCAAATGTGCTATTAAAACTGCTCCTAATGTTAATAGATCTGACTTCTTTTAGAATTTCTGGCCCGCGTTGCCAATTAAATGTGGAGTGTAGGCTTTGTGAGGTTACAGGTGTACGGAAGAGTTGGGCACACAGCTTTGGGACATTTAGAATGAACCTAAAAGTATAGTATTTTGCATTAAAAATGAAATCGCTGAATCAAAACCAGCAGTGGAAGTAGTGGAGAAGGAAGCTAACACTGCAGAAAATTTCATGAGAAATGCAGCTCGGTGTTTTTCAAACCTCGCGTGCTGCCGCCACTGGGGAGTGTCCCAGCTGCTGGAGGGGGTCAGGGGGCACCGGGTTATAAGGTGTGGGGCTCAGGGACCTCTAGGCTCCCACCAACCGGAGCGGCTAATTTTGATCCTTCCCCCCCCCCCCTTTAAACTCATTCTTTATAAGTTGGACATCTGAAGTTTTGTTTGCAATTGTTTTCCATGGTCAGGACCGTTTGGCAAGTGATACTGGGTTGGATGGGGAAAGGCTCTCGGAGTTTGGAAAAGAGGAACAAAGAAAGAAAGAGAGGGGGGAGGGGCTGGAGCGCAATGCGGGTTGTGGGGCACAGGTGGGTAACAGGGTTCCCGCGGAAGAGCCCAGCCACTGGGAGGGAACGTCCGAACCCCAAGAAGCCCACACGGGGTACGACTAAAGGACAGACGGGCCCCCCATGTGGGGAGCGCCTTTATACATGCCTACAGTTGTCTCGGGAGGGAGGAAGAACACGGATAGAAGTTGATTCTGTTTGTATTCAGGCTTGCCATAGACTTTCCCAAATCAGTGTTTTGAAACAAAAACCTTTTAGCCTCCCTACGTTGTATCAGCGAAAGTTATCACAGGGGAAGGGCATCTGTGAGACCTTATCTTTACTCTTTTTGGAGGGGCTGGGGAGGGAGACGCAGGCGCCATAAGGTAAAATACCTGCACATTGTTTTTGAGGACTATGACGCCACTGAGCAGTTAAGCCAAGAAATGAATCAAAATGAGTCAAAGTGGGGTCGTCCCAGTACAGAAGGACCAACTTGGAGAACTAACGGAGGGGAATGGAATTGTTTTTGTCTTATGTATACCCTGTAAGCCAAATGCAGGAAAACAGAGCGACTGTGATGTCAACGTTAGGATTTGATTATGACACGTCTCTCAAAGTCCCCAGTAGAAGGTAACAAACTAGGAAGAGGTCGGCAGCAGGGACACAGAAGCGTGCCCCACAAAAGCAGGACAAAGAGATTGTGTTTTTTGATTTTGATCACGAGAGAAATGTATTTTCAAGGGTGACTTATACGACTTCAGGGTAATCACTCGTTTACTAGTTTTAAAAAGGACCACTTTTTAATATCACCTCAAAAGACAAAAATAAATGAAACCTAGTGTGAAAGTATAAGAAAGCATAATTAAAAAAAACAATAAAAAATTCTCTCAAACCCCCAAAGCCCGAAGCAAGATAAACATAATTAAGACTAAACACGTTATTCTTGACATCACCCAGAAGAACATGAAAATAGTCAAACGGAAAATTAATTTTAGTCTGCAGTAAAAAGATAGCAAACAAAATCTTATTATATGTCGTTCATAAAAGATGATCAAAAGAAAGGAAAAAAGAAAAACAGAAGGATGACAAGAAAAATCTTGAGCTAATATGTGCAGGTAAACAAGCCATAAAGCAAAAATCTTGACTAAAAGCCTCCTGTATTAGTATCGTATAAGTGCCATGTAATTAAGAATTAGAAGTATAAAAGCATTAAAATTGAGGGATATAATTTTATTTTGACAAAAAGTGCAGGGCACCGTGTGGACGTACGGGTCAGAATGTACCTGTGATGAGTAGCATGCCACTGACATACACAACCAGATATTGATGTATAAGGTACCCAAGAAGAAAACCTGGAAGACCAGCAGAGGAGAAAGACTTTAGCCCAGTTCCTTATACCTCTCGAAGATCGAGCAGCTCGGGCCAAGTGAGAATACAGAGAATCTGGATAACAACATCGCTACGTTTAACCAAGCAGACCAAATTGAAATCTGTACCTTACCCATAGTTGAGTGCCCTCTGGTAAGAGTGCATGGAACAACTATGAAACGCAATTAGATCACAAAGAAAGTCTGCATGCATTGCAAAGGAGAGAAATTAGAGAGTCCATTTTCTGTGATCGCAAACTTCAGTCACGTGGGAAATAATTGAAAGCCCCTAAAAAATCCTGAACCTAAATTTGTGATTTCAAACATCCGAGAAAACGGTGAAAAGGAGAGTCCCTCGTCTCCGTTGTAGAGGCACCAGGAGAGTAGTCATGGGGGGGACAGTGGCTCAAAACCAGAGTAACTGCTGGGTTTGAGCATGAGGGGGCTGTCAGGGACAGAATCCGGGTCAGGAGAGGAAAGGCAGGTTCAATCTCGTGGAAGGAGGAAGAAAGAAAGATATTAGCCCCAAATTAATTAAAAGGCCATCAACGATGGAGGTTATAAAGAAATTGATCTAATTTCTCTCTCTCTCTCTTTTTTGCCAAGATAGAATTCTTTATTTTATTATTTTATTTTTATTTTTAATTTTTTTTTTCAGTGTTCCAAGATTCATTGTTTATGCACCGCCCCCAGTGCTCCGTGCAGTCCGTGCCCTCCTTAATCCCCACTGCCAGGCTCACCCCTCCCCCCCCAACCTCCCCTCCAAAACCCTCAGTATGTTTCCCAGAGTCCACAGTCTCTCATGGTTCACCTCCCCCTCTGATTTCCCCAACTCCCTTCTCCTCTCCTCCTAATGTCCTCCGTGTTATTCCTTATGCTCCACAAGTAAGTGAAACCGTATGATAATTGACTCTCTCTGCCTGACTTACTTCACTCAGCATTATCTCCTCCAGTCCCGTCCATGTTGATGCAAAAGTTGGGTATTCATCCTTTCTGATGAAGGAGTAATATTCCATTGTGTATATGGACCACATCTTCCTTATCCATTTGTCCTTATCCATTTGAAGGGCATCTCGGTTCCTTCCACTCTTTAGAGATTGTAGCATAAGAAATAACACGGAGGACATGGGGAGATCTAATTTCTCTTTAATTTTTGTTTAATGAAGGGAGAAATATAAGAATACAGAGGGTTTTTTTTCTGTGTAATGAAGGAAATAAATGTTAACATCTTAAAATACATACTAATTTTAATGAAATATAGCCATAAAAATTTATAAGTAGGAAACTTTGAAAGATATAATAACTGAGGACTGATTTCTAAAGATGCCAAAATTTACACTTAAAAACGATGTGGGCACTTTCGTAGATGATTTTATTGGTTAGATTTGTTTGAATATATAAGAAAAAGAGAAAGGAAATACATGGAAATTTCCCTTACTCATTTGTTAATAACTCTGGTAACAGAATGGACATGACCCACTCCCTCTACACACAAAAACTTATAGTTCAATTTGAGTTATGAAAATAGGCAAGAAGAACTGAATGTAACACTAGAAAATTGAGACCAGCATTCTGTTAAGTTAAGAGGGATTCAAGACCCAATTAACAATATTCTTGGAATGCAATAGTTATTTGGTGTTAGAAAAATTTCATGGTAATATTTATCCATGGGTCCAAAGAAAAGTCTCAAAAGTCACCAGAATGGTATTTGTTAAAGTTTAAATTTAAGTCCTGAAGAACAATAATGAAGTAGGAATGGAAAATTCTTCCTCGACACGATCGAGTTTCTATCTCAATTCCTCTTTCAAGCCAAGAGTCTTAACTTTGACTCCAACACAGAGCTGCTCGGTGATGATTACAGTGAACTAAGCGGGTGTGTGGTGTGAACACGGGGTATGCTTCTGAATTTTAGTGACGCGGAGCATTTGACCAGTAGAGGCTGGTCTATGGCTGACGGGTTCCCTCTCGCCTGTGAATACTGATCAGGAAGGGGGCCGGAACGAATAAACAGGAACGAGACGAAGGACAAAGTAGGGCAGACTGTTCTTCCAGGCCCCTTTGAACAGCGTGATGGGATTCCTTCGACTGACTTCGGTAGGAACAGAGGAACCATCTAAAAGAACTGGGCCAGATACAGACTGGTACTGAGGACTTCCCGGAGGACAGGGAGGGACAGAGCTCTGAGTTACCGAGCTGGGTGGGTTCACATTCATGATCTCTAAAGCTAATAGCAGCCAGGTGGAGAGCATGGTTGAATATTTACACACACTATTTCGATACATGAAATATATTTTCCAGTGAAAATTATTGGGCAACATATATACAAAAGAATAAATAAAACATCCATGTGCAGTTAGTGACTAATAATAAAATGTATCCCCGTGTGTCCCCAACCAGTCCAATGCTGGGTAATTCCCCACTTACATACCACTCCTTGCCTGGAGTGGGGGTCAAATCACCATCCTGAGTTCATGTTCATCATTCTTTGGTCTATCTTCATGTTTCAGCCCCTACGTGTAAATCGACAAGTCCAAGTGTTTAGTTTCAGCTGTTTTAGAACTTCACGTAAGTGGGATATGCGTTTTGTGTGATCATGGAGGCCATGACAATGGCCTTGGGCGTTCTTCTGCAGGGAGCATAACCAATCAAGGGTTTCTCGGGTGGGGTCTGAAACTCAAGAGTGTTCGTGCCAAGGCCACTTCCCCTACTGCTTACCAGCAATGACTCGCTGCCTGTACTAAGGATAGACCTCGGATAAGGGTACCAAGGTTGACCTGTTCTGGGAGACAGATCCTTTGTGGGTCAACGCTGGCTCAAAGACTCCCTGAAGCTCCTTTTCACGACTGCACGGCAGTCTGGGATGCGACCGCCCAGCCTTCCCACCCACTCTGCAGTCTGATGGCTCTTCCCGACTTCTCCTTCCTTTCTCAGACGTATTTCCCGTCTGTTGTGTATTTGTCTGCTGATGGACAACTGTTTTGTCTCTTTTTCTTTGTCTTTCTTTCTTTTTTTTAACACTGTAAACCAAAAGCAGGGAAAGATTTATCCTGTGGGTCAAATCCACCTGATTCCGTAGGGTCTTCAACATAAAAAGGGTTTATTGTTTTTAAATAGTAAGAAAAATCAAAAGAAGTATAATATTTCATGGCACACGATTATATGAAATTAAAAATTTAGTGTCGGGTGCCTGGATGGCTCAGTCGGTTAAGCATCTGCCTTCAGCTCAGGTCATGATCCTAGAGTCCCAGGACGGAGTCCCACATGGGGCTCCCTGCTCAGCGGGGAGTCTACTTCTCTCTCTGCCCTTCACCCCAGTTGTGCTCTCTTGCAGGCACACACTCTTTCTCAAATAAATAAACAAAATCTTCTTAAAAAAATCAGTGTCCATCAGAAACATTTGATTGGAATGCAGCCATGCACATTTGTTTAAATGTTATCCAGTGACTGCTTTCCTGCTACTCCGGCAGGGTCGAATGGTGGCTGGATGCACTGCAAAGAATAAAACACTTGCCATTTGGCCCTTTACAGAAAAAGTTTGCCGACTCCCTGCTGTGAACAGTTGCTGTTGAGAACGATCTGATGCACATGTGTAAGGATTGCTCAGTACATGGACTTGGCAGATGAATGCGTGGGTCATAGTATATGTACATGTTCAACTTCATTAGGGGATGCCAAACTGTTTACCGAAGTATTTGCCGTAATTTTCTCTTCTACCAACAGTGGATATAGAGTGGGTCGGTTGTGTTGTATCCCGCCAACGGTTGATATGGTTGATATGGTTCAACTTCTCCATTTTCGCCAGTTGGATGGCCATGAAGAAGTTTCTCATTGTGGTTTTAATAATCATGTCCCAAATGCCTAATGAAACTGATGGAATGGAACATATGCTCGTGGTCTGCTAGCATTTTCCTTGACATTGCTCTTTTTACTCGTTATCTCTTCAGTTGTTTGTGTTTTTATTAATTGGTTCAGGAAAGCTCTTTATGTATTTTGTATAGTAATCCTTTACAACTTAAATTAAACGTTTCATTTAATTGGTGGCATTTGGGGGCTGTCTTTAATGTGTTTTTTGATTTGTAGAAGTTCTTACATTAAAGATGTTTTGTTTTAGAAAATTTCAGTCACATAAAAAATAGAAGTCCTTAAATTTTTTTTTTAAGATTTTATTTATTTATTTGACAGAGAGAGAGAGAGAGATCACAAGCAGGCAGAGAGGCAGGCAGGGAGAAGAGGAAGCAGGCTTCCCACTGAGTGGAGAGCCCAATGCTGATCCCAGGACCCCGAGATCATGACCTGAGCCGAAGGCAGAGCTTAACCCACTGAGCCACCCACACACTCAGAAGTCCTTAATTTTAATGTAGCTGAATTTTAAATATTTTATGCTTCTATTTGTGAGGTTTATGTTTTAAGAAACCCTTATTTGTCCTCAAGTCACAGAAATATTCATATATGTTGTCTTCTGAATGTTTTATAATCTTCCTCTCATTATCACCTAGAATTTTTTTTTTTTTTTGGGTCCACTTGGAGTTGATTTTTATGAATGATATGGTGTGAATATCCAATGCGATTTTTTTTACCCCACATGGATACCACTTGTCTCTGTACCATTCTTTGAAAAGCGTACCTTATTTTCCTCCTGATAGGTGATGCCAACTTGGTCTTCTAGTAGGTTTCACATGGATGTGGCTCTGTCTCTTGACTCCCTGGGATCTTCTATTCATTGACTTGAAGACTCCGACTGATTCCCTCCTGTTTCGGTTACTCAGGTTAATAACACGTCTTGACACAAGGCTCTTGGCTTCAGCTCCTTCTTCAGTTGTATTTTGCCTCTTCTTTGATCTTTAACTTTTCCATATAAGTTTTAGAATCGGTGGTCGACTCATTGAAAGATCTGTTTGGATTTTGGTTGTGGATAGCATTGACTTTATAGATAATTTGGGGGAAGAACTATATTTAAAATACTGACTTCCGGGTGCCTGGGTGGCTCCGTGGGTTAAAGCCTCTGCCTTCGGCTCAGGTCATGATCTCAGGGTCCTGGGATCGAGCCCCACATCAGGCTCTCTGCTCAGCAGGGAACCTGTTTCCCTTCCTCTCTGCCTGCGTCTCTGCCTATTTGTGATCTCTCCCTCTGTGTCAGATAAATAAATAAAATCTTAAAAAAAATAAAATACTGACTTCCTATTCAAGAATATGGTGTATTTCTGCAATCATTAAGCTTTAGAGTAAAAAAAAGCCCTTCCACTAAAGCCTTGCACTTGATCCCATCCAGAGCTTGCCCATCTTTTGCTAGAATTGTTCCTGTGCTCTTAAGTTTTTAGCTGCTATTGTAAGTGGTATCTTTTAACCTTCAGTCTTAGTCTATCTTTAGTTTTGGACGTCTCCTATGAGAGCCATGATAATTGGATGTTTTTAATCAATAAACTTTGTCCCTTTCCTTATATTCTTGGTTGTGTTGGACTGCATAGGTCATCTCCCTTGCAGTGTCACTGGTGGGGCTCCCCGAGGCTTAGCATGGATGTTTGCTCCTCTGAGGGCTTCCATGCATCTGCGAAACACTGAGGGCACCAGAGTTAGCGTATCTTACTGGTCAACAGAATCTTTAGTCATCTATGCTTTTCTTAATCTTTAGTGCTGCCTTTTGTCTTGAAGTCAGTTTTGTCAATCTTTTCTGGTTAACATTTTCTTCTTTTGTCTTTTTTTCATCTTTTATTTTCAAATTTTCCACGTCCTCATGTTTAAGACATATGTCTTTTAAACAGTGTGCAGCTGAATTTTTTTACCCTTCCTTCCTGAGCTTAGTCCACTTAAACTGTTTGTGATTACTGACGTGTGCATTTAATCATAGCAATCACTTTATTATATATTTACCGTGTGTCTTTCTTTAACTGTGTTTCCCCCCCCCCCCATTCCTTCCCTTCTGTTGGTTAGGAAGTTATAGCCTCTTTGTTCTTTAGCCAAGAGGTGATCCATTCACAGTACAAGTCAGAGCCTGCCATTCCTCTGCTCGAAACCTGTCAATTGCTTCCCTTTTCTCTCAGAATCAAAGCCAAAGTTCTTATGAAAGCTCATAGGGTCTCCATCATTTGACCCCTTGCTCTTTTCTGACCACGATCTTTCGTGCCCTGTTTGTTCTAGACACCACTAGCCGCCTCGATTCTTTTCAAACACCCATAACATATTCCTACTGCAAGACTCGCACCTGCTCTCCCCTCGATCCGGAGCCGCCTTCTCTCAGGCGTTCTGTGGCTCACTTCTTGTAATATCAGCTCTCTCCTCATATTCCACCTTCCCATTGAGGTCTTTCTCGATCACCCTACATGAAACCGCAACCCCACACCCTCCTTAGGGTGTGCTCTTCCTTAGCAACTGGAGTTCAGCGTGCCCCTCTGTTACAGGACATATCCCGCCTCTAATTTGTATTTTTTTTTTTTTTTTTTTGAGAGAGAGAGAAAGCATGGGTTGGGAGGGGAGGGTCAAAAGGAGAGGAGAGAGAGAATTTTAAGCAGGTCCCATGGAGCCCGACATGGGACTCCTTCTCACCACCCTGAGATCATGATCTGAACTGAAATCAAGAGTCGCGTGCTTGGGATCAGGCCACTCAGGTGCCCCATGATGTGTATGTCTTACCTAACAGAATGCAAGATCTGTGAGCCCAAGAGTTTTGCTTATGTGGTTTTTCTCTCTTGTATTTCCAGTGTCTATGGCATTGATTTAGATGGGGTAGGAACTTAGTATTTGTAGAATGAATGGATGAATCCCGTTTGAAAAGTGTGCAGTCATTCAGAATTTTCTCTCTCCCATTACTTATCCCCCAAAAGATTTGTCCCAACCTCCAGTGAAAGTGTTGCACCTCTGATCGCCCTGGGGACGTGAGGGCTCATTTTATGTCAATGTGAGGGCAGGACATTTTGCTGACCTTTGTGTCCTGACTGATTTCTCTGGTGGTATGCGGACCTTGTCCTCTACCTGGATCACTGTGGGGTGTCCAATCAGATGTGCTGGGTTGGTCCTGTGGAGCTCTGAAAACTTGCACGAGTACCCAGTGCTGAAGACTATAGTCTGGGCCATTTTTCATTGACCCCAAGCCTCATCTTCTGCAGGCTTTCTGTCCTGGATCCCTCTGGGAATGTCTCTGAGGCACATGGAACTTTCAGATCCCCCTCATGGTTGAGAAATTAGAGGGCTTGACAGCTGACCTGCTTAGAGCTGGCTTCCCATTCTATGCCATTGTCTGGCTACATGATGCAACTTTCCCCAAGCTGTGTTCAGGGAAATGGACCACTAGGTACAGTATTCTTGAATTCTTTCAAACCCATCTAAAGACTTTGGCCCTCTACCTCCATGTTTCATCCTGGAAGTTGGTGAGTTTGCCAGCATCCATGACTCACCTCTTGACCCATCTCTCTCCTTCCCACATTCCATGGATGAGAAAGACTGAATTGGAATTCATCTCTTTCCTTGTCGCAGAGATTTCTCTGACTTCGTATCTGCATTCTGTGGTTTATGGTAAAACGCTGTGGTATGTAAGTTGGCTTCTCTTGCCTCTGATAGGTGAATATGTGTTTGGAATTGAGATTCTTTTTTTTTTTTTTTAAGATTTTATTTATTTATTTGACAGACAGATCACAAGTAGGCAGAGAGGCAGGCAGAGAGAGAGGAGGAAGCAGGCTCCCTGCTGAGCAGAGAGCCCGATGCGGGGCTCGATCCCAGGACCCTGGGATCATGACCTGAGCCGAGGGCAGAGGCACCCAGGTGCCCCACCCTCATATTTTATTTATTTAAAGCTTAGTGTTTGGAGCCATTGTCTTGTTGAGAGATCAAAGACTCTTTTAACTCTCCCCCTTTCCCTTTGCATTCCTTCTGTGACAGAGTCAATAAATACAAATTGACACATACGTACATGAGCAGAAACTGAGTGGAGTAACAGAAAACTTTCTGGTGTAAGCTCAGTTATGTGCAATGTAAGCATCTGATTTCTACCTGCTTAAACTGATGCTTTAATCAATTAATGAGGCTTAAATGACATAATGCCTTTACCACAATTATCCCGGTCCTTGACAGGCAGTAAGTGTGTCCGGTAGATACTAGCAGCTCTTCTAATGTTTCTAAAGTCTCCCCAAGGGATGACCTCATTGGGAGGGTGAGGCTGTATCTGTATTCCTTATGAGACATTTAGCTGCATGTTGGCTGGAGTCCATCCCCAACTACTGGCTGGTGTTCCCTCTAACCTTAAGGACTTTAGGTTCCTCGAGAACAGATATACCGTACTTATGTCTCCTAAACGGCTGGTGCACAGTAGGTCCATTCATTCTATATTTGTCTATTCTGAGCCAGGATCCTGCTGGGCGCTGGGAACACGAAGTGAATGAGCATTAGCTCCTGCCAGATGGAGACAGTCAGTGCACTCAAAGTGGCGTGGCTGCTGCGATCCAGTGCCAAGGTGGCAGGAAACACTTCATGGCAAAGTGACTGTAAAGCTGTGCTTGAAAAGATGAGCGGGTGTGCCAGGTGGACCAAGCATGAAAGGACTTCCCAGGTGCGGGAGGTGTGTGGACAAAACACCACGGGATGAAATAACAGAAGCAAACTCAGGGAACCACAAGCAGTCCAGTGCCATCGGTGAAGCCTTGCAAAACAGCAAGTGTGTTCAGGGAGCTGGCAGGGGCTAGATCTTTAGGCAAGGGAGAGGCATGGTCAGGTGGGTCTTTCAGAAAGATTTCCTTAGCTTGGCGATGGAAAATGGGTTGGAAGGATCCAAGACTGGAGAAGGGAGGCCACTTAAAAGACTATGAGACAAAGGTGAATACAGTGGAAAACAAAGGAATATAGAATCCATGGAGTTTGGTTGATTTCCTAGAAAATGCTCGTTTAGTGGAATGATGGTCACAGGAGTAATGGAACACCTAACATGGGCTGGGAATTCTGGTCAGCTTTGTCTTACAGTTGAACTAGTCCAACTATTCTCTTAGACGAGGACCATGTGATCTCCATTTTACAAATGGGAAAACTGTTGGCACAGAAAGGACAAATAAGTTACTTAACATCACCCAGCTAGTGAGTTGTAGAGCTGGGATTCAAACCAAGGCAACCCAGCTCCAAGAGCCAGTTCTCTTAGGTCCTGAACAACACATTCCACAGAGAATGGACTTTGGTATAATGGGGGGAAATGTCTTTCAGGTATAATACTTTTACGTAGTGAAATCCAGCAGAAGACTAAACAGAAGATAAGGAGAAAATGGCATTGTGGGAGAATATGGCATTAGGTTCATAAGCTCCATGAGTTTGGCCAACACCATTTTTTTTTTTTATTGTGCTAAAGTACATGTAACAAGAATTTTACCACATTACCTGTTTTTAAATGTGCACTTCAGTGGAATTAAGTACATTCAGATTGTCATGTAATCAACTGAAACTCTACACCCATTAAACAGTAACTCCCCACTCCCCACTCCCCAGGCTTTGGCAATCACCGTCCTACTTTCTGTCTGTGTGCATTTGATGACTCTATGTATTTCTGGTAAATGGGATCACACAGTACTTGTTTTTTGTGTGACTGACTTATTTCACTTAGCATAATATCCTTAAGGTTCATCCATGTTGTGGTATGTGCCAGTATTTCCTTCCTGTTTAAGGTTGAAAATACTCCATTGCATGTATGCATCATATTTTGTTTATCACTCCTCTGTTAGTGAATACTTGAGTGGCTGCCATCTTCTGGCTTTTGTGAAAAATGCTGCTAGGAACACGGGGGTGCAAACAACTCTTTGAGACCCTGCTTTCAGTTCTTTTGGGTGTCCATCCAGAAGTGGAATTTCTGCACCATAGGGTAATTCTATTTCTAACCGTGTGAGCTTTCTATCCTTCCTTGTGATTTCTTCTTTGATCCATTTGTTGTTTAAGGGTGCGTTGTTTAATTTGCATGAATTTCTTAATTTTCCAGTTGCCTTTCTGTTATTGATTTTTAAGTTCATCTTATTGTGGTTGGAAAAAATACTTTGTCTGATGTCTCTCTCTTTAACCCTATTGAAACTTATTTAGTGGCTTAACATATGATCTATCCTAGAGAATGTCCCATGTGCACCTGAAAAGAGTGTGTGTGTTGCTCTTGGATGGAGTGTACATGTCTGTTAGATATAGGTGGTTTACTGCATTGTGTAAGTCCTCTGTGTCCTTACTTCTGTCTGGTGGTTCTGTCCATTAGTGTGAGTGGGGTGTTGAAGTCTCCAACTGTTACTGTAAAATTGTCTGTTTCTCCCTTTGATTCTGTCCATTTTTCCTTTAAATATTTTGATCGTCTGTTACTAGGTGTGAAAATAACTGTTTCATTAGTTTATTGTATTGAAACTTCTGTGGATACATAATGTCTTTCATTGTTTTTGTCACCTTTTTTGACTTAAAGTCTATTATGTGTCATGAGAGCAGCTATCTCTTCTCTCTTTTGGTTATGACCTGCATGAAATATCTTTTTCCATCCTTCCAGTTTCAACCTGTTTGAGTCTTTAGACCTAAAACGAGTCTCTTATAGATAGCATATATTGGATCTTGCTGTTTTTCATTCATTCTGCCAATCTATGCCTTTGATTAAAGAGTTTTACCCATTTACATTTAAAGTAATTATTAATAAGGAGAGACTTTTGTCATTTTTCTATTTGTGTTCTGTATGTCTTATCACTTTTTATCCTTTTCCCCCTGCATGTTTGTCTTTTTTTGTGCATAGTTTATTTTTTTTAAAGATTTTATTTATTTGACAGAGAGAGATTTATTTGACAAGTAGGCAGAGGCAGGCAGAGAGAGAGGAAGGGAAGCAGGCTCCCTGCTGAGCAGAGAGCCTGATGTGGGGCTTGATCCCAGGACCCTGGGACCATGACCCAAGCTGAAAGCAGAGGCTTTAACCCACTGAGACACTCAGGCACCCCCATAGTTGATTTTTTTATAGAGAAAACATTTTAATTATCTTATCATTTCCTTTTGTATATGTTCTATAACTATGTTCTTTGTGGTTACAGTGGGGAGTATAGTTAATATCCTAAAGTTATAGTACTCTCATTTGAATTTATACCAGCTTAACTTCAATAACATACAAAAGCTCTGTTCCTCTAAGCTCCGTTCCAACCCCTTTGAATTATTGTTGTCATAAAGTTACATCTCTATACATTGTGCCCTAAAACACAAACTAATAATATGTTTAATATGTTAATGTCTTAAATCATGTAGAAAACAAAAACTGAAGTTACAAATCATTGTTACAACAATACTAGTTTTTGTCATTGCCCATGTAGTTAGCTCTGTTAAAATCTTTATTTCTTCATCTGACTTTGAGTTACTGCCTAATGTCCTTTGATTTCAACCGGCTGAATTACCTTTAGTATTTCTTGCACGACAGACCTAGTGGTATCAAACTCTTTCTGTGTTTGGAGGTTATGCATGAATGTCTTAATTTCTCCCTCATTTTTGAAGGAAAGTTCTGCCAGATAAGATTCCTGGTTGATAGGTTTTGTTTTTGTTTTTGTTTTTTCCTTTTAACACTTGCAAAACATTGGCCCACTGCCTTCTACCTCTAAAATTTCTGATGAGAAATCTGCTCATAATCTTGTTCAGTATCCTTTGTATGTGATGAGTTGCTTCTGTCTTGGTGCTTTCAAGATTTTCATTTGTTTTTATCTTTTGATATGTTGATTATAATATGTCTCGATGTGGGTCTCTTTGATTCATCCTACTTGGAATTTACTGAGCTCTTGATTTTGTATTCATGTCTTTGATGAAACTTGGGAAGTTAATGGTGTTAAAGGCATAGTTAGTCATTATTTTAAATGATCTCTCTACCCTTTTCTCTCTAATCTCCTTCTTGGGCTCCTGCAATGAATACATTGGTTCGCTTGATGGTGCCCCACAGGTCCCTTGGGTTCTGTTTACTTTTTGCCAATCCTTTCTCTTTCTGTTCCTCAGACTCAATAATTTCAATTGTTCTGTTTTAAGTTCACTGATTCTTTTGAATCCCTCTAATGAGTCTTTCATTTCAGCTATTAAACTTTTCAGCTCTAGACTTTCTAGAATTTCTTTTCATTTCTTTGTAGATTTTCCATTTCTATTAATATTTGCATTTTGTTCACACATCATTTTCTTTACATTTTCCTGTAGTTCTCTAAGACAGTTGTTTAAAATCTTTGTCTGCTTGGTGAGTCATCTGGTCTTTCTCTGAAACGGTTTCCTTTTTTTTTTTCCCCCTTAGGTTTTATTTATTTGAGAGAGAGAGAGAGAGAACATGTGCACGCGTGCATAAGTGGTGGGGTGGGAAAAGGAGAGAGAATCTCAAGGATGCTTTGCACTGAGTGCAGAGCCTCAAGCAGGCCTTGATCTCATGACCTCAAGATTATGACCTGAGCTGAAACCAAGAGTCTGATGCTTAACCAACTGAGCCACCACACACCTCTCTGTGAAACAGTTTCTGATGGTTTATTTTTTTTCCTTAGAATGGACCAAAATTTCCTTTTTTTGGGGGGGAGGGCATGCCTTTTGATTCTTTTGTAGAAAACTGGACATTTGAATTTAAAGATTTTTTTTTTTTTTTGACAGAGAGAGATCACAAGCAGGCAGAGAGGCAGGCAGAGAGAGAGGAGGAAGCAGGCTCCCCGCCGAGCAGAGAGCCCGAAGCGGGACTCGATCCCAGGACCCCGAGACCATGACCCAAGCCGAAGGCAGCGGCCCAACCCACTGAGCCACCCAGGCGCCCTGGACATTTGAATTTAATAATGTATTAAGCCTGGAGGTCAGTTAATTACTTTCTCTTCCCCAGAATTTGCTGGAGTTTTTTGGTCTTTTTTATTTTATTTTATTTTTTTATTGTTGTGAGCTTTGTGCTAAGGATCAGCCTGATGTATAAACCCAAGACCTTCTTGGGTCTTTTCTAGCCTAAACCTCTCCCTGGCCATGCACAGTGTGTTTCCTCTATATATGTAGTTGCTTTCCCTAAAGGGGGAAAAGAGAAAACTGAATTTGGAAAAAGTATGCCAGCCTTTTAAATCCCCTGGAAGTGAATTCAGCTGCGGGGGTGGCGGGGGGGAGCTTGCCACAGTGATTGGTTTGGATGGGGAGAGTATAGAATGACAACCTGCTTCTGTGTCTGCACCTCCGTGATCAGAGGTAGCAATCAGTGATCAGAACATAGATACCTGATTTTTAGAAGACAAGGTCCTTAGTGTCCACTCTGGCTCACACACACACTTCGAGCCAACTGCCCCAGGAACAGGTGCATAGCTGCCCACCATGGGCAGCTATGCCCACTGCTCATGAACTGAGAGCTGAAATTGGCAGAAATTAACCACATATTACTGTCTAAACCTTCCTCTGGAAGTTGCAAGACATCATTAAATTCCAGAGTTCCAAAATAGTTCAGACAGAATCTGCCCGTGCAGTTGTCTAGGTGGAGAGACAGATTCCTGCTACTTCTTTCTCTGCCATCTTCTGAGGCTGCAGTAAACCAGTTCTGGTGCATTTTTGTCCATCAGTTTTGAATAGCATGTTGAGGAAAATGACGAGGGTGCTAGCAGATTTCTAGGCTGTAATAAGGGCAGGCTCTTTCATTCCCAGAGAAGAAGATGTCTGAAGTGTTATTATTATTTTTTTTAACACATCTTGTTGACACATTAGTGTTTCATTCTGACTTATTTGAGGTTTGCATCATTGTTTTGTGGCATTGGGAAATTTTGATTTGTTTCCATAAAAGCAGACTGAGATGAAAATCAGTCTTAATCCCAATGGATACTGCAAAAGTCCTTTTTTTCTAGCTGATGTTTTTTTTCCAACAGAATATATATATATATATATATAACATGTTTCTGAATGCATATTTTTTCCTCCCTCTTTTTTACAGTCATCATGTTTAAAACCTAATTCTGAATTCTTAAAAAAGTCAGTGAGCCAATTACCTCAAATTACATTTTTTTTTTTAAGAGGAATTGCTTCCTCCCTTGGAGGTGAAAATGAGCCAGAAGCCTCTGTGCATGGTTCTGCTTTCTACCCTCCGAGGTGGAATGCAGGTTCTTTGGTTCCTGGGAAGCTCTTGCTGGGGAATGTGTACTTAGAGCCCAGCCAACTTGGCTCAGGAATGGCAGAGAGAAAGGTTTTTGAGACTCAAGGTACCTTTAAAAGCTTCATACCTTGTAAAATCCAATTACTATTTAGAGGGAATGGTGGTGTTAAATATAGTTGTTCCTCTATAAAAGGTCTAAAAGCATCCCTTAATTGGAATTGAATGCAGGCTCCAAAAAATGCATCTTGATTAGAGAGAAAAAAAGCAAATGAGACTGGTTTCTTTAGTCTGTTGATATATGTTGATATCCATGGCTAGACCTGCGCATGAATATATAGGCACAGATCTGTACATATTGTTTATGTGGGTCAGAGAAAAGAAAGGATGCTTCTGATGGGTCATAATGGGCTGCTTTCTTGCAATTTCTAATTAGAAAGAAGGTACGAACGCAGTTTCAGATTTTGTATTTTGCTCTGTTGTGAACATTAGGGTCTCTACACCCAAATTTGAACAGGACTCGGGCTCTGCGGAGGCGGAAGGGAACTTCCTCATGACAAAGGCCCCGAGCTGCCTCCTGGAGAAAGGTGGAACCCTCCACCACCTACGTTCTCCAGCTCCCAGGGCGAGTCTCGCCCCTCCCCTCCTTCCGTCCAGGTCGGATGCTGTCTCCAAGAACGGTAGCTGGAGTGGCGTCCGTGTTGCCGGCTGGCTGGTTTTTCGTGGGATGAATGCCTTCCCAGTGATGTCATCTAATTTTAGACTGCTGGAGATGGAAATGAGGCACCAGACTCACACTCAGGAAGCAGATGTCAGAGAATCTGCTCACTCACACCCGGCAGTGAAGCTCAGAGCACCAGCCAGAGGCATTTCAGAGGCACAAGGAACGGTTGGAAAGGCTCAAAAGGCCTAAATCTCTACCTGGAGGGAATCTGGCGCTCGCAGAACTGACCTGGGGCGGCCTTCACCGGCCCAGTCACCCTGGGTGCACTCGAGGAAGTATTGGGGCATTTCTCTTCCAATCCTACAGCGCCTACACAATCAGAGTTAGTCAGCCAGTAACAAGTATTTTTTGAGCATTTATATTACTAGGTACAGGTAAAAAAAAAAAAAAAAAAAATTGGCAGTGGAGAGGGGAAGAATTTTACTTAATCTCAATGACTTTGTTAAGTTTAACCATGAAAGGCTCCAAGCTGGAAACCGCACTGGGTGATTCTGGTAACCAGAACAGGAGCAACATGACAAATTTTTTTTTTTTTTTGGAAGATATTTTTGTTAGGAAATGGCATTCTCACTTACTTTGAGGTGAGAAACCCCCTATAGTTTGTCACTAGTTTTAAAAGTGTGTGTTAGTGGGTTTTTTCAGTCCTGTCCCTGCTGGGGCTCTTTCTCCCTCCCCCCACTGTGCCTGCAGAATCACCCAGGCCCCACGCCCCGAGGCTCTGGTGGCCTCCACTCGGTTTCCTCTTAAAGGTTGCCATTCTTCAAAACATTGACTGTGGGCTCTGAGAAACAAACGGAGGGTTTTGGAGGGCTTGGTGGTGGTGTTGAGGAGGGCACGGATTGCACGGAGCACTGGGTGTGCTGCATAGACCAGGAATCTGGGAACACTGAAAACATTGAATTAAATTAAAAAAAAAAAAAAAAAAAAAACCATTGTGAGCATGAAGGAGAATCAAAAAGAAAAATAATCATCTAGCATCTCACTTTCCCATTTTTCTTTCTCTGAAAGGCATATTTTTTTTAAAAAATTAACCTATCCTGATTTTTTGGCCTCCTCATGAAATAATACAAGTGTATTAGACCGAATCTGGGAGTTGCGAGCAGGAAGAAGAATGAATCGTTTACCGGGAATCCCACTGTCATGGTTTCCATGCTGACAGCACCCGGGGTCTGGGTAGCCTGTCCTGACCCCAGACTACCCTAGGACCCGAGACTCTCCACGGATTCTGTCAGAGTGAAACCAAGTAGCTCCATGTGGGGGAACAAGAGGGCCTGCTCCTGGTGTTAGCACCCACCCTGCCCCCCACCCAGACCCCGCATTCTCTCATCTCCATACGGTTGCCCTGGGAACCGGGACCTGTGGGATACAGATGCTCGGCACTGAGGTCTCAAACCTGTCCTCATCTAACGCGTGCAAAACTGAACCTCTGGCTTTCCTTCCAGGCATCTTCTTGTCTCCTGCCTCCCTGTAGGACCCACCACCGTCCAGCTACACAAGCTCAACCCCTACCAGTAATTCTGACACTCTTGTCTCCCTCACCTCCGAGCCCATGGCAATCCATTTCCATGAGGCCGTCCCCTGGCTCTTGAATGCCCCTCCAGTGGATCCGCTCCTGTCCACTTCCGTGCCACCCCTGGTCCCCACCTCATGCCTGGACTGCCGGGTAACTGTTCTGCCCGCATCCACTGCCACTGAACTCCCAACCCCTCTCCATCCTGTAGCAAAATGATCTTTCTGAATGCGAATCCCAGGCATGTCACCATCTGGCATGTAACCCTTTGTGTCCAGTTGAACTGGTCATCCAATGCTCCTTGGTGAAAATTCCACAACGTGGCCTTTGAGGACCTCCATGGTCTGCCTCAGCTCAGCTCATACCATGCCACCTACGTTCTCGTGTTGCAACCTTTCTTCTTCCGGTATGTAAATTATCTTGTAACTTTGCTAGCTGTGTTTTTTAATATGAAGTTTTAATTTTTACAGTGGCTAAATTCGTCTTACATGTTATGGCTTACAGATTTCTTTGTCTTCTGAAGAAGGCTTTCCCCATCCTAAGAGTACATAAATATTCTTGTATCTTTTCTTTTAGAGCCTTGATTTTTGCTCTATCTTTAGTCTTATGTGTAGTATGAGGTAAGGTTGAGTCCGTATGCTTTTCCATATGGCATCGATGATTTCATCTGCCATCTCTAACCCCTTCGTTCTCCAGTAAATGTCATAAACTTAGTTCCTATATTGTTGTGTCCCTGGAGTCATCATTTCATTCTGCTAATCTCTTTGTCTTTTGCTGCTGACACAAAAAGACACACATTACTCCAACTTTACAACGTATTTCAAATTCTAATAGAATTACTCCTGCCAAATTGTTCTTATTTTCAGGACTTTCTTCATTATTCATACAAATTTGTTCTTTGCTATGAATTTTAGATTTATACGGCCTTTTGCACAGTTGTCAAATAACCCAATTCTATAATAAATTTTGGTGGAGATTTTTATTGGGAATAAATTGAACTCATGGATTCATTTAGGGAATAAAGATCATATTTACACCACTTCCTCCTACCTAAGAACAATGTAGCATTCTTTGTTTCTTCCAAGTGTTGCTGTTTTCACCTGAGTCTTGGGTTCTTCTTGTTCGATTTTAATTGCTAAATATTTATATTTTTGCTGCTTTTGGGGAGGCAGTGTCTTTGTTCAGTCTTCTACTTGATTATTGCCTGTTTATGGGACAGAGAGGGAATTTTTTGTTTCTTTGTCCTGTGTCTGGAGTATCACTGAACCCTCTTACTAGTATAATGGCTCAGGGGCTGGCTTTGGTTTAGCGTAAGCAATCCCGTCATACGGGCACCACGACTTCTTTCTCTTCCTTTCCAATATTAATGTATTTTAATATCTTATTTCTTGTTTTATTTGTTTTGGTTTATTGTACTGGAGGCTGGAGAGAGCAGTAATTAATCGTGTGTGCAAGAGAAAACAGTGTGTGGCCTACTTTGATAGATGAAGGGCGGGACTGGGTAGGGATCGATACAGGGAAGGAAGTTGCCAGAGGACCGCCAATGCTTGGAAGCTCCTCCGGTGGCTTCTCCTACAGGAAAGGGGGAAGGGGAGTAGGGTGCCCGACTCCTGAGAAAATGAGCTACGAGGAGAATGGTGCCAGAATGCAAAGGGAGGAGAACTTCATTCGGCTGATGGGAGGGAAGGAATGAGTTCAGTTCTAGACAACGGGGTTCGGCGACCCAAGGGACCTGCAAGCGTAGACTGCGTTGGGCATCTGGACTCTCAGACGTTAGCATGAATCCTTGTTCCAGATGAACGGTGGCTCCGTCAAAACCGTCTGGGTTGGCTCCTCTCTGTCCCAGGTCTGGGCTGGTGGTGGACGGGGTGTCAGCTCAGGTGGTGCAGAGAGCTGTGCAGGGATCATCTTGGGCGTCGGGAAGACAAGCGAGCACAGGGCGGGTGTGCGCGCCAGCTAGACCTGAGCCGTGTCAGCCCACGGGACGCTTTCGGGATTTAGATTCTGGAAAGGGGCTGGTCGTTGAGGGTCACAACAAGGTCTGCGGCACTTGCATCTGTACTTTTTATTTCCAAACACCCATGATGCTCTAAAACAGCATTTTTTAAAAAGCTACATGATTTTTTTTTTTTTTTTCAAGTCTAGGAGAGGGTGGTAGGTGGCAATGGTGGAGGTGGGGGGAAGGAGCGCCGCAGCCCCTGTGTGTTTGGAGATGGGGGTGAACTTGAATTTCGACAGGAACTGGTCTTGTCCCCTGTGACACCAGCTAATGATTTGTCTGCTTGGCTGTGTTTGGACCCCGGGCTGTCATTGTCTCTGCTGTGGCTCCTGCGGATCAAAGAGGGCGGCACTGTGCAGCCACATCACCCGCCGCTGTCACCTGCACAGGGACCCTCACGCTGACTTCCAGGGTAACGGGCTGGGGCTCTGCACATCATTACCCAGATTAATGAGGACAGATGGGTTTTTGTATAATCAGCCTTCCTCTGCTGCCGGTCTGATTGGGTCGCCAGGTGGAATAGCTCAGTAATGAATTCCTACAAAGACAGCAACCGATTCCAACTTAGGAAAAACAGAGCGACGGATGCCAACGCAGGCAGTAAGAGGAGCCGGCGCTGTCTTGCATGAGGTTTGCCCGAGGGTGGGCAGGCTGCCCTGTCAGTTACCTTCCTAACAGATAACACGGGGTGATGGGGCGATCCCTCCCACTTCTTACCCCCCTCCTCAACCTGACACCTCGCTCAGCATCCTAGGCTGCTCAGTAGTGAAGGAGCAGCACACTGGGGTACCTCCGTGGTCGCGTCCATGAAGAAAACGGGCCGTACCCGAGCTCTGGGCACGTGAGATGCGGGGGTCGGATAGAGGACCCGCCGGGAGAGATGGGGTGCGGAGAGAAGAACATGACGGGGTGACGGGGGGGGTGCGTAGCGGGCAGGGACAGGGATGGCTGCCTGCTCTAATGGCTGTGCCACGGGCTTGTTGGACGGGGTGGCCAGAGGCTTGTGGGTGCACCTGTCAATTACAGGTCATCTGACAATCACCGATTGTTAGTGGCTTTTTTGTTTGTTTTGTTTTGTGTTTGCTTTGTTTTATTTTATTTTTTGTTTGTTTATTCTTTGGTTAAGAAATGAGGCCAGGGATATCAAGAGAAGCTGCTGTATTTGCAAAAGTAGGTGATGATAGCATTTAGCCTTATCTGTATGTACTTTTCCTGGTTGTGGGCAAAATCATTGGGTTTTCTTTTCTTTTCCTTTTCTTTCTCTCTCTCTCTCCTTCCTCCCTTCCTCTCTTTCTCTTTTCTTTCTTTTTTAAGACTTTATTTATGTATTTGACAGGGAGAGACAAAGAGAGCACAAGCAGGAGGAGCAAGAGAGCAAGAGAGGGAGAAGCAGGCTCCCTGGTGAGCAGGGACCCAGATGTGGGGCTCGAACCCAGGACGCTGGGATCATGATCTGAACTGAAAGCAGACACTTAACCATCCGAGCCACCCAGCTCCCCCAGCTGTTTCTTTCCTCTATAAGTTTCCCTCGTTCAAAATAAGAGGTGGCTTCTCACCCAACATGAACCCCACCTCTTCATTGCATTTACCAGTTTACAATGCACTTATTTTTCTTCCCAGCAGTCTGTGCGTGCTGATACTTCAAGATCTCTAAAGCAATTTTAAGTGACAAATGAACTGGGAAGACAAGGGGGATCGAACCCCTCCCTGAACATTTTTAAAAAGCTTGTGGGTTTGAATGTTTGTTACGGGATTATTCATAACCACCCCAAATGGAAATATTCCAAACGTACATGACCTGGAGTATCTTTCAACAACAAGAAGTGGATGCGGCACAGGTGTGTGCCATGAGCAGGATGGACCCCGAGAACACGCCCCGTGGAAGCCGCCAGACGCAGAAGGCCTGATAGTGGGTGGGTCTGTTTACAGGAAAGGTCTGTATCGGGCACGATCGAATGGAGATTAGCGTTTGCCGGGGGCTGTGGGGAGGGAGAGCGCAGGGTGACCGCCATGGGTATGGGTTTTCTTGGTGGGCGGCGATGGAAACGTCCTGAGATTGTAGCCTCAGTGGCACAGTTCCGTGAGTAGATTTTGAACTGTACATTTTAAATGGGTAAATTGTGGGGCGTGTGAATTAGATCTCAATAAAACTCATAAACATCTGTAGGCTGAAATGTTAGCACATGCATCATTCTTTTCCTGATCAGATGTGTAAGAATTGTAAACAGTGGGGACCCTTGGCCAAGAAGTGTAGCAGCAAAGCACTCATATTTTCCAGTTTATATTTTCCACTGTGTTAAAGTTTTTAAGCCCCTCACCTATATTACTTTTGTTTGTAAATCAAAAAAAAATTTTTTTTTAAGATTTTTATTTATTTATTTGACAGAGAGAGATCACAAGTAGGCAGAGAGGCAGGCAGAGAGAGAGAGAGGAGGAAACAGGCTCCCTGCTGAGCAGAGAGCCCGATGTGGGACTCGATCCCAGGACCCTGAGATCATGACCTGAGCCGAAGGCAGCGGCTTAACCCACTGAGCCACCCAGGTGCCCCATAAAATTTTAAAATGTCTACACTGCTTCTCTTAGACTATGCACAACAAATTATAGAACTCAACTCCCCCTAAATGTTGGTTTGTTTCCCTCATTAGAGTGTAATATTCATAAGGACGGGACTCGGTACCCATCTTGTATAATGTCCTCAAGGGCACAAGTGGTAGAGAGTGGGCACTGGGTGAATGTACGCTGTCTCCCGAAATACACTCCCTTCACCTAGAGATTTTACTGAAAATGAAAGAGAAGATTACCCACAGGAAAAAAATTGGGATTTTTAAAAAATCATTTCCCAGAACCCATATTTACTGAGTATATACTATGATCAGGCACCATGCAAAAATGTGCCTCAGATGTATCATCTGATAGAACATCATAGCTGCCATATAGTAAACGTAGTAAGTGTTTGTCACTGTGGCCTATTATGAACCAGAATCTGGAAATTAATGCACCCAGTTTGGCTCGTAGCTAAAAGATCCCCCCAAGAATCTGAGTCCTCTTTGTCTTTCCATTCTGCCATCTTCACTTGAGTTGGGGGTGGATGGCCTTATGACTGCAGAGTGGCTGCTGCAGTGCCAGCATATATCTCCACAGGACAGCATCCCAGGCAGGAAAGAAGCGAAAAGGGACAGGGAACTAGAACTTCCGTTTGAGAGGTTCTCATCACTGGTTGGGGATGAAGCTCTTCCCTAGAAGTCCCCAGCAGACTCTCTCTTTATAGAATTGCATCCTGTGCCCTTCCTCCCCAGCAGTTTCTGGCAAAAGAGAATGTAACTGGCTTTGGCCACTTATGATCCATATTGTGGGGGAGGGGGGCACAAAACGGATATCCTGTTGTGGGGGCCCAAGGGGACAACCACTGGTCTCCACCACAAGTCGTGTAAGGTAGGGTACTATTATTATCCCCATGTTGCAGATGAGAAAGCTGTAGCAAGAAGGTGAGTCCATTTCCCATGGGCTCACATACATAGTTTTATAAGCTGCCAGAATTCCAAAAGCTGTTGAACTCCCACTGTGAGCTCCTCACCATTGTATTATCGGACCTTCCTGGAAAACCCACCTTGGTCAAGACCCCAGATGGAATTAGAATATAAAATCCTAAGAAAGCATAAAAAAGAAATATTTAAAACACAACTAGAGGAACTGTAAATACATAAAATATAAAACATTTGAATTGGAAAGGATACGAAGAGTCAGTAATTCAAGTATGGCCTCGACCAGCAGCATCTGCTGGGAGCGTCTCAGAAAGGCAGATTCCCAGGCTCCAACTCAGACCTTCTGAATGAAAAGCTCTGTGGCGGGGCGCAGAAATCCATGCATTAAAGCCGACACCTGCTGAAGTTTGAGAACACTTGACCTACCCCAGTTCCTTCCTTTTAGAGATTGATCAAGGTTCTTTGGCTCATAAGGGACAGATGTGGGATTGTAGGTGGACCGGGTCATGAGGTCCCACGAATTCTGTGATAAACCTTTCAATGGTAGATGCTTCCCAAACATGCAGGTGACAAGAGACGGCGTTTTGTCATGGGTGGACATCTCATTAACAAGTGTGATAAGAAGGCAATGTCGTGTGCAGGCATCAAGCCGGCCTCCAGCAGTGGCTCAGGGACCCTCAAGCAGCCCAGTGAGGTGGGCATCCTGCCCTCCACTTGACAGAGGAGGGAGCGGAACGTGGAGAGACTGAGTGAAAGCCAGAGAACCAAGGTTCAAATGCATCTCACGGGAATACGGGTCTGCCTGAGGCCAAGCAGATGAGCAAGTGGAATCGGATTCTGAGCCTCCCCCGGCCCACCGGAGAGAAGTCACCCGCAGGTGCCCCTGTCCTCAGCCAGGCTTCAGCCTGAACCAGGCTGAGGACCATGGGGAATGAGTCTGGCTGTGGTGAAGGCGTTCCTAGAGCTGTCAGGCCCTGTGAGGCTGCAGTGGTGAGCTGCCCGCTCTGTCCCTGGGCTGCAGTGGCTATTTCTGGCCACCGCAGGGAGCCTCCTGGCTTCTCGAGCTTTGCCAGGGCTCCGCACACCATGAGGAAGTTGGCCTTGGCTGCGTGGCCTGGCTGCCTGGAGCGGGAAGGGGGAAGGAGGGGCCACCAGGACCATGAAATTGCCGCCAGCATCTGGCCAGCCATTCTCCATCATCTGGACCGCTGGCCAGAGTGTCCCTCGGGGCTGGCCCCTGCAAGGTTGTGCCAGGCTCCTGGCGGGGGGCCAGAGGGAAATCAGGATGAGCCGGCCTGCACCCGCGGGGCCCCCACACCTGGTGCGAGTCGTTACTGATCGGACGGAGTCAACACAGAGTGATGGGCAGCCACAGCTGGAAGGGACGTGCGTGGCCATATGGCCCAGTGGCCTTCAGACTCTTCGACGTGGTAGAGACCTTCCTTCAAATGAAATCAGAAGCAGTAAAAACCGATCCAGAAGGGTGGGGAGGGGGTGGAAGTCCCTCGGAGCCCCGGAGCTCTGCAGGGCTCTGTGGCAGCTGGAACAGAATGGTCGTTTCCTTGAGCTCCCGGGCCACACAGATGGAAACTAAGGACAGAGGGTGGCTGGGATCCCTGCCTCGGGGGCAGCGCCAGGGCCCGGAGCCCAGGATCTCTGACTCCAAGTGTGGTCCACAGACGGGAGCCAGTGGAGGACTGTATACGAGAGCTCGCGTCTGTCCCAAGATGCTGTGGGGAAGCCATGTCCAGATGCAATGGACAATCCCTGACATTCAGAGCAGAGGGAATGCCTCCCTCCCAAAGGCTGGAGAGACCTGAGCCAAGACCATGGAGGCCATGGCCAATCCCGGAGCCAGGGGTCTGAGGTTAGCCAGGGTCCGTGTTCCATAGAAAGGAATTGGGGGAACAGAGGGAGGGGTTCTCACAGCCATGCCCTGGAAGGAGGCCAAACGCAGACTTTTTAAAGACTGGTAGAAAGTCTTGGGAGCACGTTGATAGATGAGAGCCTCAGGGACGGACTGGTCCCTTAGCTCTCCTGAGACAGTTGATGGGAACGGAAGCTTTGGAGGACTCCGGTTCTCAGAGTTCGTCCACATCCCGAGTCTGACCCAGCACACCGACCTGGGGTCGGTGGGGTCTGACGCCAGGCCCTTTACAGCAGCAAGTAACTTGGCCTCTCGGAGCCTGTATTCATCACGGGTAAAGGCCATGAGAAAGGCAATGCCTGGAACACGCTTCGCACCTGCCTAGCACACAGCAACTACACAGCAAGCGTGCGGTCGGCTTTCTCACGGGTTTCAATGTGAGCCTCACGACGACAGAGTGTGTCAGAGCAGAGTCAAGGCGAGTCCCAGGCAGGCAATGGAGGGAAAGGTAGGAGGGTGGCTCACTTACAAACAAGAAATACGCTGTGTGTTTCTAAGACAAGAGGAAACGTCTCGCTGTAAACTTGTGGGAGCCCCCGGAGGTTGGCACCTAGGAGGCAGGTTTCGGAGGGACACTGGCAGAGAGACCCACCAAACGCTGCCTTATCTCCTTGCAGCTCCCGGGGTGGGTGCAGGGGTTAGAAGTGTAGGGGGGCAGCAGTAACTCGGTTACCAGGGCGGCCCGTTGCAGGGACCTGAGGATGGTTCAGAGCGCCCCTGTCCTGCCCAGCTGCACACCCGCCCTCTGCTGAGTGAGGTCTCTGGTCTCGTCTTACTCACGTGTGCACAGAGTCACTACTCTGGAGCCCAGAGCTGGCTGGAAGGGCCTCAGGAGAGGGGGAAGGCGCAGAGCTGGTGGACATGGGGGTCAGCACGGAAGGTCGGGGTCCTGGTAAGCGTTCCAGAACAGGGACAGTCGGCCCTGGGTGGCTATACCCACATCCACACAGGGGCTACGGGAGGTTGTGTTCCTGACTGAAGCAAAGAACTGGCATGGGGTAGTTGTGCGTGTGTGGGCTTGTGTGTGTGCACATGTGTGCATGTGCATGTGTATGTGCGTGTGTGTGTGTGTGTGTGCCCCTGTATGAGTATGTGTGGAGCAGCAGTGGAGAAACTCAATATGAGTGGGGGAGGATGTGAACCTGGGTATGCGTGTGTGTAGGTGTACACATGTGTACTTGTGTGTGCATGCACACGTGTGTGCACATGCATGTGTTCTTATGCATGTGTGTGTGCGTGTGTCTGCTCGTGTGTGTGTGAGAGAGAGACAGAGAGACAGAGACAAAACAATGATTAAACCTAATGAGTCCTCAACAATCCTATTCTCCTTTGAATCCCCCAAATCTTAAAAACACAGCTTTTCAGGGGGAGCCCCTCAGAGCCAGAACTGAACCTTGCCACACGGGGTCACCATGGTCTCCCCGGAGCTGCCTGAAAAGCCCGACTGGGGAGGTAGTAAGATTCATGACACTAGTAACGGCAAACCGCGGGTGAGGTCGTCTCCTCGGTAGGTGGTATCCCCATGCGCTATCACCTTATCTCCATGACGACCCTGAAAAGCAGGCCATTACGGGTTTGGAGACAGGTGCTGGGAGCGGAGGTGACCCGTCCAAGTTCAGCGGGCGCCCTCGGGTGGTGCTGAAAGCCTGCCCGTGCCCCGCCCCCTGGCGAGGCACCTCACCCCTGGCCACCCCCGCCCCCAGCAGAAGCACCAGAGTTGTCCTTCAGAAGACTGTCCCCGCTCCACTTTGGCGCCACAATGCACACGTGGGGACCGAGCTCCGGGGTCCACCGTGACAGTCCGGCAGCCCCGTCCCTCCCCACTCTTGCTTTGTCCCTTTCTCTCGCGGGTTTCTCCTTAATTTTGATCTTCCAGGGTTGACCCCTCATTCTTGAAGCGTCTTTTCCGAGAGCCCTAGCTCACTTGGCATGTTAGACAGAACAAGCGCAGCCACTGAAGAAAGCCCTGTCTGTGACAATATGCGGCCGGGCTGCTTCCCTCATGGTGCCCGGGTCACACATTTATTTTATTTTTATAATGAGCCTCTGCCTCTGGTCTCCGCTGTGCACTAATTGCCTGCTCCCCTAGAAAGAATGTCAGCCACACTTTGCTGAAACCGAGCAAAATCACACAATAACGATCTGCTAATTTCTTCCAAACTATGATTTATTTATTTGGCTACTTTTCTCTTTATGATGGTGAAGGGATTGAGGGGCAAAGCCCAGGGAGACTTTAATTCAGATTTATTTACCGTTTCTGTGATCACGGTCTTCCACGGAGACCCTAAAAATTCCCATGGAACGTCAGGTCTAACTTTTCACCCTCTGATATCTAAAAACTACATCCCTCTTCCATGACCTTTGCACCAAGCTTGGGGTCAGAGCAGGAACGAGCCTGTTCCAGAAGGAGCCAGCTGTGGATTCAGGGCAGAAGCGGGTAGGCTGGGGGTGGCCGTCCCCATCCGGCAGGAGTAGGCACAGTGTCCAGGCCCCGTGATGCTTCTTGGAAATGTCTTAATTTCACTTAAACTTAGAATAGAGGCAGCAACTATAATCAAAGCTAGATTATATTTGTCTTTATATCAGTGCAGTTGTAAAATGTCATTTTAAAGACCTCTTTAGGGTGGAAGGGAGCCACAGAAGTCATGATACAGCCCGGCGTTCTCACTGTCAAAGATCCCAGGCTCGCTGGCTCCTTCCTGTCTCTCCCCGCTTCTCTCTCTCTCCAGTCTTATTTTTCGCTGCCCTTCTGAGGAATCCATGTTTAACACCCAAACAGCAGGTGCCAACCTCCCTAAAGAGACAGTTGGTGGCGCCTCATGGGGCTGACCCCCCAGCAGGGTCTTGGGTGGCCTCACTGCCCGGCCCAGGGAACCCGACCCACCCCCCCCACCGCCTGTATTGAGTTTCTCCGGAGGCTGCTCCGTTGATGAAAAACAATCACTAAACAGAAGAGAAAGGCAATGCAAGACCCAAGTGCCAGTTTCCAAATTATTTTTTAGCTGTAGAACATTAAAAAAATAACATGAAAGCTTGTGCAAAATCGCGCACACACGTGGTAGCAACCCGGCCGAACCTGCTCCGGTGAAGGGGCAACAGACCCTAGGGGTCCCGGGAGATCTGGGCACAGTCAGGGCCTCCTGCCGCTGAGCCCGCCAGGCATGGTGCCGCCCGGCCTGGACCTCTTCAGGTCAGGGGGAGACGTGGGTACGGAAGGCTTTGTCTTACCCGAAGGCCCTGGGGCTCGTTGGTGCGGAGTCCCTCTGAGCCCCTGGTGGCCGTTCCAACCTTTATTTCCCAGGACCGGACTCCAGAGGCCTTGGTTTGGCCGTGAAGTTCCATCCAGGCCACAGGTTAAGGCAGAGTGACATGAATTTGGGGACCTAGAGACACGAGATGTCCAACACGACACTCCTGTAAAACCCTCAGCACAAGCCCACGCTCCGGCTCAGGCCGGATCCCAGCCCGGTCTCCCGCCTACTTCGCTGGGTCTCTGGGGAGAAGTGAGCCACCCCCCCCCCCCAACCCCCCGCAGCCCAGGTCCTCGGGCGGACCGATCTGCCCGCCCACCCTTCTGCCCGGACTCAGCCCCATCCTCGGTACTAACCGACCAACCGAAGGCCAGGCGAGCCTTTCGAGCCCCTGGAGAATGTTGTCAGGGTCGATTCGCGGGACTCGGCCCGTCCCTGGGAGGTCTGGGTTGGCGCGCTGAGGGCAGCTGCGGGAGCCTAACCAGGCGGGGAAGGGAGAGGGGCCGCGGAGGGACCCTGCGTCTTTCCAAATGCTCGGCCATGCACACCCAGCCTCTGGTTACAAAAGCGGCAGGACACACACGCACGCGAAAGGACAGAGGACACGCCGACGCCACGTGGCGCGGGGCTTTACGCAGCGAAGCTCTGCGCGCGGCGCACGGTGTGCGGGGGCTCTGGGTCCGCACACGGACCCCCAGACCCTGGGTTTGTAGAAGTGAGACGTGTTTAGACACGTTCCTGCCACTGGGTTTTCGACTTTCATACCCTTTTAAAAACAAAACAAAAACAAAAGACAGATCAAAAACCTGTCTTTTAAAATCACATTTTCCAGTAACTAAAGCTCTGTATCCGTGTTTCCATCCCCGAGTCACATTCCACACAGCGGACCAACTGGGGGCCGGGATGTCCTCGCGCTGCTGGCGCTTCCGTCTTTCCCATTAGCTTGGCTGTCCTCGAGGTGCGGAGCAGTGGACAAGGACACCTTGTCCTTCTGTTTCCCCGAGGAGAAGCACGAGGACACCTGGGCGTTCTGTTTCCCCGAGGAGAAGAGCGCGAAGGACTGCGGCTCCTTTGTGTCCCTTCTCCCCGGGCTGGGTTTTCTGTTTTTGCTCTTCCTCCTTTTTAAAGGGAAACCAAAGCCTGAGCTCCTTTGTGGTACTAGCGTGAAGATGCTTTTGTTTGGATAGATTTCGCTTTACTGAGGGGATTATGCAAAGTGGTTTTGTCTAGGGAGGAGCTGCGGTTTATAAATGGGAGGGCAGAATGTGTGTCTGGCTGGGCACTGGGAATGGTGGCTGGGGCTGGCATTGGGCATGGGGCTCTCAGCCTTGGCAAGTGTCCCCACCCCCAGCAAGGCTCGGAGGTAGGGGGCATGCAGGAGGCTCTGTCAGCTTGGACAAAGGAACCTTCCATCTCCGCCAAGACTGGGATCAGCATAAGACTCCAGACTCCTTTGACTGCAGACTCTGGGGGAGACGCATCTCCCCCAAGTAGCCAAGATGGATTTCCCACCTGCCTGGCACAAACCGGTGTAGATGCCGTTATCTTCATTTTAATTTAAAAGTTACAAAGTGATACTGATATTTCTTGCATATCCAAGTCTGCACGGTAAGAAATGGACTCCATGATGAAAATTTCAGGGACCATCTTTGCAAAAATCTGCAATTATCTTCTGCAGGTGCAATTCTGAAAGAGGGAGGGCTGGGTTAAAAGGGATGTGCATTTTTTTTTTTTTTTTTGAGGTCCCTGTCATTTTAATTAGGCTTGCCACGAAAAGCAATAGCCTCAGCTAATCGCGCTGCCCTCCTCCTCCGCACAACCCCCATCTCCCTTCATTTGCACATAGCACAGGGACCCAAAGACCCTCCTCCCCACAACCCTCCCAACTCCCATTATGGGAAGAAACGTCACTAAACGGACTCCGCCGCCTTCACAGGGCATGAGACGGGATGGATTGAAATATCTTCAGGGAGAGTTTTGTTGTGCTATTATCTTAGGGCGGAGTCAAGGAGAGAGAGAGAGGCGGAGGCTGGGTGAGGTCTGCGGATGTCTTAGAGATCAGAATTGCCCTCAGGGGCACCCTGCCCATCATTCGCCCAGAAAGGGGGCTCCAGCTAAGAAGGCAGGGGCTAGGATGGGCTAGGCTGTATGTGTTAAGATACGGACAGCTAAAAATCCATTCTCCCCAGCTCCCAAGCAGGGAACAGAGTCCCAATTCTCAAGGTTTCATCCGTGGTTCCTAGAACGTGGGGCAGGCAGTGAGGGGGGCATATCCCCTGGTGCTGCCTGACCCCTTCCCCAGCTTAGGGCTTCTCCCCTCCTGTGAGCACCAGGGCCTGCAGGATGTCAGACGGAGATACAATCCCTTTGACCACGTCATTCTCATCGACCGCGTCAAGTCGGTGAACCTCTGCTTCCACCAGTCTGTTGATGATGGTTCCAGAGTCTCATAGGGGCAGCACTTGAGGACTCCCTCAAAGTAATGTGACCAGGGCTTTGGTCACAGACACATCTAGGTTGTTGTAGGTCTTTTCTGCTGCCAGGTCTATCGCCTCAGATCCAGAGCAGATGTCCACCACACGCTCTTTCTCATCAGCTACTGGCAGTGCTGGGACTCGGTGTTGCGCAAAGATTCCCCCGAGCCCCGTAGACAGGGGTGGTGGTGCGGGCATAGGTGCTGATCTCTAGCTCTTCCAGAGACTTAGACGTGAACTCTGGCTTGGGGAACTCAGTGATAAACAAATTGAGGAACTTGAGGGTGCGCCTGTGGGTACGCGGGGCTTGTTTCCAGTTAATGCAGAGACAGCATCAAACGAGCTGGCATTCGGAGTGCGGACGAGTGGTTTGAAGGAGTCCTGTTAGGTACACCCGTCTCCAGGTTTCTGTTTTGTGTTCTTCTAGCTCATACAGCTGTACTGAGGCCGATTTATCGTAGCGACGCAGGCTCTTGATGGGCCCGGGGGCGGGCAGCGTGCCGACAAGACTCTGCTTCTCACTATCCCATGAAGGGGCAGCCCGTACTCCATTAGTCACCAAAGCAAAGAAAGCTTGCTTCGCCTGCAGGGAAGTCACAAGTAGAACCAATTTGGAGCTTGTGGGAATCAGGTCATAGCAGCCAGGAGACTTCATGGAGGAAGGACACACTGTTGTTGGATTCTGGGCTCTCTTGAGGATGCTCAGTTCCCACAGCTGGGGAGAGGTCTGAAGAGACTGTCTCCATTTCAAGAGGCGCTGGCTGGGTTTGCTTGCCGTAGGGAGCTCTCTCATAGTGGGGCGGGAGGGGCGGAGAGAAGGGATGTGCATTTTTAAAGGTCTTTTAAATCATCCTCCAGAAAGTGTTGACTTCGTGTCCACACCTGCCGGTGCAATCGGGCGTGCTCACTGTCCACACAGCAGCTTCCGGTCCCTCTCAGCCGTGGACTCCCGAAGCCTCCCTCCCGCCTTGGCCGTGGAGAAAGATTTCTTAATGAGACAGCGGTTCCGTTTTCTAGAAGGAACTCTCCGGAATCCTGTCTCAACTGCGAGAAACAAGCCTTACAGAAATGACTGGGTGACTCTTCCCATCCAATGAACCGCTTCCCATCCAAGCGGTTCGTAAGTCGCTACAAACATTCTGGATTCGCGGGGACGGAGGTCATTCAGTGCTTACAAAGTATGCCTTGGGGCTCGGGGCTTACATCTGTCCTGGAGGGGGACCCGAGTGGGGAGGGCTGCTAGAGCCTTTTGCCATCCGCAGTCCGTGGCCGCACCCTCTAGAAAACTTGACCTTGCGGGAAGCAAGTGTGCAGACCAGCGCCTTCTTTGGGAGCTGTATCACTTCTACTGCCCTTTCCCTGAAGCACTAGCATTATGGTGACTGTCAGAACTCTCTCTTTCTCTCTCTCTCTTTTTTAATGGAGTTTCTTTAGCAATTTATAATTCCCTTTAAAACTTGGAAGACCTCTGATTTCTTTATTGGCATTCAGTGCTATGTGTTAGCAGTCCCCCTCCCCTCGATTTTGGTGGCGGTTCCCTCGCTCCCCCACCCCTGCACACGCCGGGTCAGGCAGCTACCTCCCTTCTGTGGAAAGCCACCCTCGAGAAGGACATGTCCTTAGTGCGGTAGGTGCCTGGGGCTACTTGAGTCCTCTGAGAACTTTCGCTGGGTTTTTGCCACCAAAAGCCTTTTCCAGTCCCCGTCTTGTGCTCGGTGGGGTCTAGAAGAATTTGGCTTTTTCAAGGCTCCCTGTTGCAAGTACCTGACGTCTTTCCGTCCCCTTTCATGTGTGGTTATAAACCAGCCACGTCTTTCCGGAGCGTGGCTCTTTCCTGGAAGATCTTGCCACGTTGAGCAAGTGACCACTGACACACACGGCTCCGCTTCTGTCTTCCGTGGGATCCGGGGAACCTGGTCTGCCTTTTTTGGCAGCAGGGGACAGTCTTTCTGGTGCAGTACCTCCCCGTAACATGGAAACCCAGGCTCCTGGCCCACCGCACGCGTCCTCACCACCTTCAGGAGTAACTGCCGGGTTAGGTGAGGGGTGAGAGCGGCAGGAGCAGCCTGGAGTCTCAGTGGCTGAGCTCTGAGCAGCCTGCTCTGCTCATGCGCACTTCCAAGTGTGCTTTCAAGGTTGGGGGCTCTCCTGGCCGGCTGGCTCTCCCACGGCTGCTGGTCATTAGAATGGTAAGGCTAAATAGGAACTCTCTCTCTTTCTGTCTCCCCCCTCCCTTCTCCCTCCCTCTGTCTTTCCTCTCTTCCTTTTTCCTTCCTTCCTTCTTTTTTGGTTTTTCTTTGGAGAACAGTGTGGAGATTCCTCAAGACATTAAAAATAGAACTTCCCTATGACCCTGCAATTGCACTCCTGGGTATTTACCCCAAAGATACAAATGTCGTGAAAAGAAGGGCCATCTGTACCCCAATGTTTATAGCAGCAACGGCCACGGTCGCCAAACTATGGAAAGAACCAAGATGTCCTTCAATGGACGAATGGATAAGGAAGATGTGGTCCATATACACTATGGAGTATTATGCCTCCATCAGAAAGGATGAATACCCAACTTTTGTAACAACATGGAAGGGACTGGAAGAGATTCTGCTGAGTGAAATCAGTCAAGCAGAGAGAGTCAATTATCATATGGTTTCACTTATTTGTGGAGCATAACAAATATCATGGAGGACAAGGGGTGTTAGAGAGGAGAAGGGAGTTGGGGGAAATTGGAAGGGGAGGTGAGTCATGAGAGACTATGGACTCTGAAAAACAATCTGAGGGGTTTGAAGTGGCGGGGGTGTGGGAGGTTGGGGTGCCAGGTGGTGGGTATTATAGAGGGCACGGATTGCATGGAGCACTGGGTGTGGTGAAAAAATAATGAATACTGTTTTTCTGAAAATAAATAAATTGAAAAAATTAAAAAAAAAGATTTTATTTATTTATTTGACCGATCACAAGTAGGCAGAGAGGCAGGCAGAGAGAGGGCGGGGGAAGCAGGCTGACTGCTGAGCAGAGAGCCCGATGCGGGGCTCGATCCTGCAGGCAGAAGCGTTAACCCACTGAGCCACACAGGTGTCCCTTTTTCCTTCTTTTCTTCCTGTCTCTCTCTCTTCCAGTTGACAGAAGCTGGCTTCAAGGCCACTTGAATTCAGGGAGAATGTTCTAGTCCTCGCCTTTAGCTGTGTGACATTGACAAGCCATTGGTTCTCCCACAGCCTCAGTTTACTCATCTGCCCGATGAGAGTCACCAGTAGGCATTCTAGAACATTCTCTAAAAACATTCTGATGGGGAAAAACACTGTGATTCTAGAAATGGGATTTTTTTTGTGTGAAAAAATATTTTATTTACTTCTCTGCTAGAGAGTGAGATGCAGAGAGAGCCCCAGTTGGGTGGACAGAGGAAGGAGAAGCAGGCTCTCCACTGAGCAGGGAGCCTGATGCAGGACTCGGGGCTGGGATCCCATGGGATACTGAACTGTCTGAGCCACCCAGGTGCCCCTAGAAAGAGGATTCCTTTTCTCTTTTCTCTCCCCTTGATCCTATAAAGACTCCTAGCATTCTGATAAAGAATCAGCAACACTGAAAGTTATGAAGCCTGGGTTTCCCCCTGGCTGCAGCCTCCTGCTTTCTGTGGTGTGAATGGCACATGGTTGTGGACGTACACCTTGCTCCGATCTGTAAGAGCAGCTGTAAATCCTTGCCCTGGATGGTGAACCAAGCATAAATATTTATGTCAGATCAACTCCCTGTGCCCGGAGGCTGCTGTTCATCAGTGTGTAAAGCAGATTTCATTTTGTTTACCTGTAAAACCACGTACTCACTTCTGTAGGAATGAGGTGTATCACTTACCCGGAAATCTACTGTCTTACTTGTTTATTTAAGATTTTCTTTATTTATTTGAAAGAGAGCACAGTGGGGACAACCACTCTCTGTTGTCACAGAGAGACAACCAGACTCGAGGGGGATGAGGGGCAGAGAGAGAGGAGGAAGCAGGCTCCCTGCTGAGCAGAGAGCCTGATGTGGGGCTTGATCCCAGGACCCTGCGATCCTGACCTGAGCCAAAGGCAGAGGCTTAACCACTGAGCCACGCAGGCACCCCTCTGCTGTATTATTTAAAGAGCAATTGTGTATGTGTCTTACCTCTAGTACTTAAGGGTAAACCCCCTGAAAGCAGAGACTGGAAAGAAGTGTAATTTTCATCCTCTCTAGGACCTGTGATATGGGGACAGCCTGGGGACAACATTGTTAGGGAGGAAGCCTGGTTGTTTTGGCCCTTGGCTTTCCCCAGCTTCTCTTCATTCAGTCGGACTATTCTGGACTCTCTCCAACTACTTACCAACTACGTCCCCCTCCGCCAAGTCTATGCTTGTGGGAGATGTCTCACGTGGGGACCACCTGGGGATCTGAAGATTCCCAATCAGGATGATAGGCCAGGCCTGGGATTGGGGAGAACATTCTTAAGAGGCCATAATGTTACAATTACAATCTCCCTGTGATACCCAGCGAGAGTAGCACCCACGATACCTGAGTCCAAGTGGAAGTAAGAGTGACTTTCTGTACGAGTGGAGAGGATGACGGGAACATGCAGGCTGGGAAGATGCTGGAAAGTTGGATCATTTACAGATAAATGATAGCTCTTGCCTTCTTTACTACTTGGAAATCCATCAAGAATCCTCATATTTTATTCTGATAAAGAGGCCTCTGCTACCATTGACTATCTCACGGAGTCTTCACAGACCAACCGCTTCTAGTTGTTCTAGAGTCAGCTAAGTCTGGGTTGGGGTCTTAGCTCTGCTTTTACTGACCAGTGGGAGCCTGGACAAGTTACTTTGTCTTTCTGAATCTCTGTCTCCTCACCTGTAAGTTGGGGAACAGGAGGGCTGTTGTAAGAATGAAAATGCATTCAAAGCACTTACTCGATATCTGGAAGAATGGGAAGTCATGTATTAAGGTTCCTTTTAAGTACATGAGAAAACATGAAGGCCAGGGTCACTGGACAACGAGAAATTCCCGAGGAAGTGCAGCTCTTTGTAGCTCACAATATGCTTGCATTTTCGTGGTCTCTGCTGATCCCTGCGAAGACCCCGTAATTAGGGTTGGCACAAATTTAAAGACTTTGGGCGTCTTACCTGGAATTATTCACCAAGTAGGAATGCGTCAGGAACCAGAAGCAGAAGCAAAACCAGATTTTCTGACCGCTTCCCTGTCCTCACCAGTCCCTGGAAGTCATGATGCCCAGATTGTACATGTGATTTAATTTCAGCCTGTGTTTTTCAGCTTCAGATTTGAAAAATGTTCTACTTCTCAAGATAATGACAGAAGCCTGTAAAAGCCAGATGGCCAAATTATAAAATTACATTTATGTTTCATTACTAATAGTTATCAAATTTTTTTTGTTATTTGTTCTATAGGAGTGGTGTCTATAATGCATTCCATCTGAATGACCACCAGATACTTCCATAGTGAAAATTTTCAGAATTTGTCTTTTTCCCCCTCCCCCATAAATTCCTTAGATCAGAGGTAGCAAAACACTCTCACTTGGTTATAAACAAGTTTAAGAAACAAATGTTCCATCTCTCGTGCTCCATCTCAATTATCTTCATCAAGCATAATAGTATCTGCATCTAAAAGAGACTTCCTCGGCCCAAAGAGGCACAAGCACTCCAAGTTGTTGGTACTGGAGGAGTATGGCAGTTCTGCTACACTTGGGGGCATGGCGGCCCAGAGAAGGGGGTGTCAGTTTCAGAACTGCCGCCTCCCTCTAACAAAATGTGTTCGTCATTATCATCCTTTCAGAGATGCAGAAGGGGAGGTGCAGAACAGCTATGCAACTCGCCCGAAGTCAGATGCTGTTAACAGTGGAGGCGGAGGGGAACCCATGTTCTTAGCTACCTCTCCTCTCCCCCACCGAGGATTACCAGATCCTTCAAAAAAGAACGAGCAGGACACATTGCCTTGTCCCCTGTGAAGAATCCTGCCGACGTGCACTAACATTTTTCTTAACCATGTAGTTGAGACTCATTATCCCCATTTTTACAGTGGAAATGACTGAGGCCCCGGGAGTGTAGCCATGGGGATGGTTTCCTTGGGACTGAGTCCCTGGTCCTCATTCATGTGTCCTCTAATGGTCAAGGAGAGTCCAGAAGGAAAATGCGAGGGTCACAGATCTGTGGTTCTCCATCTCCCTTCCCCCTGAGGCTGTGCGTGGACCACTCTGTGTCACCCAAAGTGAGAAACAGTAACTCTGAAAGCAGAATTGTTTAGCAAAGGGAGGGAGACGAGGACGCGCACTTCAGGTTTTAGAGATCTGTGGCACAATGGAACCCACATAAAAGGATCACGGTTTGTAGAAATATTAACAAAAGCTTTGGGGCACAAATTACAGCCTGTGAAATCCTATAGTAGAGACTTTTAAATTGAATACTGTCACTGTTAAGAGAGCACAGCTCTTGCACATAGAATCAGATATTTCCAATTAATACGAGGACTAAAGAATATAGTTTGGGTGCATTGAGTTGAAGAAAAGTGCCAAATAAAATAGCATTTCATACCAATAATTGATATAAGAACTAAAACATTAAATATATAGTATAAAGCATCAAGATGACATGTAATAATTTTCAGGCTTTTTATTAAAATAAGCTCTAATTTTGACTCTGTCTTGACAAGTTTCAACTTTAAATGATACGAATGTATCACATGCCCAGGACCGGAAGCTGACTAAGCCCGATGACTTTACTGTAGCAGTGACCAAACTGGAAGGAATTAACATGGAAGTTTAACCAATCATAGAATTTTTTTTTTCTTCTGCTGCGATGGCATTAAATGCTCACTGGAACCATTTTCTGTTCATGTCTTTACTGTCCCAGAAGTGCTTCTACCCGTACCTTTCAGTCATACACTGTCGACTCCTTCGGCAATGTCTCCAATGTCTTCATGGGCTAGAATCTGGAAATCTCTGGTCTATTCACCTACCCTGGAGGTTTGAAAAAACATTTTGTTTGTTGTGCTTTTAGCGGCAGAAGCGCTTCTGTTCTTTGAGAAGAAGTCTTACCCAGAAACAAGTTCCGGGCAGCCTGAGGGGTAGACCAGGAGGCTGTGTTGGAGAACCCACACCTCAGTTTGTGCATTTGCTCTTGGACTTCTGCATCCAGGACCCGGGCAGGAGAGCTGTTTCTCTGGCTTCCACCCTCCTCCTCTCTCTCCTCCTGTGTGGTCTTAGGGAAATCCCTTGACTGCGCTGAAGCTGGCTTTCCTCCTCTGTAAAAGGGGTAAATGTGAGTACTCTGCTCGCTGGGTTCTCGTAAGGACAGAAGACCGTGTCACCCAGAAAGCACGGCACCTGCTTTCCCGTGCCTGCGAGGGGAATTGGTCCTTTTTCCCTCTACTCTTCACTTCTAACCCCGCAGATGGATAAATACTTTGGGATTTTCACTTTCCCAGAGCTGGCCCACCCGACTGGGACTTCTGCAGGTGTACGGTACACCTGTCGGCATCAATGACCCCATCTTAGGCCAGCATGGCTTCAGTTTTTCCTAGTCAAACTGGGATCGCAGATGCAGGAGTCCTGGGGAGCAGGTGGGAACCTGACCCATGCAAGGCTGCGCAGGTGCTCTCTCTCGGGCATTTCAATCTTGAAAGAAGACAGTAGGAACTCACTCATTCGCACAAGAGTCCCTGGACTGCATTCCTATTCGTGCTTCTAGTGCTGAAGGCTGTTTCTGTGACTCGCACTCAGGCCTCCAGCTCTCCTTGGTGCTTGGCATGACCTTCCAAGCAAAGACTGACTTCCCTGTCCTTTCTTACCTGCCTGGCGTGACCAGAGACACTGGAAGACCAAAGGGAGGCAGGAAAGCCCTTGGTCTTGGAGCATGGTCACCTGCTTCCAGCAGCTATTACTTCCCCTTCTAGAAGTTTCTCTCCGTCTACCTGTCTTTCTATGTTTCTTCTTTTTGCCACAGAAAAGCTCATGCCTGATTGCCCTCCTTTATGGCTCTTTCCCTCTGCAGCCCCTGTCTGCCCCCATCCTCTGCACGACAAGCACCATGTATTAGAAAAGCATCTTCCTTGGAATGAAACTTTTGAAGGTGCATTAACACAGAGCCTGTAAGATAGGTCATCAGTGAAACATTTTCACTGCATCCTTTATTATTGTTATTTATTTTTTTCTCAATGAGCAGCCTTCTTGTGCTGAGCCTCACCTCACTCTGCTCCTGGAACAGAAGTCACCCCATGTCACTGGGGCCTCAGCCTCCAACAAAGGGGCACCTTCTGCTCTTAGAAATACTCAGCTGTAGGGCACCTGGGGGGCTCAGTGGGTTAAGGCCTCTGCCTTTGGCTCAAGTCATGATCCCAGGGTCCTGGGATTGAGCCCCTCATCGGGCTCTCTGCTCAGCGGGGAGCCTGCTTCCTCCTCTCTCTCTCTCTGCCTGCCTCTCTGCCTGCTTGTGATCTCTGTCTGTCAAATAAATAGATGGAATCTTAAAAAAAAAAAAAAAAAGAAAGAAATACTCATTCACCAGCCCCACTCCTTTGGTTGACTGTTAGTCATGCAGAGCACCTTTTTGTTTGTTTTGTTTTAATGAGCTGCCACGCGCCTATCTCAGGGTGGGAAGTTTCAGGCCTCTGCCTCGGCCGGCCCTTGTTGTGCATCAGCGCTGGCTTGTGACGTTGTTGCCCGCCAAGGGACTCAGCCAGAGGAACATCGAGTACGTGTGTTCGAGTGCGTGTGTTTCAAAGCCACTCTTGACAATGGAGGTTTGTTATGGTGTCTACTGTCATGGAAAACACCCAGCTTATGTGGCAATTTCAAAAACCTTTATATATTTCCCCTGAAATATTAATCTGTTTACAGCTCGCTTATCATCAGCAACTAAAATACCGGTGTGCAAGTGCAATTCTCCCAGTCTTCACAGTCTTTCCCTCCAGAGACCCCCGGTCAATCATCATCAATCCCCACTCAGCCTCGAAGGAATCATTCGTTTGCTTACTGTCGTCGTCACAAGGGATTCGGGCACACGCTCACACTTCCACAACAGGCACCGGAAGGAAGAGGCCAGAGATGCACAAAGAACACTAACTCTGGTGAGTAAAGCAGTAGGCTGCAGACACAGTATGCGAGAAGTTTCTGGAAGATGCCGTAGATCGCTTGTTTCCAACCACTCACAAGCCCTGTTTTCCGTTCCCCTCCTCTGCCCAGGACACTGTGGAGCTCAAACATCTTCTCAGTGACCCTTAGGCCAGGGGTGGCCATGTGACCTGCTCTGGCCTGGCAGGTGTCTTTTGCTGGGGCTTTCCATTTGTTTGCTGCCATTTTCTATTCCACATCTGTTTCAAGTGTGTCCCTAACTTTAAAGTGTGATTAAAATGCTTTGATGAAATCGTCAAAGCATTTTAATCACACTTTAAAGTCTCTGACAGGGCGCGCCTGTGCGGCTCAGTGGGTTAAGCCTCTGCCTTTGGCTCAGGTCACGATTCCAGGGTCCTGGGATCGAGCCCTTCATCAGGCTCCCTGCTCAGTGGGGAGCCTACTTCTCCCTCTCCCTCTGACTACCCCTTGCTTGCACTTGCTTACTCTCTGTCAAATAAATAAGTAAAATCTAAAAAAAAAAAAAAAATTTAAAAGAAGTCTCTGTCAGATAATCCTAACATCTCTGTCATGTCAGGGATGGTATGTCTTGATTGTCTGTTTTTGGTTTTGTTTTTCTTAAGTTCTCGTGGAGCTATTCCTGGGTGTTGGTGTGACAAATGATTTGGGAGGGGGTCCTGGGCATTTCTGTCTAACTATGGTACAAGGCATTGGATCAGATTTTATTCTGTTTCAGTTGTCTTTTCTCGACACCATTGTGGCAGGGGTGGGGGACTTCTTGTCAGCCATGTCACCAAGGGGTGCAGGGTCCCTCACAGCCTCTGATGACACGTGGTGGTTGTGGAGGGCTCCTCTTTACTGCCGGGCGAGGACAGCAGTTTTGGGTCCCCACATGGTCCCCTCTGACACCGTGGAAGAAGAATGCACGACCAGCCAGCAGTGACGAAGGTGGGGCTCCTCACTTGGCCTTCTCTGACACCATCTGGTGTGTGTGTGTGTGTGTGTGTGTGTGTGTGAGTGTGTAAAGTGTGTGGGTTGGGACACTTTGTTACAACCTTGTGGGGAGGGCCACCGATTTCTCTGTGGTATTTGGCTGGAGGACAGAGGCTGCTGTGTAAAAGGCTTCTGTTTTTCTCAGCTGCCACTTCCCCGATCCTTTGTCAAGATCCTTTGTCTTGGAGCTTTCTGTCTGTGACTTTCAGGGTTTCCTGGTTGCCAACTTCTTTGGCTCCAAATCTGGACTACATAAGGCAAACAGAAAACCCAGGGAACTTACCACTGTTTTATTCCTGGAGTCCCGAGGTCCCCAGCTGGTCTGCCTTCTCCTGTGCATGTTTCAGAGTCCTCTTCTGTTTGTTTTAAATACAACGTCCAAGGTTTATAGTCGTCTTAGCAGGAGGAAGAGGGACAAGTACATCCACTTCCTGGAAGCAGAAGTGACCCGTGATGTAGTCTGAGATCCCAGGTTTTAAAAGGGAAAGCTCAGCTGGTAGGGACCTTGGCTTTGTGCCCTGTGCCTTTCCATGAACCTCTGCCGATGCTGGATGGTCACAACCATCTGTGACCATGAGCGTGAAAGGCAGGTGGTCACAGGTGGCAGAGCTGGAACACACAGGGGCCTGAGTGGCCATCTTCTGTCGGTTCTTGTTACGAGAAAAAAAACAAATCCCTACGTGCTTGTCATTGTTTACAGCCTAATTTAATTCAGGAGCTACAAAGCTCATTTGTTACATGAGTTGGTGAAGCCGCAAGTGGTAATTATCCCAGAGACCTTGTATTCTCTCTCTCTCTCTCGACTCTTCTCCCCTCGCCACGAGGACCTTGAGTTTGTCCATGGGCTCAACACCGTAGGGATATGTTTGAGTTTTGCAAAAATATGCACCCTTTGGTACATTTGCCTTCCTTACACTTTTTCAGTTCAAAGGATAAGTCATTATAGGTGATCTGAAAATAAAAATAAACAGGCTTTTTTTTTAAATTACTTTTTTATTACTTTAATAAAGAAATGGGTGAAGGGGGTCAAAAGGTGAACATTTGCAGTGATTAAATAGATAAGTCATGAGGATATACTGTAATGTCTCAGAGCAACTGCAGTTAATGCTATGTTGCGTGTTTGCTAAGGGAGTCGATCTTAAAAGTTCTCACGATAAGAAAAAAACATTGTAACCATGTATGGTGATGGTGGATCTTAAAAGTTCTCACGATAAGAAAAAAACATTGTAACCATGTATGGTGATGGGTGTTAATTAGATTATTGGGGTGATCATTTTGCATTGTATACAAATACTGAATCATTATGTTGTACAGCTGAAACTGCTGTTTAATGCTATGTGTCAATTATACCTCAATTAAAAAATCCTCAAAGATATATTTTTAAAAATGGGCAAGTGTAAAAAAATGTCATTTTGGATTCACTATCATGAGTAAAAATACCTTTATTTTATTTATTTATTTATTTATTTATTAAGATTTTTTATTTATTTATTTGACAGAGAGAGATCACAAGGAGGCAGAGAGGCAGGCAGAGAGAGAGAGGAGGAAGCAGGCTCCCTGCTGAGCAGAGAGCCCGATGCGGGACTCGATCCCAGGACCCTGAGATCATGACCTGAGCCGAAGGCAGCGGCTTAACCCACTGAGCCACCCAGGCGCCCCAATACCTTTTTTAAAATCAGTGTAGGTGTTTATAGATTATAAAAATTTTTATATATATAATATATATCTAAATATAAGTTTTTTTAAACAAATAGGTTATACATACATATGTGTGTATATACAGTTATAAGACTATATATACATGTATATATATAGCTACATATAGTTAAAAAGAAACAATAGGTCCAAAATGGAGTCACTTGCCCTCAGCCTCACATCACCTCACATCACCAAAATTCAGCACCTAAGCTAACTATAGTGCCACGTTCCCGGGTACGTAACGTCAGGCAGTCAGTCTAGAATTTCCTGGTCTAGCACCTGTGGATAGCCTCACAGATAGCACCTGTGAGGCAATCCACCTAAGACACACTTTTGTCTCCCAAAGGAAGTTGACCTTGTCCAAAATATTCCTTTCTGGGGGGGGGGGTTGACTTCCATGTCCCACACCTTCTCTGCCTTTACTTATATATTTATATTGAAGTTTTTATTTATTCTTGAGAGAGAGAGGGCACAAGCAGGGGGAGGGGCAAATCTAAGGGGCTCCCCGTGAGCTCCTCCCCCTGGACTGAAATGTCCCTGGGTTGCAAGGCTGGACGGACCGCTCAGGGACTGCGGGTCGCCCATGGCCCAATCCCAGCGCCCCCGTCCTCTAAATGGGGAGACAGCTTTCCCTGGTTCTTCTCCAAAGAGTGAAGGCGTCCTGCCCCCGGGAAGGGACCGGGTGACCGAGTCCATGACCGCTGTGGGAACAAACTGGAAAGCTCTTGGCCTTGAAGGGTCACTGGGGAAGGGAGCAGTTGCAGCCGGAGCCCTCCACAGCAGAGGGCCGTGCCTCCTCCTCTGTTCCTTCTTTTTCTTGCCATGTCCATGGGGACGTACGAAAAGTGTGCTGGGTCGCTGAGCTCTTGGAGAAAAGGAAGAGCGTGATGGTGTAATTGAGCCGTGACTGCTGCCTCTCCAGCACACATTAGCTGAATAAAACATGTAGTCAATAAAACACAACAAAACAATAAAACCGAGCCCTTTGGTGCTCTCTTATTGGGTGTTATGCAACCCAGAAACCTCTGGCCATAAAACGGAGAATGAGGGAAACTTTACACTTGCAAGAACAAAGACACTCAGGCCCGAGGTTGCAAATGGCTTGCTGAGCCCGAGTGCTGCTCTCCCAACACCTGGAAGCAGTTAGCTTTGAAAGGGGCTCGGGCTGCCGCTGCCCGGCGTCCACAGACCCTCCCTGAGACCTTGTTCGGAGCATGGATGGACATGTGCTTTCCATTAGGGAAGGCATTGATCCTACCAACAAAGATACGTTTCTTTTCGATGATCAAGTCATTAGCCATGGGTAGAGGGATCGCTTGCCACCCTTCCTCTGCTGGGGGCAGGGAGGGGGTGATGGGGGCCCTCGGAGCACAGGACGGTCATCGGCGCCCATGTCTCTAGGCTGTGACTTAAGAAAGCGGTCTCTTCGGACCACTGGAAAATTGCAAACCAAATCTCAACGCTTTCCTAGTCTGGTTAAGAGCAAAAGAAAACTGGAAGTTTTTATGGCCGGTGGCTTGCTGGGACTTGTTGAAAAGTAGGCCAGTGCAATTTGTCTATTTTGGGTTTCAGCAACATTTGTTCTTCCCACAAGGGGTATTTTAAATACCTTCAGTACTAAGACTGCAGCCCCAAACAATTCATTAATTTTTTTTTTTTGTTTTTTTTTGCCTAATTTTAAAGCAAATGTCGACAATGACGCTGACCATGGATAGTAAGTACCGCTTTGAGCCTTGGTGGCGTGCCTGTCACTCGTGTTCCTACTCGCCGCTGTTGGTCCCGGGGAACTGAGGTGCGTGAGTCATGGAGGGGCACCCCCGGCCCAGAACGCACCCTAAGAGAAAAGAATCAGATTTAAATCAAGAGAACCGTCTTGGCCAAGTAACAAAACCTGAGTCATCCGTGAGGAGGGACCGTTCTGAGTCAAGCCTGCTGTATTTTCACGTAGGCTTGTCCCCCAGCCTCTGCTGGAGTCACTCAGCGGAGGGCTGGGAGGCATGCGGGGAGCGGCTTCCGTCCAGACTCCACGAGACACGAGCGTGCAGTGGGGCTGGTGGGAGAAAGGGTTCTCCGTGGGTGCTGGGGCATCCGGATACACTCAGCACATGGTGGCATATGGGAGATTCCCTAAATATGCGTGAGAAGCTCCCAGGGTTCTCCCCAAATTAATCGGACATGTTGGGGTGTGGGAATGCGTGCGTGATGCTTGTGGGGGTGGGGTGGGTGGACCTCTGTGGCTACGAGCTTGTGTTGGTGGGGCGGGCGTTGGGGGGACAGAGGGAAGTACCCCAGAGTGTATTTTCTTTTTTTAAACATCAGTGTTATTTAGAATCGTAGGCACTTGAGAAAGGACGTATGGGTATTTCGCCAAGATGTAAAAATAATTTTAAGCGTGGTTAAGTAGGCTGTGGTTGCCGTTGGACCTGTTCTGATGGGTTTACCCCATGATGAACTTCGCATTTTAAGATACTGCTCATATACAGGCAACTGATGTACCCACAAGCCGCAAATGGTTCTACAGGATTTGCTTCTCCACCGTCCTGTGGCACAGGAACGTGTGGAAGACGTCTGTCACGTAAGAAGGAGCGGAGCATTTGAGCTGTTGCATCACAGAGAGGCGGCTGGTGTCACCTCCCAACTTCCATTTCGCACACAGGGAAGTCCTGAATTATGTTTCCTACGTGGTACCTGATCGCATAGGGTGAGTTGTCATTTGTAATACTCCTTGAAGTCATTTCTCTGACTTCCTTCTTGGTCCACGCTGAATGAAAGGAGACACAGTTGGCCTGCTTGTACAGGTCAGTGAAGCACTTCTAGAGGTCATTTCTCCTTAGTGCTTGGACAAACTCTGTTACGCGTCAACACACTATTCCGTAGGAAGGGTCCTGCAGGTCAGGCAGGCAGTGGCAGTGCAAACCAAGGGCCAGGTTGTTGTTTATTTGTTTGTTTTAATCTCTTTTATTTTCAAGATTCTACACTCCTGAGTCCCTAATTGGTATTATATGTCTTGAAGCCAAACCACGTCAAACCTAGACTGACAGTCTACCCTTTGGAACCACGTTCCTGCAAGGCCAGTCGTACGTAAACAGGAGAATTCCACAAGTTGAAAAGGGCTTTTTGGCACGTGAAGTTTCATCGTTCTCTGAGAGTGTGGCCATTTCAATATCCACAAGTTTTGAAATCCACCGGGGGTGGAGCTTCCCCTCTGCCATTCCCTGTGTAATTCTGGTCAAATGCCTCAAGTCCCTCAGCTTTGGGTTCCTCTCTGAGACATGGCAGGAGAACGACACGTTGACCCACGAGCACGGAGTGAGACAGAATGGGTCACGTGCTCAGAAGGGCTCATACCCTCCTGCTCAGCACCGGTCCCCCAGGCTTCGAGCACACGGGAGCACCTGTTCCTGGTCACACGGATGTGTCCTTTGCAGCTCCAAAGGCCTCCATAACTGAAGGAAGTTAGAAAGCACATGTGGAGGACATGTATTATTCTTTGTTTCATAACTGCCTTCTCTGCTAGGTTTCTTGCAGGCAAAGATCACATTGTTTCCATCACTTGCAGATCACGGTGCTGGGCACAGAGACCAGTGAGCAAAAGCCAACATGGCCTTCAGCTCCGGTGGAGTTGACAGGGCAGTGGAGAGCATAGATACAAATCAAATAATCACAGCAGGAACGTGAAATGGGAGCTGTGACAAGGGCTGTGAAGGGGACTTCTGCTTCTAGCTCCATGGTGAGCGAGACACTCTGAAAGCCCCTATTGTCAAAATGCAGCTAGACGGCCGCGAGTTAGAGGGGGCACATCTTTAAGGACGGCCAGACCAGAAATAAAACCAAGGCGCATTGCCAAGGGCAACACAGATTTAGAAAGCTGTGTTGCTTGAAAAAAATACTGCCGTTTCGTTAATCGATCAAATGTTGTTATGTTACTTTCTTTGATTTTTTTCCCACGTGTTTGAAAGGTATACTCTTAAAAATGATGTTGGGGCTTAGGAATCATTTTGGGCCTCATCTATTTTGAGGCTCTTTCACTTGGTGTCTTTACATGGTAAAATATTTCTGGCGGCATCACCCCTTTCTCATTATGGAAGGCTACCTCTTTACTTCTAATCGTGCTTCCTGCCTTAACGTCTACGTGGTCTGATATTAATATAGCTCTGAGAGTCTCAATGGGTTAGTATTGGCATGATGTCTCTTTTTACATCTTTTGCTTTTAGCCTTTTTTAACTGTCTTTTGAAGTCCCTTAGAAGCAACACGTGATTATGGTTTTTTGTTTGTTTGTTTTTGTTTCTGTTTTTTTAAGCTGGTTGGGAAATATTTGTCTTTTGAAAAATTAGTCTTCATTTTTCAGAGCAGTTTCAGGTTCACAGCAAAATGGGGCACAGGGTACGGAGATTTTCCATGCGGCCTCTGGTCCTGTCCGCCAGAGCCTTCCCTGCTACAGCATCTCCCACCAGCAGGTACATACACTACACACACGTCATCACCACGCAAGCCCACAGAGCACACCACTAGGGTTCACGTGTCGTGTTGCGTGTTCTGTGCATTTGGACACATGTGTAACGACAGGTGTCCATCACGATGGTATCACACGAAGCAGTTTGCCCCCAAGCCCTCTGCGCTCCTTCCTCGTTCTGGCCTCCCCTCCAACCCCTGCCGACCACTGACTTCAGTAAAGCTTGGGGACAAAAGCCAACAATAAAAATATGTGACCAGATGAAAAGAATAACAATAAAAATAAGAAATAGGGCAAAAATGGAGCTTTGAAGCCATGAAAAGACATGGAGGAACCTTAAATGTAATCACGAAGTGGGAGAAGCCACTCTGAAAAGGCTCCATAGACAAGGTTCCGATGACAGAACATTCTAGAAAAGGCAAAATGGTGGTAATGACACGGTTCAGTACATGAGACAGCTACAAAAATCAGGACATTGACATCATGGGAAATAGTCATTCCTGCGGTCTCATCACCAGACTCCCTACAGTTCCACCGGTTTCCTCATGGAGGCCTGGAATCACAAAATGGTCCAGTCCAGGACTACGCTGTATGTTTGCTTGTCATGCCTCCACAGTTTCCTCGGCAGCGGGTTCCTCAGCGTTTCTTGACCCATTTGCATTCCTGTAAATTTCTTCATGGGACTCAGGTGGTGCGTCTTGGACATGAAGGTGTTAACGTGAGGTAGGGCTCGCTTGGCTTCCTCCTATCGGGTGATGGCCCGTTGGAATCCATCCCGTGACTGGTGATGTTTCCTTTAGTTGCTCAATAAAGGTGGCGGCGGCTGCAGTTTTAGACTGGAAAGCTGTTCTCTTACTCGCTGTAATTCTTAAGTATTTGGTGGTGATGGGGGGGGGGGTCCTTGGAAGCGATGCTTCATCCTTTGCAAACTCAGCTCATTCAATTACTCGCTGATAACCAGCTTGGGCCCTTGGCTTCTTGATTTATTCGGCGGGCTGTAATCATTACTCTGTTGCTTATTGTGATTCCCAAACATTGTCGTGGGGGGGGGGGCGGGCAGAGGGAGCCCCTTCAAGCTGGGTCCTGTGCCATTCAGCGAGCATACACCATCTCCTACAGCACTGTAGGAATGTCAAATTGTAGCTGTGACGAGAGCTCATGGCATCTCTCTGCCTCCGTCATACAACCAGTCACTTCTCCAAGGAAACGTGGCCCCTGGGGTTTCAGGTAGGAGTTCTAGACGTGGATAGAGATCTACGGATCTACAAGCATTGACACCGATATTAACGTCTTTGCCTTTTTACATGCATCAGAAAGCACAAGTTCACCCCACACCTTCAATTCCAACCCTAAACAACATTACAGGACTCACTCCAGTTTTATTTTTTTCATCTTATTTACTTATTTGTTTATAGCTGACACACAGTGTCACTCATTATGTTTTACTCCTCTCACACTTCCAAGTTCCTTTCCCAATGTGGGAGACTGTGCCTGTTATCCTCGACATATTTACTGACTTGATGACGGCCTCAGGGTGTAGCCAGCCTTCCACCCCCACCAGCACCCCGCTCCCCACCCCAGGTGTTCTCTTTCCTTCTGTCCCTCCACTGTCTGTCCCCACGCATGGTGCTGCGCTGACCCCGCCCCTCACGTGAGTGCCCCTCACCCTGCCAGGGCCTGGTTTTGCTTTGATGGGGATGTTCTCCTTGGCCCTTCAATTTTGTTGTTCCTCGTTTTGAAAGCTAACGTGGAGAGGGAGTTTAGTTTTAGTTTGGTCTCATCCGTGTGGTCCACACTTTCCTTCTATTTGTGGAATGGTCTTGAGGTGTTTCTGCTGCCCTCCATGTGATCCCCGTCTTCCTGGACCCCTTGGCTCCTGGCATAACCCCGTCTCATAAAGGCTTCAAGGGGGCTCCAGCTTGGTTGTGTTAGGGAGGATATCGCAGACCCAGACCTGGATAACAGAATAGTTTGGGCCCAGACCTCCGCAGCCCTACTACTTCCTAGGCAATCCTAGCTTTGGGTGGCAAGACACTTGCCACTTTCTCCAGCTTCCTTTGAAATGGAGTGGGGACCCCTTCACTTCACACAGTCCCTTGACTCTTTTTTATCTCATTTCCTATGGAAAATTTGTATCCCTGTCACCCTTATGGGGGCTGAGCTCTCGGACACCTCGCTCTCTTCCTTTGGGTCCCAGATCTTGACGTTCCTCCATTCCGCTTCATTACTACGGGATTCTGCTCCACGTGGGGGCCACGCGGATTTTTACTTCACTTTGCCCTGACTGCTGTCCTCTGGCTCACCAATTTCTCTACTTTATCACCAGGAAGTGTTTTGAGTTGAACGAGTGTGCTGAAGTACTTCTCCAGCACTAATCACTGTCATCCTGGTCCCAAGTCCTTAGGTTGGTTTCTATTCATACTTGACCTTTAATTGATTTTTAAAAAATGTATCCCTACGCCACACTTAAAGAATAATCACTTCTGGGAAATGGGCCAAGCATTTGGACGGTGACAGCTGAGCAGTGTGCCTCAAAGGATGACCATGGAGGTTCAAGTGGTGAGAGGGAGGCTAGCTCGTAACTTCTCTCCTCGGCAAGCCTGCGGGGCAGAGCTGAATGTGCAGATGGGGCTCACGTGGCCTCAGCTGTGGGAAGAAAGAATAAGTATTGAAATCTGACTTGCGTCTCCTATTGTCTTAGAGGACAGGCTGGGAACCTGTGGCTCATCTGACAAAGTGGCCATAACCAGACCTGGCCGTGTTCTTGCCGTCTGCCTCTTCCGCTTCATTTCTCCTGGTTTCTGAATTTATTGTGTTTGGAAACCTGTGGGCTACTGGATTGCTGTCCGAAAATGTGCCATTTCTCCCACGCCCGCCCCCTCCTCTCCGTCTCCAGGGGTGGAGTGTGCTTCTGCTCATTTCATGCTGGGTGTGGCTGTCATTTTGCTGGGCCAGTGGCATGTGAGCGGGCTTGCTGTGCCAAAAGTTTAAAATGCACTTTTGCAGTGGGCTTGCTTTTTGGTATGTCTCTTGCACTACGAGCAGAACATGCCCGGGCTAGCCTACTGGTTCAGGAGGAGAACATGTGGTGTGAAGCAACACCAGCCTAGCGCCCGGCCGAGCTCAGCCCGCCTTCATAATCCCCAGCTCATCTGCATTTAATGTGAGGGCGCTTACTGAGACCGCGGGAGCCACCCAGCTGAGACCAGGCGACATCAATTGACTTCTGGTTGATCCACATATGCGAGTGACACAGATGCACACTTTTCTATGCCACTGAGATTTTGTGGTTGTTTGTGACATAAAAATTAACTGAAATATTTAAGGCAGATGCAGGGCGGCACATATGCCTCCCCCAAATATGCCACTTTGGCGTAAGGATTATTTTGAGCTGAAGGTAATTGAGAAGCAGATACAAGAAAAGCTCCCTGCCCTCTTCGTGTCTTCCTGGAAGCAGGACATTAATTAACGAAGGGGGCTCTCCTCCCCTCTCAATCAGGAAAGATAAAAGTTAATCACTGGAGATGACTACAGACCCTATCAGCCTGGAGATGGCACCAGAGGAATCCACATAACAAATTTTGCTCCCGGGCCCGTATCCTCGCACTTGGAAGCCTGCAGCGGCTGTCCCGTTTCCCGTCCTTTCCCTACACAGGTACCGGTCTTGGCTGAAGATGTCGCATAAGCCAGAGTTCTCAGCCGCCGCTTCGAGTTGTTCACTTGTCCGTGGGTGTCTCCCGCGTGCACAGGAGGCATGCATGTCAAAAGACTTCTGCTTCTTTGTCTCTTGTTAACCTTTTATTACAGGGATCTCAGCCAGATCTCTTTAGAAGGGGAGGGAGGAAAATAGTTTTTCTTCCTTACACAAACGACACACCTTCTATCACCTCCATTACTCGCCAGGACCTGGCATCCCACATTGGGTTCCTAGTCTTTTCTTCCCCTTGTCTTTAAATATCTTAATTCTTTTTGTAAACTTTTTTTTAAGATTTTATTTATTTATTTGACAGAGAGAGAGATCACAAATAGGCGGAGAGACAGACAGAGAGAGAGATGAGGAGAAGCAGGCTCCCTGCTGAGCAGAGAGCCCCATGCGGGACTCGATCCCAGGCCCCTGGGATCATGACCTGAGCCGAAGGTAGAGGCTTAACCCACTGAGCCACCCAGGCGCCCCAAATATCTTAATTCTCACTACTAGTATTTTTCTCAACATCTCTTTCTGTTTCCTGTTCAGGATACCTACCTTGGCTCTCCCTGACTAATTAAAACTAGGGTCTTGCCTTGTCTCCTTCATTTTTTCTCTTCTGAATTAGGACTATGCCTGACCCTAAATCCATTGACAGAGACCTGTATCTGTTGATATTTGACTTTGCACTTACTTGAACATCTTTTGGGATACCCTGCTTCTGGGCTCTACCCATCTGTCACATAGGATTTTTCGTCCCGGACCACTAAATACCAACCCCTTTACAAAATGCTTCCTGGACCTTTATTTTATTATTTTTGCTTGCCATGTTTTTAAATACTGTGATTTTTTTTCCCACTAAGTGTCACAGTAATATTTGGAATATGAGGAGAGCAGTCAGAGCTGTGCCTGGGATTACTCCTGTTAATGCAGTGATGTATTCTATCCCAGTGCCTACGTGAGTCGAGGCCTTGGCCATGCCTCTGCCTGTCCTCTCCATTCTGTTTTAAGTACTTGGCCCTGATGCATCCCACTGTGAGCTGTACCTCCCCAACGACATAATGTGGATTTATGGTGGGTAGATTGGGATGGGGTGAGTGGGTGGGGGTTATGGAGTGAAAACAGAAGCCATCACCTTTTCAGAGATGAGGCAGAGAAGCAAAGGAATGAGACTGAGCTCTCCGGCTGTCCAGACATGCACCAGTAATGCGGCACATTATTCAGCTGGGGTTTCTATAATTGGATTTTCATGCATTGGTCTCTGAACCAGAAGCCAGGACTTGTGTTCTTGGAGCAACACAGACCCTATTTTTCTTTGGGCTCCCTTTCCATCTGGGCGCTGTCTGTTCTCCACTGTTCATACCATGTGCCTACAACACGGTGCATTGCCAGCTTCCTTCGGTATCAATCGTTCCTGCCTCCTTGACACCACCCTCCATGAGCACGGCTTGGACTTGGGTGTTCTAAAGGCTCATCCACTACATCTTACAGAATGTCTGTTGGCAGTGAATCGCTTCTGCTGGGGGTTGCAGAAGAAGCATGGAGTCTATACTTCTAACTTTGGACATCAGGGGTCACCTTCTTTCCAAGTTCTGTGGGCATCTCCTGTAGCTCTCTGCATGTTGTCTATAAAACCTCTAAATTTGATTTATGCATTCTCTTTCTTTTGGGGCTGCCTAACATTCACTGGCCAGGGATTTGACTTGGCAAACACCAAGAGGGAACGAGTGGCTATCTGCAGATGGTGATAAATGGTGTCCTGACGATGGAAAATGTGCATTGGTGGTGGATTCCCCAGTGGTTCTTGCTTACTTTAAATTGAAACATTCTACCCATCTTAGCCCAACTGCAGAATTCTTATAAATAAACAAGCCTCCTTGGATTTTATGACGGTCGGCTCGCTGCCAAGTGCAAACATCCCTAGTCTGCGGCATGAAAATCCAGTGAAACAGAACAGGAAAGGTAGCCCAGAGAGAAAGCACGCCAGAGAGAAGAGGGAGGGAGAGACACAATAGAGGGACTTTTCTGAAAGGTCCGTGGTTGATTTTGCAAAGCGCTGGGCATCCAGAGGCTGCGTGGGGGAAGAGGGCGGGGGAGCCCTCTGTGAAGTGGCTTGCCAAGAGCCACAGAACCCCGAAGGTTGTGAGAGAGGGAGGTCCCTGCCCAGCACAGCTGCTGTTGGAGGCTGTCACTCACCCATCTCCCTCCACTGGTGAAGAATAGCGACTTTCTATTTTGAATATCAATGTGTGAAGTCAACTGTCCTCTAATCTATACCCACTGCTGGGACGGTTCCAGGGTGTTGGATTAAATACCCCCAGCGCAAATCTCTTTAAACCTTCCCTAAATAAGAAATTATGCAAGGCTCTCTCCTGAAAGATTCTGGCTCCCAGGGAATTAAAACCTTCAGCTCTGTTTGCTCTGGGGAGAACAAAGTGGCTCGGGAGGCTTCTTCCTAATTGGCTGCTGTCGTTCTGTCCTGCTGAGAAGCAGCAAGCACCGAGCCTCACACCCCTGCTGCAGCCCGCTGTGGCCACTGGCGTCTATACTGGGCTTGGGGGTTCATTCCCCCGCCCCCCCCCCCCCGGCTCTCATTATTCATCCACAGGGTTGCACCAAAATTATCACCAAATGAAAGCTTCCTTCCAAGCCAAGTCAAATAGAATTATTGGACTCTCTTTGCCGCATTCCTTTATGGCCCTTGTCACCTGCTCAGCCAAATGAAGTGTATTTTTCTTTGCCGGGAGGGATACAAACCTTTCCCCTCCATTTTGGGTTTGTTCTGTGTTTCCGCTCACGGGCCTGGGAAGGATGGAATCGTCTGTGTTGCTGCTGTTAGGATGTGGGTAGATGGTAGAGATCTGATTCGCCGGGGCCTACGTGAGAGCGTGGAACCGCTGCGTAATGACATGGGGACACTTAGGGAAACGTCACTGCGTGTGTGACAGCTCCGTGTGTCTCCAGGTGAGGGTCCATGTGTGCAGGGGTCGAAATTCTCCAAGCTTTCCGGCGGTCACTTGCTCACCGTTTTTGAAGAGACTTGTCTTTCTACAAACCCTGCGAAGCCTGCTGTTTCTGTCCCCAACCCCTAGAATGTGGGGACGTTTCTACAAGGCACTAAATGGTCCGACTGCTGTTTTAGAAAGACCTCTGTGCTGACGCGGGAGGGAGGGCCGGGGTGTGGGGTGGCGAGAGCAGGGGGAACAGGCATCCGTAAGGGGGCCTGGGTCCAGGGGCCGCGTCTTTGAGGGGAAAGGGCCTGGACCTCCTGGTGGGAGGGGCGAGGGTGGAGGGCCCGTGTGGGTTTCCCTCACGGAAGGGGACAGAAAATGGGGAGGCACGGGTCACACATCCTTTCGGAGGAACAGTCGATGTGCTCACTCTGACCAGTGGGAGAAGACGGGCAGAGAGGCTCCTTGGGAGGCGTAGACAGAGGCCCGGAGACCGCACAGGGCCCTGGGGTTACCTCAGTGGAGCTGTGACCTCCTCGGGCCTGAAGGAAGTTGCTGGAATCCCCGGGGCAGTCGGCTGGGAGGTCTGTCGGGGTCTGGATGAATTCGAGTGCCTGTCCCACTGGACTGGTCTACGGCTCCTAAGAGAGTTTGGGTCACAGCTTGGGAGACGCTGAGCACAACGCGAATGAAAGGTTCGCACAGGGGCTGGCACAGCGCGTCCCTGCAGGAAGCCTCTGCTGATGTCCCCAGTGGGACAGAGGGTCAGAGGGTCGCTGTGGGGTGATGAGCGGCTGAGCTGAGCAGGCGGGCAGGGCCGCATCCCCACTGCAGGGGGCAGGCTATGAAAGGGGGGGAGCAGGGGCTGCAGCCCTGGCGGGCTCTGGTACGGATTTGGTAGTGGAGGTGGAGGGGGCGGGGAGGGAGCCGCAGGGAACGGGCGGGCTTGAGGGAAGGTGCTGTGTCCCTGCCGTGGGGAGTGGCCCCGCGTACAGAGGGGGAAAGGGAGCGAGGGGGCAGAGTGGGCTGAAGGGGACAGCAGGGGGGACAGGGGGGCTCGGTGGAGCGAGGACTGAAGGAAGAGACGGCAAATGGGATCGGGGATGGTGGCGTGGCTGCCGGCAGTCCTGAGGGACAGGACGGGGTGGGGAGGGGAAGAAAGAGGGAGGACGAGGAGCCGTGGGTCCGAGCACAGGGGACGCCGTCAGCCCAGCCAGAGCAGCTCACTGTGACCCAGGGAAGCAGTAAGGGGGGGAGTCGAGGTGCTGCCGGAGGGCTGAGGGGAAGGGAGCTCAGGAAGTTCTCAGCAGACGGCCCCTATTTCCTACCCAACACAAGAAAGAGGATGATATATTTGCTGTACCCATTTCTCAGCTAGGACACCGAGGCAGGTAAGGAGTTTGAGGAGTACAGGACGCGGTGTGAAAGGAAACCCAGAGCCCGATTCTGCGGGAACATGCGCCCACCGCCCGCTCTGCACCCCGGCAGGCGCCTCGTCTCCCTGTGCCCAGGGAGGCATCAGAGTCACTCCAGGGGTGCGTTCCCGGCGGCTGGAGATGGGTGCCCTGAAAGCTCTCGGTCCTGTCCATGGAGGAGGTGGCCCCGGAGCGGCAGCAGGCAGCAGGCAGAGGTTCCCGGTGGTCTCTGGGTCACTTTGGGGTGCGTGGAGCAGGCGTGCGCGGCGGGGAGGGGTTCTCGATGGGCTCCTCACCTTCCTCCTCTCTGGCTCTGCTCCTGCCCACCCCTCTGTGTCCTGCTCTGTCTGCATCACTAAGCCACCACCCTCCTGCCAACGGGCAGTTGAGGGCCCACTCAGACCCCTTAATCTTCGACTCCACTGGCCAAGACCTTTTCCCCCAAGTGAACCCAGCTGTCCTCCTGAAAGGTGCTGGTGCTGGATGTTGCTTTACTGAGCTTCCTGGAGGTAAGGGAGGGAGGCAGGTAAGGAAAGAGCAGAAGCTCAGCGCTGCACACAGGAGGAGACTTTTCCCCGCGCTACGCCCGGAGCTGGCTTGGACGGGCGACTTAGCTTCTCCCGCGGTCAGCTTCCCTCTCTGAAGAGTCCAGCCGATTGGGCTCCATGATCTCTGGGGCTCCCTGTCCGGCCTCCGTCCGACCCTTCCTCCTGCCTTCCCAGGTCTGGGCAGACCCAGCTCGGAGGCGCGTAGCGGCTGGCCTGGCGCTCCGGGGAGCGTGCTGTGCGCAGGAAATCATCACGACTGAGGGGCTGGGTCTGGGGTTATCTAAGACTGTGAGGTCCTCGGGGACTAGAGAGCTACTACATTTTTTTTTTTTTTTTAATGTGATGGAAACCCCCTTTGGTGCTGGAGATCACAAACCGTCCTCCAAAATCCAGTTTCCCCATTAGCAGGTGTGCAGCTGGGCCGGTGGCTGCCCCGGCAAGCCCTGCAGCCCCAGAGTCCCCGCGCACCTGGTGAGGCCTCTTGCTCCGTCTCTCCTGCCTTGTGAGAGCGCATGGGCTGCCTCACTCCTGGGCGGGCGGGGGGGGGGGGTGGCTAGGACTGACGAGCCTCCCGCCCGCCGGGCCTGGACGGCTCTGCTCACCTCGAACCCTGTGGCTGAGGAAGACACCCTGCGGAGTTGTGGCTGTGGGGACGTCATCATCCCCCGAGCGCCACAGTTTCTGGCAGGGCTCCATCTCGCCGACGGACGTTCTCTGAGTTTTGACAGATGCGCAGCGACCGGAGTCCAGTCCGGTCGTGTCCTGCAGAAACCTCTCACGCTGAACTCATCTGTGCCCCGTGCATCCCTCCCTCTCTTCCTCCCCGTCACTGCCCCTCTTTTCACTGGCTCCACAGGTTTCTCTTTTCCAGAGTGTCCTGTAGGTAGGCTCACACAGTAAGTGGCCTTTCCGGACTGGCCTCTCTCACTCGGCAACATGCATTCGAGGTTCCCCCGTGGCATTTTGTGGCTGGCTACACGTTTCTTTTTAGTGCCAAGTGACGCTCTGCTGACTGGGTGCGTTGCAGTGCGCTGACCGGCTCACCTGCAGAAGGACATCTTGGTGGCTTCCAGGTTTTGGTGATGATGACTAAAGCTGCTGTAAACACCGTGGGCAGCTTTTTGTGTAGACGGAAATTTTCAGCTCTTTGGGGTCAGTACGAAGGAGCACCAAATGGCCATTTGCATTCCCACCAACAAGGAATGAGGGTCCCTGCTTCTCACCTGCCCCCCAACGTGCGGTGTCACACACCTTGTACTTGGCAAAACTGTTTTTATCTTTGATATTATATTTGGTGATAATGACTTGCTACAAGGTCCTTGGAGGCAGAGCCTACAATAGGTCCCATTTCTTATCATCAGGGACCCAAAGAGGTCGTCCCTAAAGAGTTAAGCGAAGGCAGGAACGCTTGCATCAGAAGGAATCCGCGAGCCCGTCATTCGGGCTGCGAGGAAGCACACCCTGGGGGGTGAGTCAAGACAGTTGGGTTGATGGTTAGGTTCTAGGTCTGCGCCACGTCTGCTCCGAACCTCAAACTTCCCGTATTTAAAACGAAGACATCCTGTTTGCATGTTTCTCCGCTCCTGTCAACCTCCAACCGTCTGTGGCTTAAGGTCTCTCTACTGGAACCCTACACTGTCCGGGCCACTCTCCCTTCCAGCGCCAACCTAAAGATCGATGCCCCACAGGACCGTCCTGCCCTTCCGCACTTGCCCTGGAAGGTGAATGCCTCTTAATGCACAACACGGCATCTGTTTTTCTCATTGCGATGACCACTTGACTCACCAGGGCTTCTTAATTGTCTGTTTCCCCCGCTTGGCATAGGCTCTCCGCCATCCTGTCTGAATTGCTTCTTTTACCTCCCCTGTTCCTGCCTGGCCCAAAGTAGCAGCTTAATCAATACTTTTATAATGAATAGTCAATGGACGAATGAAGGAACATACGGGTCAAGAATTTATTTTTCTTTATTGCTGAATAAAAACACTCTTCCCACACTGTATTTGCACCTCGGCTGTCCCTTCTTTATAATCTTGTGGGGAAATTTGGGTGGCCATGAACAAGAATGAAGCAGATGCACAGCCTGGGCAGGCTTCTCTTTTTCACCTTGATCTCCGATGTCTCCCGCGCTGGCTTACCGTAGAGTCTGACAACACGCCGTGTGCCTCTAGGCAGTTGACGAGAAAGATAATACAAACTAATAATCATTAAAATTATCCGAAGACTATTTAGACTTATTCCTAAATCCATGCTTCAGAGATTCGCTTAAAAGGCAGGAAATGAGAACTCGGTGGAGATCTCAAATCCTGTCCTAAGAGAATTTTAACTCTCCAGGTTCTAAATCGGCCTCCGAGACTCTGCCTTCCATTTAGGGTTAGACTCCGCTGCTGCGTAGACTGGTTGAGACCCTGAAGGTAGAAGTGGGAGGCAGGAGACACACGTGAACTCAAGTCCATGTAACTGGCAGGGTACCTCGCTGGGAAAGCTTCGCCTCCCGCTTTTAAAAGCTGGTTACGCGCGCCTGATTGTGTCACGAAGATTATGTTGGAGACATGAAAGCTAGATTGTCTTCAGAAGCCGTGAGAGTCACGCTGTGATAGCCACAGGTCGGCCTTTCCCAAGTGGGTTACAACCATCGACGCACCAGGTAATGTGCTGTTGTTGACAAAATACTTGACGGGAAGAGGGAAGAAGCTCTCCCCCCGCCCCGCCCCCTATCTTCCTGGAGAATATGGTCACAGGGACTGAGAGCACAGCTGGCATCTGCTTCTCCCTCCTTTTTCTTTCCCATTTGTGATGGGGCCAGAGGCAGGGCAGTGCCCCGAAAGCCAAACAAGATGCCGAAGAGATGCCTGGGAAAGCATTTTAAGTCAAGAAGAGCCTGATCCGGTAGACCAGTTAAGGCCTACAGTGGTGCCTCTCAAAGGGGATCTTCTACCCCTTCCCCGGGGACGCTGGGGACCTTGTGAAGACACTCTTGGTGGTCGCGATGCAGGGTGGTCCGCTGGCCTCTGGCAGGGAGAGGACAGGGTTGTTGCTGAGCCCCCACTGCGCACAGGACAGGCCCCCACGACGAAGAACGATGTGGCCCCACTATAAAAAAGTGCCGCTCTACTGAGAATCCTGGTCTGTTGCCTCCACAAAACAAAACTAAAGCATCTAGCTTTAGACATGCTGGGGGGTCCAGGCGGCCGGCGCAGTGAGACCTCAGCACACAGGCAGGAAGAAGGGGGCAAACACAGGCGCGGTCTAGGGCTTAACGGCCCTGTCGTGATGCCGGTCCCCATGGTGGTGGTCTGCTCTGGAGGGCACGAGGTCCTAAGGACTCCGGTTGGTGCCAGAGGCCTCGTTGTCCGAGAGGCTGAAGGCAGTGTGTGGAGTGCGCAGAAAGAGTCCCGACTTGGGAATCGGTACAGTCGGGTTTGCACCCCAGGTTCGTACAAGCTGCGTGACCGTGAGTAAGCCGGCTCCCCCTGCTGAGCTCCTCCTCCCCAACTTCCTCACCCGTCTACCAAAGAAGCCCAGGCCATTTCACCTTTTCTTTTCTTTTTTCTTTTTTTTTTTTTTTTTTAAGATTTATTTATTTATTTGACAGAGAGAGATCACAAGTAGGCAGAGAGGCAGGCAGAGAGAGAGAGAGGAGGAAGCAGGCTCCCCGCTGAGCAGAGAGCCCGATGCGGGACTCGATCCCAGGATCCCGAGATCATGACTTGAGCCGAAGGCAGCGGCTTAACCCACTGAGCCACCCAGGCGCCCCATTTCACCTTTTCTAAGACTCCCCCCAACCCGCATTTCAGAATTCTGATACTGGTTTATCTCTTAACATTGAAGGCATGTCATCGCTTACATGGGAAGTGATTTTGTTTTCTGAAACTACCTATACACAAAATAACATATAAAATATATGTATATATAGAATGATGATATACAATGTTATTTAATATAGAAACTACATATATTTATGTATGTGTGAAATATTTATATAAAATAATGATATTTATTTCAAGCTGTAGGGTCTTACTTCTTTGAAACGTGCTTATGCTAATACACACCCACGGACGGCCCCTGATCCGAAGCTTCGAGAACCCAGGCTTCCCACCTGGAGGAAGGGGAGCCTCGGCTTTGGTCTCCTTAGACTTGCCTCCTTAGACTTGCCTCCTTCCTCCCATTCATGCTGGGGAAGGAACTGGGCTCCCGCTTTCATGTTTTCATGTCCTACTTGGTTCCCCAAGAGCTGCGCCTGCCCCCCCGACAGATGCCGCCTGCAGGACTGTTTTCTAGTTTTGTGTGGGAGCCGGTCAAGGGTGGACTGAATGCTGGTTGCCGCAAGCTGAGTGCTGCCGGCGTTCATGGAAATGATTAAATTGCGCAGGGCTGTTTTTCTCTACATTTTGATTCCACGTCTGGACAGAGCAATGGCAGTTAATCAGAGCCACGCTCCACTGCTAAAATAGAGTCGCTTACAATGAACTTGAGCGGAACCGCGTGCCGCAGGAGCTGCCCGCTTCTGTCCTATGGTTCTTCTCCGGTGACCACGGCGCACCTTACGGTCACTCCCCCACAGGGCGACAGCGCCCCTGCCAAGCCAGGATTAGCTTCTCCTCGGATGGAAGCCCCCGGGGAGAATTACGTCTCTGCCCCTCACAGGGCACTGGGCTGGCGTGTTTAAGTGTGGCGGGATCCCATCAGCGCCCTGTACAAGTCAGGAGGCCCTGCCCAGTGTTGTGGAGATTGATGGGACAGAGAAGTAAGTCCAGGCTTGTCCTAAACCTGACCCTGTCCGCCCCAGGGTAATCTTGGGTGCTTTCTTTAACTTCCCTGAGTCTTGGCAGCTGTACCCCAGGACAACTACTGTTAGCTACCAAGGCTGGCCTTGTGCGGATGTAGTAAGATAAGCTGAACGGAAGTATTTAATATAGATAAGAGTATTTAATGAAATGCAGACCGTGCCTCTTCTATACGGGGGACATTAGAAATTCTACTTGCCCTTTGTTCTTGCTTATAAAGATCTAGATTTTTTTTTTTTCCCCCATGTGACCCTTCTCTCTATTTTGGTCCAGATCTGCCCTGTAGGTCATCCCTCCACGGAGCCATAAAAGCGTGCCCAAACTCTTCAGATAGGTGTTGAAATAGCTTGTTAAATTCAGCAGAGTTGGTGCAGCATTTATGACTTTTTCCAAAAAAACAAGAGTGTGGGAACTCCCACTTGTTTGTAGCCTGTTCCCAGCAGACATTCCTATCTACAAACAAATACCCTTGACCTTACAAGAACTCGAGGAGAGCTGTCTCCTATGTGTAGGGTTTAGACAAGGCCCCGGATCTGAGCAGCGGCCCGTGTCCGACCGAGGTCTCTTGCAGCGAGTGTGGCGAGAGCTCTGGGACAGGCAGAGGGAATGTGATATTTCACAGGAAACCATAAAAAACTTCTGGCCCAATGGCTTTCATTCCTTTTCATCTTTCATGACTGTGGTTTTGTGCCAGGCCGAGGAAATCAGCTGCTGCTCATTTATTTTAGACCTGAATAAAAAACACGAGTTGTACTTCAACTCTTACCAAGATTGATGTTAGAAAGGATCTATCGAGCCTGCCCATGGACAGGCAAGCCACGGAAATTGCACATTCTCTGTCCTGAGAGCCTTATGTTTTGCGGGCTTGGTATGATGAGTGGAAACCCCGGGTTTAGCATCCAGGGGCCACTGTCTTGTTAGACAGCCTAGATCTGAGCTTGGGAGAAGGGATGGGAGCTCAGCTCAAGACTGACAGCAAAGTTGCTATTTTCAAATAGTAGGAGAATCTAGTAAGAGACTGATTTTTTTTCCCCTGCCTACCTGTAATGCCATTTTCTTAGAAATAATTTCAGGAGGTCAGCTTTGCACGATTCTTTGGGTTTCCAGCCTCGATAGCATTATTAAAGTCCGGGGATGATAGTTTTTTGGCCTGGGGGATGTCACTATGTACTTCTGGGCCTCAGTTTCCGCACCTGTAAAATGTCAGGCTCAGGCAGGCGTGTCTTCGGTGTGCCCCCAGTTCTAAAAGTTGGGTAATGTTGCAGCTTCTCTTGCTTTTCTCTCTCCCCTTTCTGTTGCCATCAAAGTAACTCTCATGGGAGAACCAGCCTTTTCTTCTGGTCTTCGCTGTTTTCCGCAGCATGGCTACCTTAGAAATCCAACCCCCAATGAATGCTCCCAGTTTTAATTTTCTTTCTTTTCTTGGGATGCAGTTTTCTGTTGTTCTCATATGGAAATGATTTTTAACATATTCATTCATTCGTTCATTCCTTCAACAAACACACGAGCGTCTACTATGAGCAAGACATTGCGCTCGTTACTGCGAAGATTACCGATAAACCAGAGATGGTTCTATTGGAAGGAGCATATCCCCTAGCAGTGGAGGGGAGACAGGTATGTCCACGCACAGCAATGAAGGGGCAAGTTAGCTGTGTTCAGGAAAGGGGAGGATGATGTGATGCCTGAGTTTAGTGGGGAGGAAGTGGATGGTCTGCCGGTGTGGGAGCTTTCATCCCCTGGGACATTCCTTGAGAACAGGGTCCATTGTCAAACATGTTTGACAGAAGTTGCATTCTGCCACCTTCCTGGGAGATTCATAATGATTCTTAGGGTAAAAAGTCTTAGTGGTGTTAATAATAATGAATTCATGATACTAATTATTACTAATCATTAATTAATTGATAACACTAGTAACTGCGAATTAATAATTGTATAATCACTGTTATTTGTTATGTAACTAATAATTGATTAGTAGTTATATAACAACAAATAAAATAATCGATGATTAGTTAGCTAATTATCAATGATTGATGAATTGATAGTATTATTCAGAGTAAAGCCTCTGAAAAAACTTACAGCAAAGGGACCTGCTAAACGTTAAGCCCCGCCCACATCTCCTTTTCATATCTTGGCAAAACACCTATTAATGTCTTCTGGAAGCCAGCGCTGTGAGAAATGCTGTGGAAGCAGGGAAAGCAGGGGCCGGAGGGTCGGGACGCCTGGGCATCCTTCCCAGCCTTCTTAGTGCTGCTCCCCGGAGATGTTGCTTTCCATCGCTCGCCGTCGGTGGGAATGTGAGTCCCATTCAACTCTGAGCAAATATGTGAAGGAGCTGTTGCTTATTGGCCGTTGGCTCTTAGGCAAGTTTCTTCATTTCTTTGTGCCTCAGCTTTCTTGTCTGTAAAGTGGGTACCATGATGGCGTCTTCGTCACGGGGCTGCAGCCGGGACCAAGAGAAAGACAACTTGCAGAGCCCTTAGAACAATGTGCGACGGTATTGGTGCTGCCTAAGTACTTGTTAAATAAAATAAACCGGGGACCCGGCATTCCAGAGTGACGCAGCTCCCCAAACCCCTCCCTTTGGACTTCGGATCCGACCATGTCTCTTTCCTGTATTTTTGAATCTGGGGCTGCGGAGTGAGGCTTTAAGGAGATTCCGGAGCCTTCGCAGAGAGGAGAGATGCTTAGAGCGCCTCTAGGCCAATTTTCCCAATTTACGGACCCTGGAAAGGGGAGGAACTTTCCCCAGGCTAGATAACCTAGGTCTGTAGAGCCAAGGAAATAAGAGAAGGGCCTCTGTCATTGCCAATAATACATGACTGTCTGTCCTTTGCCAAGAGCATTATATAAGCTCTATATTGGGACTCTTGTGGGGTCTGAGGCAGGAGGGTCCCTGCTGTCTGCAAAGGAAAACAGGATCCCAGGCAAGGCCAGTGAGGTCTGGCCCCACTGGTGAACCCCGTCCGCGGTGCACAATCTGGGGCCCGAGGGACCTCCGCGGTCAGCGTGGTGGAGGGAATGATCTGCCGAGACGGTCCCGAGCTCCCCCTTTTGTTCAGACCCGGCCCTTCCCACATGCTAGCTTAGTTGTAGCCTCAGGAGCACGGGGAGGGGAGAGCGGAAGGGGAGGAGAGAGTCCGTGCTGGAGGGAACTTTGCCCATCCTTCTCTGAATGAGCTCCTTCCCTGCATCCCCGGGATGAGAAAGGCGACTCGTCCAGCCTCTCTGGCCGTCTGGTCTCCAGGGTCCGGGCCTCTGAGCCTCTCAGCTCTCTGGGTGTGATTCTGGTCTTTGAAGATGTGAATGTTTTTGGATGACATATACCCCAAAAATACCAGCTAACTCTGCAGCCGGGGCCCCGCGACGGAGACCCCAGTCTGTTCCAACCCTAAGAAAATGAGTTAGATGGGTTAGGTCTGTTCGGCTGAGGCCGGCAAGGTGAAATTTGATGCGGTGTGGACTTTGCCTTCCGTGGTGATTTTGAACCTGAGTGAGCTGGGACCCCCCCGTGCATGTGGTTCCTGGAGTTTGAGGCCCCGACGCTGGGCTCAGAGCGGGCAGCGTCCACCGCAGGGAGGCTCCCGGTCTCTCCTTTATCATCTTGCCCAACTCCCCCTTGAATCTGTGGGACAGACTGGGTGGGTGTGACAGGCTCATTTATCTCGAGAAGGGGTCCGGGCCTCATGGACCACCGGGCCTGGAGGTCTGAGCTCGGAGCCTGACCTTCTGATCCAGCATTCCAGAACCTTCCACAGCCCCTCCCTGCTCCTGAGGGCCAATTCTCTCCTGGGGTGGTGTTAGTGGTGGCAGAAAGCCCAGGCCCGAGCTGATCTCCAACAGGCAGCTCTCTTACAGAAGTCACAGTAGAAACGAGGCAGGCCAGCCCGGGTCTACGCACTCCTGAGACAAGGAGCTCCACGGACTCACGCAGAAGGTGAAGAGCTCGCCCGAGGTGGGCCGCTGGAAGGCGGCTCCCTCGCCCTCGTGCTGGCACAACGCACCAGTGAGATTGGGCTGAGAGTTACCTCACATCTCCGGACCTCAGTTTCTTCCAGGACCGAGCGTCTGCGACTCGAGGGGCCCATTTGTGAAAGAGCCCACATGGAAGAAGGCCCGGCTTCTCCCTCCCTGTGGCGTCTCTCCTCTCCCCCCTGCCCCTGTGAGGATACATCCGGGGTCAACATCTCCGAGCCGGGTTCGGTTCTCCTCGTCCGACATCTCGTTGCCTCTTTTCTGTCGGTAGGGCCCTTTGATCTGATCCCAGTTATCTACTCCTAAAAACAATTACTGAGTTTATACAACCTCCAAGGAGGCAACTCCTAATTTATGGGGGCTGTCGGCTGCAGGCCTCTTTGGGAAATGATAGGTCTTTTGCGTTTTGATTTACTCTTAACTGGTTGGAGAATGTTCATACTGTCATCACACACGGAGCCAGAAAAGAATTGGCCATTTCCCCTCACATATTAGATCCATAATGAATAGTTCAAATATGACATCATGGTCTTTCCTGTGCCAAGACACTGTGGAATCATACTGAAAACACTACACGAGCTTAGAAAACGGATTCAACCCCAAACGAGGTGGAGTGGTTGATGCAGAAGTCTGCGCTTAAGTGCGAGGCCCCCGAGCAGAGAGGCATGTGGAGGGCAGAGAGCCCCGCTCTGTGGCCCGAGGCCCCTCGTTCCCGCCGCACCCTGCAGGGGCTGCCGAAGGCTCAGCGTTGGGCCTGAGGCCGAAGGCAGGCGTTTCTGCTCAGCCAAGGCCTCGTGATGAGATTTTGAGATGTTATTTTCACTCCCACAGACAAGCAAGCAGGAAAGCCAACTTTGTTCTCAATTCCCTGCGGTCCTCCCTTGTTTGAAGCAGTCCCAGGGACCTTGGCCCCTCCTCCCTGCCCGGCCTTAAGAAAAAGAGGGACCTCAAAGGCCTCACTGTCACACGTCCAGGGAGCTCAGGAAGACGAAGGAAAGGTCCCTGCCCTGCGCCGTGTTTGCTGTCCACCCGCCAGGTGCCTGGGGAACACGCTCCCGACGCGACGTCCAAGCCTCAGGAGGTGAGCCCTGCGTGGACCGTGCCCTTGCCCGGCTCACCCCCGGGCCAGGAGGCCGCCCTTCTGCAGGCGTCCTCGGTCACAAAGGACTGCGGGGGCCACACACGGCTTCCTTTGCTCAGGACCGTCTGTGATGGGCCGTGGGGAGGCCGACAGGTGCTCAACCCACAGAAGGGAGGCCGGAGAACTGCAGCTTTCTGGACCGTGGTTCTGGGGGATGGGAGGGTCGGTGTGGGCTGAGAGCAGAAAGGTCCACGAGGAGGGAGAGAGGCCCCGTGGAAGGAGCCAGGATGAGCCCGTGTGGAGTTAGATGTGGCTTGGTGTCCTCGGGGGCCTGGCGGAGCATTCACAGAAGGGGCAGAGCAGGAGATCTGACCCCACGGTCTGAGGTGCCCGTGTCACCGAGCACGTCACCTGTGTCCCCCCGAGATCCTTGGCCACCTTTGCCTGTGGACTTGTGCTGTGTGGAGGGCGGCTGTGGTCTTGAGTGGGAGGAGGAGTGAAACTAGACGAGGAGCCGTGTCCCGTCTGGGTCCACGTGGTGACCAGCCTAGACAGGCCACATGCAGCCGGCGTCCGGCGGGGAGGTGGTCCTGGGGTCGGAGCCTCCCAAGCTTCCCCAGTATCTTCCATCTTCCACAAGCCTCATGATGTGCGGTTCTATAACAATTTCCCTCCGTTTTGTGGGGATAGGGGACCTCGGCTGCATCTTGGCTATACCCGCCCGTGATACTGGTCCCGCTCAACTCTGGCTGGGGAGGGCGGGCGCTGAGAGAGGCAAATCCTTCCCCGAACCCCTCTCCTGGTCTCCTCGTCGGGGTGAACTCCGCCTGACTCGTCTCTCCCACAAAACCACGCTGTCTGCTCCCAGCCTGAGGCGTGTCCCTCCCACTGAGCCCTGCGTTTCTCAGTGGGGAGGCCTGCAGGTCGGGCACCCGGCCCAGGTCACGCGTGTCCTGCACTCCTACCTGGCCCATGCGTTGTTGGTTCTTGCCCTCAGCGACCCCATGGTCAGTTGCCAAGGATGGACACTGAAATACATCGTTATCAGAAGGCACGTTGAGTTGTGTGCACAGTGCTAGGCACTTCTTCTGTTTGGGGTCGGATCCTGGTGGGGGGATGAGTCAGGGAAGTCCTCATGTCCCAGGGCAGGGGAGGAAGGAAGGAGGAACGTTCCCGGGAGCTCACGTCCATCGGGCATGGAGGTGTACCCCAACTCCGGGGACAAGGGGAGGTTCTGTTCATGCACACGGGGTACTTACTTCATGCACACTTGGTCCCGATGGTGATAAAGATGACAAAGCTGGGTCACCGTGTAAACGAGTGACCTGCAGACAAGTCTGCAGGGACAGAGCCCTTCCCCAGACGGGGGATTTCCAGCTGCCGATCCTGGAGCAGGTTCCCGCCCGCTTTGCCTCCTTTCTGCGTTTCATAACCGACGCACAACTCGGGCTGGGGTAGCCGTGACTTGTGTGAGGTCCCGTGCTGCAGATGGGACACAGCGCCCGGCCTCCGACGCCCAGGTCCCCGCACGCAGTGAAGGTCCTGGAGGAAAGAAAGCCTCTGCTGCCCCGGCGGGACGCACCCTGACTTTCCTGCACTCCTAGAGTCCGGGCGAAACTGTCCCCTCGGGGCACAACAGCACGTGGAGACGCCGGAAACTGAAATCTGGATCTTGAGCCAATAAGTGAGGAAATGGAGGAGAAAAGGAGCGAAAAGGATAGATAACAGAAGAAAAACAAAAACAAACCGATCCAGCATGGTTTGTGTCTTAGGAGCTTTAGTTAAGAGTCTAGAAATGCTTATTCTTAGAGAGTGACGGGGAACCGCTGGTGAAGGGAGCGGAGAGTTGTGCAAATCGCTTCGTTCGCACGCCGGGCGTGTGGAAAGCTGCCATCATTTGCTGTCGGTGGAATGAAAATAACCTGAAAGTTGCGGAGGGGAACCAACGGGGCGTTAAAACCGTGACGATAAATGAGCAGATCTCCCGTTTTGTCTCAGCTTTGTCTGCAGAATCAAGCTCACAAGCCTGGAGGTGGCTTGGCTCATGGGCGCTCTCTGCTTTCTGCCTTTGCGGCAAGGTGACAGACGGGTTGCTGAGTGGATTAGGGGAGTCCCGCCAAGCCAAGGCCCAGAGTCTTGTCCCTCCCTGGGGGACTTGCACAGAACACAGAATGCAGGTCCTCCGATCGAATTTACAGGATACACCCACGAAGGTTTTATCATCGTGAACGCCTCGAGTAAAAGAACCATTGTATTTTCGACCTAGGAGGGATCCTCTTTTTTTTTTTTTTTTAAATTTCTTTTCAGCGTAACAGGATTCATTGTTTTTGCACCACACCCAGTGCTCCATGCAATCGGTGCTCTCCCCAATACCCACCACCTGGTTCCCCCAACCTCCCACCTCCCACCCCTTCAAAACCCTCAGATTGTTTTTCAGAGTCCATAGTCTCTCATGGTTCACCTCCCCTTCCAATTTCCCCCAACTCCCTTCTCCTCATCATCTCCCCATGTCCTCCATGCTATTTGTTATGCTCCACAAATAAGTGAAATCATATGATAATTGACTCTCTCTGCTTGACTTATTTCACTCAGCATAATCTCTTCCAGTCCCGTCCATGTTGATACAAAAGTTGGGTATTTGTCCTTTCTGATGGAGGCATAATACTCCATAGTGTATATGGACCACATCTTCCTTATCCATTTGTCCACTGAAGGGCATCTTGGTTCTTTCCACAGTTTGGCGACCGTGGCCATTGCTGCTATAAACATTGGGGTACAGATGGCCCTTCTTTTCACGACATCTCTATCTTTGGGGTAAATACCCAGTAGTGCAATTGCAGGGTCATAGGGAAGCTCTATTTTTAATGTCTTGAGGAATCTCCACACTGTTTTCCAAAGAGGCTGCACCAACTTGCATTCCTACCAACAGTGTAAGAGGGTTCCCCTTTCTCCACATCCTCTCCAACACATATTGTTTCTTGTCCTGCTAATTTTGGCCATTCTAACTGGTGTAAGGTGATATCTCAATGTGGTTTTAATTTGAATCTCCCTGATGGGTAGTGATGATGAACATTTTTTCATGTGTCTGATAGCCATTTGTATGTCTTCATTGGCGAAGTGTCTGTTCATATCTTCTGCCCATTTTTTGATATGGTTATCTGTTTTGTGTGTGTTGAGTTTGAGGAGTTCTTTATAAATCCTGAAGGGATCCTTTCAACCAGTCCCTTCAGATGAGACCAGGCCGAGGGGGAAAAGTAATTTTTCCCAAGTCATGTAGCTTTAAAACAGAGTTAGAAGCCAGAACCAGGTCTCCTAATGTCACCGGTGACTTCGCTTGGGAATCTCTGACTCTCGTTTTCAGGGAGGTGTTATTTTTGCAAGGTGCAGAGCATTTGACAAAAATGGGGGTCTGTGTCATGTCTGAGCCACTGTCCCCACCTAACCATCAACGAATCCTTCGCACGGACATAAGGGGCTCCATTGGACATGACCGGGTGATGATTCGGAAATCGAACTCATTGGTCACGTTGTTGCACATTGGAGGTTTTCTGACCTTCCCCATCAAAATAATTCCTGGGAAAACCCTTTTAGCACATCTCTAGGGTCATGCCTTTTGAATGATTACTCAGAAGTCAAATTACCAATTAAATTCTGAGTCTTTACAAATGTATCGTAACAAGAATGATCCCAAATTATATTTTCGTATCTAGAGTAAGAGGACACCATTTCTGTGTACTTGTAAATGGAGTGGCAGGAAGTTTAACAGTCTGTCTGGACATAAAAAAATTTCCAGATTGTCAACGCGTTAATGCATATTGGTAATTAACCAATATTGTGAAAAGTTTCACCAAAGTTCCACCATGTGTAAACATGAGGGAACTCCCCGTCCCCCTCACTTTGCGTGTGTGTGTGTGTGTGTGTGTGTGCGTTGCCTGTGGACACTTGTTTTCGTTGAGCTTCTTGAGTTCGATTTGGGTTTATTCATTTTGTCACTTGCTTTTAAATAATGGAAGCATTTAAGGCGCTAGATGTGCTGAGCACAGTCTGAGTCAAACCCCGCTGGCTTTGATACACAATATTTCACTCTGTCGTTGCTGTTTCTTCCTAAACAACGTGTGATCGCGATTTAGGTTTCTCTCAGAGACGGTTTTTAAATTTCCAAGTGGTGGCTTTCCAAGTATTAATTGCTAGTTTTGCTGCACTAAGGGGAGAGAGTGAATCCTGTTTTTACTTTTTACTTTGGGGAATTTATTGTAGATTCTATTTTGCCCTAGCAGATAACTTCTTTCTTTCTCTCCTTCTTTCTTTCTTTCTTTCTTTCTTTCTTTCTTTCTTTCTTTCTTTCTTTCTTCCTTTCTTTCTTTCTTTCTTGGAGGGTAAGGTAGATGTTCCACATTTATTTGAAAGCGACAAATAGAGAATAAGTTACAAAGTTCATTATTTCCTGTAGATAATACTTTAAATGTTACTCTCTGATTTCTTTATTTCCTGGATTTCTATGCTCTATCTGTTAAAGAGGTGTCTTTAGGTCTCTCTTTGGGATTTTTTGCCAATATATAGTCATATTTTTGAGTTTTTAAATTCCATATGCTTCAGGCTATGATATTAGTACATGAGGTTTCAAGGTAATTATCCATTAATTCTGCATGTATCTTTCTCCAGCATATAATAACCTGTTTTATCTGCTTAACAGTTTTCGCCATAATTCTAATGTGTGTGACATTGTCACTCCTTTGTCTTCGGTTTGCTTTCCTGGCAGTTAGCTCACGCCTCCCATTCTTTTAGGAAGATAATGCATTTTCCATCTATTCATGAGTTCATTTGAAATTCGGTTTAAATGAACAGCTAATATGTGCACATGACCAAACACCCAAGAGGCACAAAATTATACCAGGAAAAAGCTTCCTGTACCCCTGGGTCCTCTGATGTCCCCCTGAGAGAGGGGGGACATCACTGTTACTAGTTTATTTTGTATTCTCCTGTTTCTGTCCTTGTATACCTGAACAAGTGCACACACACGCACACACACACACACACACACACACACACACGTTTTTAAAAAGTAAAAATGGTGCCACAATGTCCACTCTGTGCTATACTCCACCCCCATTTAACTCTATAGCTGGAGAATATTCCTCATCTTTCCATATAGTTCCCTCTATATAAATGCTGCAGCGTGTGCTGTCCTGAGCCTAGACCGTCTTGCCATTGCCATTATTATTACCATCACCAGCACCATACCATGACCATTACCATTATGATGGACATGGAAATTATACATGCTAAGTGGCCAGAGACTTTCTCCCCATCTTCCCTCCCATAGGACCAACCTTGTTCAGGTACAGCACTGCCTCTTTGAAAATGATGTTGGTCCCCAGTGAGCTGTTCAAACCAGGGGTCTGGGGGCATTCTTGATGCACTGTCTCCCCCCACCCGTCGCCACCAACGCTCCCCCACCCCATCTCCACACCCACCCCGTCACAGGTCTGAGCACGACGCTGTCTTGGGATAGTTCAAATCTCTCCCTGCCATCTCCGTCCCCAGGGCCACCGGGCTTTCTGCAAGAAGCCACCATCCTTCCCTCTTCTGCGTGGCCTGCCCACTTGTCTGACTGCCTCGTCCATCTGTCCTTTACCGCACGTCAACTGGACCACCTCAAAATGCAAATCCGTAAGTAAGATGCTCCTGCTTTCCCATGGCTGGGAGAGTACCGTCCGTCGTCGTTATGGAGCGGGCCTGTGAGCGAGAGCGTGAGCAGCCCCCGGCAGGGTTTTGATGGGCGTTTTGATCTTCTCCATGTGGCCCCACCGGCCACGGGGCTGAGTCCTGGAATCAGTCCCACGTGGCCCCCAGGCAGCGCCTTTGCACACCTCGCTTCCTCCGCCTTGATGATCTCCCTGGCAACTCTCACTTTGCCGGGGGAACCTCCCTTTCATGCGTGACCTCCCAGCGTGGTCAGAGCGTCCTCTGGGCACCCCGGGCTCATCACCCCTTCACCCCCACTGCTGTGGCCGTCACCCTGTCCTCCTCCTGCCCCAAGTCTCCTGCCTCTGGCTCCAGGGGTCCTGGTGATGACGACACGGGACCCACCCACGTCATGCAGGATAACCCTCCCTCTCCAGAGCCTCAGCTTCCTGTGAAAAGCCCCTTTCTGCCACGTCGGGGAACTGCTAACGCATTAGGACAGAGACATCTCTGGGGGGTCACTGTCCTGTCCACTGGACTTAATGGTCAACCTTCTCTGTTCTGGACAGGGGTGTGGGAGACTAGCTTATTTTAGAAATATTTTCATCCCCAAAGTGCTACAAAATCTGGTGCATAAAAAGGGGCTAGACTCATTTATCTGGAGAGTTGTCTTTTGGGGCCGCTCGTGGTGCCGAGAAGAGAAAGCGGCACTGTGCTCTGACCCTGAAATTAAAACTCTCAAATGTGTTACCTGTCGCCCTGGGGAGGTCATACCTGCATGGGGGACTGGGGGGGGGGTCACGGCTGCCTCAGTCTTTGCGACCTCCGGCGAGCCCCCTCATCTTCCCGAATCTCAGCTCTCTGTAAAGTCAAGAGGGGATCCAGGTCAAACAAGGGTGCCCCGTGCCCCCAGACCCTGTGACTTCACATCCAACTATGTTTCCTTCCCACACTCCCGTTTTCTGGAAAGCCTCAGCCCTTAGCTTTGTGCAGAATCATCAACAGTTGAAATTTCCCAACTGCTATCCACTGTCAGAGCAGTAGAGACGTCGTCAAAGCGTTTTACAAAAATTATTTGACCCCATCCTTGGACAGAGCAGCTCTCGGAGCACAAGAGAATCACGCCACCTGGGGGACCGCTGCTCCCCGAGGACGCACCAGGAGCACCAGCTCGGCTGCCTCTGTTTCTTTTCTTCCTCGACAGTGGAACCTTGGGTCACCTCTCTGTCAACTCTTATAGTCCTTCTATCAGGTCGCACGTAGAGCGTCGATTTTTTTAAAACCTGGATGCTTTTGATTTATTTTTTAAATTTTTAATTATTTTTGAAAAGATTTTATTAATTTGTTTGAGAGAGAGAGTGAGAAACAGCACGAGAGGGGAGAGGGTCAGAGGAGGAAGCAGGCTCCCCACCGAGCAGAGAGCCCGATGCAGGACTCAATCCCAGGACTCTGCGATCATGACCTGAGCCAAAGGCAGACGCTTAACTGAGCCACCCAGGCGCCCCCTGGATGGATGCTTTTTAATGATGATTTTTATGCTAAAGGACAGTAGCTTATATCGGGCAAATTGTAACAACTACCCGACTCCAACATGCAATCAGCCATACTCACTCTTATGGCAGAACTAGAGGCCACTTTTGGAGACGCAGCTTTCAGTTGGTACACACAGGTTTTTTTTTTTTTTTTTAAAGAATTTATTTATTTATTTGACAGAGAGAAAGATCACAAGTAGACAGAGAGGCAGGAAGAGAGAGAGGGGGAAGCAGGCTCCCCGCTGAGCAGAGAGCCCGATGCGGGGCTCGATCCCAGGACCCTGAGATCATGACCTGAGCGAAAGCAGAGGCTTAACCCACTGAGCCACCCAGGCGCCCCGGTACACACAGGTTTTATGATAAGCGGAGGTGCTCACCGCATCTTCCCCTCGCTTCTGACTTCAGCAGTTTGCGAACTGGCTCGGAGAGGTTCGGTACCATGATGGCGACGTGGGTACCAGAGGCAGAGCCTTGACCGTGATGGTGTGAGAGTGTCTGGAGTTGCTGCGTTCAGCCTCCTGGAAATGGCTGGATCAAGACATAACCTACCTAATTAAGAAAAAAAGAGCCGACGATAGAAGGCAATTTGCATGCAAAGTTTGACAATTGGCTACTTTCTTTTTTATCATTTTATTGGGGTGGAGGCACAGGGGAGAGACTGTCAGGTCACCTCCTGGGCTGACCCATCCAAAGCCATGCTGCAGTCGGGCCTGTCCTTCTGGTGGGTGGGTTTTCTGTAGCCTTCTCTTGGCACTGCGGTTCTCTGGAAAGAGGAAGGAACATCCTGGTTGGAAGGTAATTGGAATGAGCAAGGAGAAGTTCTCCAAAACCAGAACAGGAAGCCCAAGACATTTGGGCCCTTCTTTTCTCGAGCACATGATGGCGCGACACTGTAGGAATGGGGGGCAACCAGGGCGGATAACAGAGTCCCCGTCACTGTGAGCTCAGCGTGCTGGAGCTTAGACCACGTCCCATATGTGACAGACGAGACTGCCTCTCTCCGGGGGCAGCCATCCCTGAGATCCTGCTGTCCTCCTCCTGGGAACATCTCTGTCCCAACTCTATGACCGATGGGAAGCTTGGACTTAGTCCTTCCAAGTTACCCCCTGTCTGGAGGGAGTCCCGAAGTCAAGGTGTCTGCATCCTGTCCCTCTGGCTAGCCCCTCCCCTCTGCAGGGCCTCAATGTCCCTGTCCGTGTGGAGAGGCTGCTCCGGTTCTGGTGGCTGTGATCAGGCTTCACAACCAAGGCTTCCCTGGGAGCCTGCGGCTCCAGGCGAGGCGGGATGTGATTGCAAACACCCAGAAAGCAAGTGAGGCAAAGCGAAGCGGGAAGCACGTGGCCCGGGGCAGGCCAGGCGGAGGAGAGGACGGTACTCCCTGACTTTGGGGTCAAGAACAGTCTGCATGCTGTGTGGTCAGCCTCTGTGGCCTTCGTCCAGCTGAAGGAGTTGTTTGTAGGAATGTTGCCTCCGATGTTCTCTTGGAGGCCCTTGGAGACACTTTTATTGTAGGAAGGAAGAAAGAAGACAGCTAATATTCACAGGTACCTACTATGTGCTGGACATTTTACACGTTAACTGTTTGATCTTGGCCAGTGCCCTGGTAATGATCACCTTCCCCATTGTAGAGACAGAGAAACTGAGGTTCAGGGAGCTTGGGCTATGTGCTCAGTGTGCTTACCCGCATCCATACCTGTTCTTCCCACGCCACAGCATGCTTCCGGGTTACGACAATTTTCTCCAAAGTTTTGATTCTCTGAGAAATGGGGAGGGGTCTCTTTTCCCTCTGATTGTTGGGCCTACTTCTGTGAGTTGACCCTGTTCCCAGCGACCTGGACTCCTGGACGTCCCCCCCCCCCCCCCGGGCACCAGCCTTCCCTTGTTGGGAGAATCAAATGCATTTGTGTATGTCAAGTACTCCAGTAGGGACTAGCATGTCATAGATCCTGGAAGCACTGGTAATAAGATGTCTGCAAGCTTGAAATATCTCTTTAAAATCATTTTGACACAATATTACATTTTTCCTAGTTGACAAAGAGGTTTTTTGGGAATGGATGTTTAATATTATCAAATTCTTCCCCCTCCTTGTGATGTGATGATAAACTGTAGAAATAGATTTCCTAATATTGAACTATTTTTGAATGTGATGGAATAAATTCTACTTTGACATAATGTGCAAGTTTGCTTAAAGTATCATTTTATTATGGGAATTTTCAAAAACAAACAAAAGTAGGGACACCTGGGTGGCTCAGTCAGTTAAGCATCTGCCTTCGGCTCAGGTCATGTCCTGGGGTCCTGGGATCGAGTCCTACGTTGGGCTCCTTGCCCAGCAGGAAGCCTGCTTCTCCCTCTGCCCCTCCCCCTGCTTGTGCTACCCTCTGTCTCTCTCTCTCTCTCAAATAAATAAATAAAATCTTTAAAAAAAAACTAAACTAGGGAGAAGAGAATAATGAACTCTTACGCCTAACTCCAACAATTACCAATATCTTGTCAGTTTTTGGCAAATCTGATTTTTAAAAAATGCTTCTGGATTTTATTTGTTAAAATATTTTATTTAAAGATTTACATCCATATTCTTCAGTGGAATTGACCTAGTTTTCATGGGTGTGTAATGCAGCAGGTAAAGTTCTTTTAAAAAAAAATAATATTTTACGTCTATGGCAAAATCAAAGTTTTTTTTTTCCCTTTATTTCCTATATTCTTCAGATGTAAAATATTCTATAAACATATATTTTTATCCCCAGGGGTACAGGTCTGTGAATCACCAGGTTTACACACTTCACAGCACTCATCAAAGCACATACCCTCCCCAATGTCCATAATCCCACCCCCTTCTCCCAACCCCCCTCCCGCCAGCAACCCCCAGTTTGTTTTGTGAGATTAAGAGTCACTTATGGTTTGTCTCCCTCCCAATCCCATCTTGTTTCATTGATTCTTCTCCTACCCACTTAAGCCCCCATGTTGCATCACCACTTCCTCATATCAGGGAGATCATATGATAGTTGTCTTTCTCCGATTGACTTATTTCGCTAAGCATGATACGCTCTAGTTCCATCCATGTTGTCGCAAATGGCAAGATTTCATTTCTTTTGATGGCTGCATAGTATTCCATTGTGTATATATACCACATCTTCTTGATCCATTCATCTGTTGATGGACATCTAGGTTCTTTCCATAGTTTGGCTATTGTGGACGTTGCTGCTATAAACATTCGAGTACACGTGCCCCTTTGGATCACTACATTTGTATCTTTAGGGTAAATACCCAATAGTGCAATTGCTGGGTCATAGGGAAGTTCTATTTTCAACATTTTGAAGAACCTCCATGCTGTTTTCCAGAGTGGCTGCACCAGAAAATCAAAGTATTTTTTATTGTCATTCTAAGCTTTCTCTAAAATTTCCTCTTACCCTTGGTCTTCTGGAACTCAGTCCATTCAAAGCCTGCAGCCTCAGGAAAGGGATAACAGTAAAAGGTGGAAAATGAAAGAGGCGCTGTTGGGCTGGAGGGTCTGGACAAGGGTTTCGAAAGAACAGCTGAAGAGCCAAGCTCTGAAATAAACAGACTCTGACCTGCGGGAAGGAGAAAACGTAGAAGTTAGTTTCAGAAAGTGTTGAGAAGAAAACATGTCCCTTGCCTTTCCACTCCGAGACCCCAGGCAGGCAGGGAGGGGAGAGCCGGAGCCCAGGTAGTGATGGGGCGTGGCCAGGAGACGGATCCGCCCTCTGGTCCCCAGGGAGAGCGCAGACAGTGGGCCGTCCTCGGGGCGGCTGCCGACCCATAGGGTGTTTCTCAAAGTGGGGACCGCTATTTCCTCTTTCGTATCGAAGTTAAAACGTATTTTAAACTTTTCAAATTTTAGAAAGTATTTTTTTTATTTTAATTTTTTTTAAAGATTTTTTTCTTTTTTTATTATTTGACACACAGAGATCACAAGTAGGCAGAGAGGCAGGCAGAGAGAGAGGAGGAAGCAGGCTCCCCGCTGAGCAGAGAGCCCGATGCGGGACTCGATCTCAGGACCCTGAGATCATGACCTGAGCCGAAGGCAGCGGCTTAACCCACTGAGCCACCCAGGCGCCCTAGAAAGTATTTTTAAATCCCCAAGCACGTTCACTTCTTCGGATATACTTTTGTTCTCAACTTCTCTGTTGAGAACAGAGAGGGAGTCTGAAAATGGTCACAGAGGAATGTCCTATTCCTGGTAGATGGCCGTCATGTAGCTTCATGGTAATTAGATGAAGCATCCAATTTCTTAGTTCTTATATGCATTCACTGTGGTTTACATTTATCATTAGGAAATGCTATGTGTTTAGGATTTTCCCAAGTTTCATAAAAACGACTGCTCTCCTTTTCAATGTTCACTAATCCTTTTGCTTTTATCCGATGGACATTAGTAGAAATGAGATTGTCTCTTCAAACAGCAAGGTTGAACTTTCTTATTTGACTTGAGAGGAGAGACATTGACTTGTTAGTTGCACTCGGTATGCCCCGATTACTGTGGTTGTCGATGGGCTTGATTTGAATGGTTTTGCATTTTTATTTCCTTGATTTCTTTACCATGGCTTTCCCTGTCTCTTACGCTAGTATTTTCTTCAAGTTTTATTGATCCTTTTTCCTTCTAGATGTCCCAAAATATACAATTTTTTTATTCTATTCTAGTTACTTTAAGATAAAAATATACTGAGTTGATATCTTTCTATCAAACATATCAATTAAGAACATTTATTGCTCTGTTGGGAGAAATGTATCACGTTCACATGCCCCTTGCCCTTTGTATAACTGTTTTGTATGTTTGTATGTTTTTTTTTTTTTTTGAGGGAGAATATCTAAGACTTTAGACTAGTCAAAATATTTATTATTAAGTTAAATAATCAAAGAATATAGATCAAGTACATATTATTGATATTTAAATGATCAACCTTTTTGCTGAAGATGGTTTTTCACATTTACACTAAGTTCCACAGTCACGTTAACACTTAGAGATCTGTACAAGTGTTCTTGACTTATTAGCTCTACCCCATCGGTGTTGAACAATATTGTCTGTTTTGGCATTCTTTATTTTGGTACTTTTTTTTTTTTTACTGGTTCAGTTACTCACTCAATAATTAGTTGTGTTGTTTTTTTTTTTCCCAAAAGTTACATAAACATTATTGCATATTTTAGGTTTCCCCCACTTCTTTTACACTTTGTGACACCAAAGGAACATTCTACCCAATATTTTGCTATTGCTGTTCCAACGATGACTTTAGAAATGCTTGTTCTCAAATCAGCGTTATTGAACCTGAAGCTTCTCTAGGTCTTCTGGAGTCTGGGACCAATCTGAATCATGGAATTCTTCCAACATGGTTAATAAACCAAATAGCAAAGATGTTATTTAAAAAAAGTAATTCTACGAAATATCTACAATCTTCCGGCCCTATACCAAGCCATGAGCAGTAATGCTTTGCTGCTCGCTGAGCAGGGATTAGTGAAAAATGGCCATGCAAAAGTCCCTTCATGAGCACTGAACCGCTCCTAGGCTTGAACTACCCATTAGTTGGTGTCCCTATTTAAGACCTGTGGATATATGGCAAGGGAATGGGATTTCTAGTACTTGTGCAAATCAGAATTTTTTCAGGTCCTATGCTTAGTCCTTTAAATACCTTATCATAGTTCACTCTACTAGGACTTCTAAGAGATAGGTGCATTATTATGATCTTATATTTGAGGAAATCTGAAGGTGGGTTCCTGATAGTGGTATAATCCTCAAACAGTTAGGGGCATTCCTGCCTAAGTTTGACAGACTCTGAAACTTGTCTGTGAACCCTGATGTGCTACCTTAGGGAAGACGCATGGTTGTCCCAGGTACCTGTCCCAGGTACCTGCTCACCTGTCCTGTGCTGGGTTAGGAGGTTTGAGCTTTTCCTGTGAGTGAACCCATTGTGATGGGGTGTCGGCTTTCTTTTATTGTTGCTTCTCTTCCAGGCTTTCTTCAAATCTAACCAATTTATCTTCACCAGATGATTATTTCCAATGATCAATTCTGTGACTGAGAAGTCCCAGCCTTTACCCACAAAGCCCTGGGAGGCAGAAATTTCCTTGTCTGGATTCTGCCATTAGCCTCAGCCATACTCTTACCTACAAAATCAGTTAATCAACAAACAGAATTAAAATAATACTAACCTTAATAGAGAGGCTTTTAAACATAGTGTTATGTAGTGTTTGTGGAAACAGAAGAGACATAAATGATGGTCTTGCCTTTCTGTTTATGCAGAACATTATGAGTGATGAAGCTCATTCACTTTCATATCCCCTCATTAAAGTAACCTGTGTGAGAACCGACCATATGCTGGGTATGGTGATAGGTCTCAGGGAATCGGAGATTGGTAAGATGAAGTCACAGTTCTTAAGAACTCATTGTCTACTAGCATGGCGTCACACAGAGATATGTCCTCATATAATGCGGGAACTGTGATAGCAGAGATTTAAATAAAGTGAGAGGTGACCCTAAGTCAATGACAGAAAACAGTGAGGCGAGGTAGATAGGCTTTTGAATTTAACATGCCATGATCCCAAAATTCTATTCACAGCTCAATCTATGAGTACCGGCAAAAGAAAGACACTGTCAGAATTACCAGCTTTTAAAAAAAATATACGGCCCCCATATTCTTCCCCAAAATCTCTACTTAAAGATATATGCACCAGGAAATTGTGAGATACATGACAACAAAGAACAGAAGCACACAGAAGTCGTGGCCTAAGAGGAAGAGAATGTCAAGCCGTATGAGGTATATTGAAAGAAAACTGAAATGTAAGTGCTTGGAAGGTTTTAAAAACTTCTCTCTAAATTGCCACAGGAGGAAACATCAGTGAAAAATATGGTACAGGAAGCAATAAGCAAGGGCAGAAATAATGAAATACATTTGGCAGAAGTGAGGCCATCCATGTGAACTATGAAACAAGATGTAGTCGGGTTGAATACTTGTGTTAAATATAAGATATGGTAAATCAGTAAGAATGCAATTCCATCATATGCTGCTTCTGAGAGACACATCTGACATAAACTACTTCAAATCTAAAAACACAAGAAGTGAGGGACTTGTCTTACATTGGAAAATAAGTCAATGCTTGTGAATTAAACTTAGCATTCCTCTGCTATGTTAAAAGAATAATATGACCATCACTAAGTTGAGTTGATTTTAGACGGACAAGGATGGTTCAATGTGGGGAAATACTACCATAAACTAGATTTGTTAGTAGATTAGGAGATAAAAACTATGATTATTTTAATACCCAGAAGTACCGCTGATAAACATTAGGTAATAATTTCTCACAAAATGTTTTTCATTGACTAGAGGTTGACAGGTGATTTGCCTATCGTGCTTAACCTTGAAACACGGGAAAATTTCCAACAAATGAGGAAAAGTGAGGGAAAAAGCATAGATCTGAGAGTTAGACTGATAGGGACATAGGTCCCAACTCTAGCATTGAGTGTGGGTCTCAATTTCTCCAAGTCTCATCTGTGAAATGATTGATAAAATGACAGCCGTCGTGATGTTAGCAGCTATCATCCCAGAAGCTTGCTGTGTGAGAAATTAGACGAGGATCCTGCAGACCCTCAGTCCACAACAAGCCTGTGGGGTGGGGATGCTGTCACCCCCATTTTGCTGACGGAGAACTGCGACCTGGAGGCCCCGCATCTTCTCCTATCTCTTAATGTTGTTCTGAAGGGTGCATAAGGATGTGCCTGGGCCTGTCCAGGCAGCTACACCAGACACACGAAAAGATTGTGTGGCTCAAATAATGATGATGATTTCTCAAATTCTGGAGGCTGGGAAGTCCACGTCAAGGCACACACAGACCCAGTATCTGGGGAGGGTCCATTTCTTGGTTCAGAGATGGGCATCCTGTCACTGGCTCCCCACAGGGCGGAAGGGGCGAGAGCTCCCTGGGGTCTCTTATCAGAGGACTCCTCCTCATGAGCGGTCAGGCTCCACACTTGTGACCTGGTTAGTCATCCCCCAAAGGCCCCGCCCCCAAAGCCATCACACTGGAGTTAGGATTTCAACATGTGACTTCGGGGGAGCACAGACATTCCCTAACAGCCAGTAAACTGCTCTGCAGGGTTTAGCACGTACTAAGCACAGTAACAGTTCTTAAATGCTAGTGAAGAACATCACCATCAACACTGTGAGTCAGTGTTTTTATGGGCACATTTGCTACTAGGGAAGAACAGATATAAGAAGGGACAGAGACGTTGAAGAGGAGGAGGCAAGATTATGATTTGTAGCTGATACTTTCTATCTCTGGGAAGACCCCAGTAAATAAAGTGAAAATGTATCTGAAAGAAAAGAGCTAGTGAGGGGGCTACTTTTACCATAAAAATACTTGGGTAGTAATCGAGAGCTTCCCTGTGGACTGAAAATAACAAGTTTGGATACATAAAGGAGAAATTCTCATTCGAAATAGCAAGAGTAAAAATACACACCCAGGAATAAATTAAATAAGCAATAAGTTGCATTTACTTCAAGAGAACAACAAAGCTTTAACAAAGGACATAAAAAAATGACTCATTAATCGGAAGGAATGCTGATGAACACGGATCTGTAGTCCCCAGAGAAGTCTGTAGATTTCTTCGTGTCACCATGGAGATCTGAAAGGTCAGCTCTGGGAATACTGGCGCATGACTACAAAGTCCAGGTGACAAATAAACTGGTAAGAAGACAAAAAATAGTTTTGATATCGGCTCAGGTCATGATCGAGTTCCGCATCGGGCTCTCTGCTCGGCAGGGAGTCTGCTTCCTCCTCTCTCTCTCTCTGCCTGCCTCTCTGCCTACTTGTGATTTCTCTCTGTCAAATAAATAAATAAAATCTTAAAAAAAAATTGTTTTGATGGTGGAGAGCCTTGTCTACCAGTATTAACATGCTGACCATAATTCGGGAGGGTAGATGGGGGGCACGTGAAGTGGGGATTCAGGAGGACACGTGTCCTGATGACCACTAGGTGTTGCACGTAGGTCATCAGTCTCGACGTTCTTTGCCCAAAACTAGTGTTCTATTCTGTGTTAACCCACTGGAATTTAAATTAAAACTTGGGGAAAAAAAGAGTGACAGTAATTTGATAAAGTGATTCTTTTGCAAGAATATACAAGGAAAGAATGAGAAAGAATGAAAAAATCCAGACATAGACCCAAATACAGACGAAAGCTCCTACTATATGGTAAAGGGGGTGACTTCAAATCGTGGAGGAAGCCTGGACCGTACAATAAAGCGCACGAAAACAGAAGACCCGCCATGTGGAAATCAGTGAAAATGTGTTGTGTTCGAATTCTCTAGAGAAACTGTATGGCTGTCACCATGGGGATTTCTGAGCGTACAGAGGTTTGGTATAGTTAAATAATAATTGTATAGAGTCAGGTGTCTTAGGTAGCACATCACCGTGAATAATGGCATAAAAGGAACATCACGGAATGGTTTCTGTCTCAATCATGCAGCCCCCTGCCACCTTCGTCTTGACTTTGGTCAGGGGAGGGTCTGTGACTGTGGGTACACGTGGTAGCGAGCCGGGAAACCCACACGCCCCTCATCTGTGCAATGCTTTCTTGTGAGGGGAGGCCAGGACCGTTGCCAGCCCAGTGATGGGATCAGGGGAGATGACATTGTGGCATGGCTGTGGTCACTGCGGGGAGGACCACCAGGCAGAGACCTCGGGGCTTGCAGACGTGGGCTAGGGAGCTCCCTGTCACACCTTCCGCCGCAAGACCATTCCACGGGCTTTTCCATGTGAAGAAGGGAGCTGGGAAAAGTCCAGCAGTGGAGGGGAATGCTGCCAGGACTGCGGTCATTGTCCCCACGTCAGTGCCCACCACTGAGAGTGGTGATCTGAGCCCAGAGTAGCTCAGTTCCTTGCTGTTCAGACACCGCGCTTCCCCAGGACGACGCACAGGGGACGTGGAGGCTCCGTCGGGAACCAGGTTCTCCCAGAGGATGCCCTCCCAGAGCCTCCTCTGCCCGTTCAGAATCCCTCTGGGTAAAGCCCGGGGTCCCAGGAGCAGGCGGGTTTGGGGGCGCCCTCAACTCGTGAGCCTCTGGCTGATCTGTCAGATTGGATGGCTCCCCCGCTGCCGATGCTGACTGACACCATAGTGTTCGGTGGTTTTCAGAATGCGGAGCCCGGGACTGGACTCTGTCGGGACCATCCAGAGGGGGGTCCGGCTGTAAAGATGCATGGTGACAAACCATTCCGTGGGCACCTAGGGCGGGCGGGATGTTTTCCCCCATGGGTGGGGCACGGGGGGCGCATCTTCACGCAGCTCGGACCGTGCCCGTGTGCTCGCTCTCCTTAGAGACGTGGGTGGACATTGATTATACCCGTGTCCCCGGCCCCACTCTCAGTCTTTGGAGCTTGGAGTCTGCAAAAAACCACAAAAACCGGATGACCAGCGTGCGGCCCGGGAGCTGTCTGCCGTGCCAGCCGCGCGGCTCTCAGTCCCTCTGAAGGGAAGGAAAGCTGGGGAAGCGCGTAGAAGCCGTTGCCCCCTGGCTTTGCTTTCTTCCAGGAGGCCTCATCATGGGCCCGATAAAGACAGGCAGGAAGGCACAAGGTGGAAGTGAAACCGAGGCAAATTGCTGCTGTCCTGACACAATATGTATCTTCTGACCTGTTCCAGCAGTTTCTTTAAAACCGTAAATCCTCCCCTGGGCTCATTAGGAGAGGCTGAGAGGAGGCCATTTGTCCTAAAACTTTACGGGGACACCACGCCCGGGCCTGGCAGGCTCCCACCGACCTTCCAAATGCAGACAGTTCAGCCCTCTGTGAATTCTTCTTAAGCTAAGACTTATCCCCCCACCCAGTTCGTGTCATTCAGTTTCTCCCCGTAGGATGTTCTATGCCTCACTCCTTTCCAGCCCCCACAGACCGATGCCCAACTTAGATGACCTACGTTTTACTCTCTCAAGGCTCTGTTCTACCTCAATAAGGTGCGGAAGCAAGTCACAGGTACGAGGGCCCCGTGGTCATGGACAGTCTGAACTGGGTGTCGGGAGACCAGACTGCTTTCTTAACTGGGTCACCTTGGATTAGTGACTTTCCTGCTCTGGGCCTCTGCTTCCTAATCTATAAAATGGGTTGCACAGGACCCTTTCCGGAGATCCTTCGGTTGCGGGGGGAGGCTGAGGGCACGGGCTCCACTGAATGCCCCCGCATTCCCACCCCATTCCCTTGACCCCCATCTCCCTCACCCCTGCCTACTTCAGCCAAGCACCCCGGTTTTTAGATGTCACTATGACCCAATATCCATCCACAGCATTCCCTGCCTTTTGGGGTCTAGTTTTGAAATGGTGTCGGATCCCTCACTCTGTCACCCAGTGGACACCCAAACCTTTCTTCTGATTTCTGATCAATGCAAGGGAGGCTGATGTTCCTTTGGCCTCGATTGTCTCTTGGGATTTGGAGTTTTTTGGGTGACTCTGCCATGCCAAGTCAGCCCTGATACAAGAAAGCCTCCTTGGCTTCTATACCAACAACCATTTCCCATATACCAGACATCCATGAGCTTAACAGACTTGTCCAGAGGAGGGTTCCATGGCGGCAGGCACGTCCAGCCCCTTCCAGTTCTCCGCCATCTCGGGGTTTCCTGCTGCTTTCCCAGTCCTTCTCCTCCCCCAGTCCTTGCGGGACTTTGCGGCCATCCCGAATTCTCCCCTTCATTTTGTGCAGACTAGTCTCATCTTTCTCCAAAGCTTGGAGCCCAGCCCCGGAGAGTCTCACCTCCCACTCCAGGCATGCATCCAACAAAGTTTTCCCAGAAGCGGTGTTCTGTCCCTGAGGAAGAGCCCGGTGCTGTTATTCAGGGTGACACATTTTGACTTTCTTTGCATTGAATTTGTCAAAGGGCTTCATGGTTAAGCAGAGTTTGGAACCCATGGCCCGTCACTGGATTCTGATAGAGCACGGCATGAATGTGCTGCTGTGTGCACCCTTCCGGGTAAATCGGTCCTTTCATCCAATTAAAATATTTGCCAGGACTAATATTTCTTAAATTTTAAAATATTTCAACCATGCAAAGCCTATGAACCAGTGTTTTTCAAAATACAGGTCACCTTTTTTTTTTTTTTTTTTAAAGAAAAGAAACGGAAGAAGGGAGAATGGAAAATAGAAGAGTGCATCAATGTAGCAAACGTAAACTTCTTCCGTAGAAATCTGGTTTCCGTTCTGTGTCTGTGCGCGTGCACATGCATGTACGTGGGGCGCAGTATAAAATCACTGTTTCCTTACTGCAGCTCACAACCAGAAAATGTGGCAATTACCAGAGAGACCACGCTGTAATTAACACCCGAGTACTCCCGGCTCAGTTACCTACTACTCGGTTCTGGGACGGCACACCGTAGGGCTGCAGGTTTTTTGTTGCTGGTCTCTTTTTAAATGAAAACATTACAGTGAGAACCGAAGCCGGATGCCCCCTCCTCCACGTTCACCTCCTTGATTACGTTCCTTTTCTTGATGCCTGGCGGCCACTCTCTAATGGAGTCTACCATTCCCAGGCATGTTTCTGTGCCATTACTACATAGTGAACATATGGAATTGTTTTGTGCATTTTATGCCAGTATTCATCTTAAGTGGCTTTTAAAAAATTCACCCTCCAACTTTTTATTTTCTCTTAACACAGTAATTTTCAGATATCTCTTGTTGGTTTGTGTGGCTCTCATCTGGTTCTGGTCATGGCTGTATAAATACACTGAAAGTTATTTGCTCATTTTTTTCTTAAGGGACATTTCACTGGCTAGTATGATAAATACTGAAATGAACATTCTTGTATATCTTCTTGTGCACATGTGACAAGAAACTGTTAGGAAACTATGGGATTAGCCGGAGAAGGTAATTTGGTTATGGAGCCGTGCTATATTCATGTGTACAAGGTCAGCTCCTCCAAATTAATAAAGTCAGGTCCTTACCTCCTACCTTAAGAAATCAATGATAGGGTGAATTAGAGACCTAAGTGTGAAAAAAATGTCAATAATAAATGCAGAAAAATATTCTTGATATTAGAGTTGAAAGGAATTCTTGAGTGAGAGGAAAGCACAGATGATACAGGAGAAGACAGAAGTGTTCTCCTGTACTAACATTTAGTCTTTATATAGTCTTTATATATATAGTTCACAACTCTGGGGAGGATATTTGCAATATATAAAATCTACGAAGAATGGTAATATAGTTTTACAAAAGTCATGACACCCAGGACACCTGTCTGGCTCAGTGGGTTAAGCATCCGCATTCTGACCAGCTCATGATCCCGGGGTCCTGGGATGGAGTCCCGCGTTGGGTTCCCTGCACAGCGGGGCACCTGCTTCCTCCTCTCTCACTGCTGTTCCCTCTGCTTGTGTGCGCTCTCTCTTTGTCAAATAAATAAACAAAATCTTAAAAAAAAAAAAGTAATGACACCCGAAATACTTCCTTGTCCATCCAACCAAAAGGCTCGCATTTAAGGATCATGTTCTTGCTTATTCCGTGGGTGGCTAAATCTGCTTTCATACATTGGATGTTGTTGTACCTTGTTTGCGAAGTGGGCCAGCCCTTCCTACATTTCCCTTCAGAAATTTAGTTTGTCCTTAAGGCCAGGATAAACCACAGCTCTTCCAGGTGTATATGCATGACTTTGAAGACTTTCCCCTCACCCTTCAAAGCAGCTTCTTTACCTTTTTTTCTTTTGAAACAGACCAGTCAGCTTCTCCATAAATTCACACTTGCATCAAAGGTTGAACATATCACTGGGGGACAATATCTGATAACCCTCTAGTTTGTAATTGGTTGAAATAGTATCCTCCAAAAATTTGTATCTGCCCTGAACCTCAGAATGTAATCTTATTTACAAATAGGGTCTTGGCAGATATTATTAGTTAAAGATTGAGATGTGATCATACTGGGCCGAGCGGGCCCTAGATCGAATGACTGGTGTCCTTGCGGGAAGAGAAGACACACCGATACCCAAGGAAACAGTGTAGAGACACAGGTAGAATGTGGAGTGATGTCACTGTACTCACCAAGAATGCTAGCCATTTCCAGAAGCACCGGAAGCTGAGAGGAGTCAAGGATGGGTTCTTCCTCACAGAAGAGAACATGCTCCTCTGACCTGGATATTGAGATTCTCCAGAATAGGAGAGGACGGATTTCCACTGGGCTGACCCACTCAATCTGTGGTAATTTATTACACAAGGAATATGTTACAAATGAATACAAAACTAGCATGTATGTTTATATACTGGTCTGGCCAATGTCCGTCAAACATTCTTCCAGTGACCTGAAGCACATTTTTATTTCATTTATTAGCTTGGCCTGTGCCACATGCCTTGACTGAAACCAACCCCATGATGCTGGCCACAACTGATTGTGCCACATATCAGTGCACAGCTAAAAACAACAGGTAGGCATGAGGAAGGCCAGCCATCTCTGAGGTGACCTGAGACCAACACTGTGCAGTAGAGGCACTCTGAATGAGAGAATGGTGGGCCAAGGCAACCTGATCTTACTTCCTTGGGAAGTCTAAGTACAACGGAGCTCTGGAGAGGCTGGCCCGTTAAGCTTTGATCATTATCTTGCTTTGCCTTGTGAAGTCTTTGTGACACTAGAGTATGTGTCAAGCCCAAACACTTTGGAGCAGAGCTTTTGCACAGTGACAAAGTGACTCCCCCTATAACTCTCCATCCCCATGAGCTCTAATCATAGCACTCCATCATTGGTTCCAGTCCAAGATGGCGGCATAAGAAAACTGAACTCACCTCCTCCACAGAACACACCAAATGGCACCGATTAGAAGAACAGTTCCTCCCGAAGAAGAACTGAGGGATGACTGAGTAGCTTCTGGGCAGTCAAAGACAGAGAACGGCAAGAGAACAGCCAGAGAGACAGGGACACGCAGGGAACTCCCACCCTTGATGTTGCCCATTGCAGTGAGGATGGTACTGAGGGGCTGGGGACAGATGCCTCTGTCCTTGGGAACAGAAAAAAACCCCACAGTTTAAAGGAACAGCTAGCACATAAAAAGACAACACCAGAACACTGGAATTAGAACAGAGGAGCTGCAGGGATGCTCTGAGGTCACAGGGTCTGGAGAACCACGGGGTATACGTTGGCACCTCACCTTGGAAACCTGGACTGGAGCAGGGTCTTGACACCATAATGAATGGGTTCAGTCACCTCAGGGAGCTCAGCACTCCAGCTGGCGAGGGTCCGGAAGCCCATATCAGCCTCGATTGTGCTGGAGCACAGAGAATAAGCTGCAGCTTTGCGTTTTGTTTTTATTTTATTCTATTTTTTAAAAATTATTTATTTATTAGAAAGAGAGAGCATAAGAGGGGAGAAGGCAGAAGCAGAGGGAGGAACAGACTCCCCACTGAGCAGGGAGTCTGATGTGGGACTTGATCTCATGAGGGACTTGACCCTGAGATCATGACCTGAGTTGAAGACAGACACTTAACCGACTGAGCCACCCAGGTGCCCCTTGTTTTGCTTTTTAATGTTCAGAGTTTTATTGTATATTATTTTACTTTTAAAGATTTGTCCTGTCTTGTTTTTAGTTTCTTCTTCTTGGTTTTTCTCTTTTCTTTCTTTTTCTCTTTTCCTTTCTCCTTCTTTTCTTTCTTTCTTTCTTTCTTTTTTTCTTTTACTATTATTTCTTCCTCTATTCTTTCTGTAAAAAGGCATGGTTTAAAAGAGTAATTAGCCTCCAGAGCCACAGTTGCAGCCAGCCAGCAAATGTCAGCCAGCACACACGGTCTACGCAGGGGACACCATACACAAGACCACTACTTCAACTTTGGGAGAAGTAGCGTGTTGCCTAATTGATAGAAACAAATGTGGAAAGTCAAGCAAAATGGGGAAACAGAAGAATATTTTCCAAAACAAAGAAAAGGAAAAAAACCTCGGAAAAAGAATGAAATGAAACAGAGAAAACCGATACGCCTGATAAAGAATTTAACATAATGATTGTAAAGATACTCTCTAGGCTGGGGGAAGAAAGGGAGACCTCAGTGAGACTTTGAATAAGGAGATAGAAAATATTAAAAACAATCAGTCAGAGCTGAAGAATACAATACCTGAAATAAAAAGCACACGAGGGGGAATCTACAGCAGATTAGAAGAGGCAGAAGAGCGTATCAGCAATCTGGAAGACAAGGTAATAGAAAACATACAAGTTGAACAGCAAAAAGGGAAAAGAATTTTTAAAAAATGAGGATGGATTCAAAAATCTTTGGACAACATCAAGTGAATGAAAGTTAGCATTATAAGGGTCCCAGAAGGAGAGAAAGGTGTAGAAAACTTATTGGAGGAAAAAACAGCTGAAAACTTCCCTAACTAGGGAGGCAAATAGACACCCTAGTCCACGAAGCACAGAGAGTTCCAAACAAGAGGAACCTGAGGAGGTCTGCACCATAGCACACGACAATTAAAATGTCAAATGTTAAAGAGAGAGAATCCTGAAAGCATCAAGAGGAAAATCAAAAAGTTACCTCAAAAGAAAAATTGCTAAAGCTAGCAGTTATTGTTCTTTTTTGAAAGATGTTATTTATTTATTTGACAGACAGAGGTCACAAGTAGGCAGAGAGAGAGGAAGGGAAACAGGCTCCCTGCTGAGCAGAGAGCCCGATGCGGGGCTTGATCCCAGGACCCTGGGATCATGACCTGAGCTGACGGCAGAGGCTTTTACCCACAGAGCCACCCAGGCGCCCCAACTTTCAGTTATTTTTCAGCAGAAACTTTGCAGGCCAGAAGGGAGTGATAAGATATATTCAAAGAGCCAAAAGGAAAAAAAACCTTCCTTTTCTTCCAAATGGAAGAAAACCAAAACTATTTTACCAGGCAAGTTTATCCTTCAGATTTGAAGGGGAGATAGAGTTTCCCAGACAAACAAAAGACAAAGGAGTTTATCACCACTAATCCTGCTATACAAGAAACATTAAAATCCCAGAAGAGAGCACAGGGAGTAATTTCTCTGGCATCAGCCATAGCAACATTTTTCTAGGTCTGTCTTCTGAGGCAAGGGAAACAAAAGCAAAAATGAACTACTGGGACTGCCTCAAAACAAAACGCTTTTGCATCAACCAAACAAAAAGACAATGCACTGAAAGGGAGAATATACTTACAAGTGATTATCTATAAAGGGTCAATATCCAAAATACATAAAGAACTCGTACAAGCCAACGCAGACACAAAAACAAATAATCCAATTAAAACGGGTGGAAGGATAGACATTTTTCCAAAGAAGACATGCAAATAGTCGACAGACACACGAACAGATGCCCAACCACTCATCATCATGGAAATGCAAATCAAAACCATGATGAGATACCATTTCATGCCATTCCATGTTAGCCTGGCTCAAATAAAAAACAAACAAACAAGTATCATAGAGAATGGGGGGGGGGGGAATGACCTCTCCTGCACCATTGGTGGGAATGCAAACTGGTGCAGTCACTGTGGAAGACAGTATGGGGATTCCTCAAAAACTTTAAAATAGAACTACCCTATAATCCCATAATTGCACTGTTAGGTACTTACCCCCCAAATATGAAAATATTAATTTGAAGAGCTATGTGCACCCCGATGTGTATAGCAGGGTTGTCTACAATAGCCATTACATAGAAGCAATTCAAGCGTCCATCAACAGATGAATGGATAAAAAGGAAGTGATATTACATGTATAATGGAAGATTAGCCATAAAAAAGAACGAAATCCTGCTATTTGCAACAACACGGGTGGAGCTAGAGAGTATAATGCTAAGTGAAGTAAGTCAGACTGAGAAAGACAAATCCCATAGGATTCCACTCATAAATGGAATCTTAAAAATAAAAATAATAAACCAACAAAAAGAATCAGAACTAAAATACAAAGAAAAAACTGATGGTTGCCAGAGGGGAGAGAAGGTGGGGGTTTGGGCAAAATGGGTGAAGGGGAGTGGGAGGTGCAGGCTTCCAGGTATGGAATGCATAAATCATGAGAATAAAAAGCAGAGTTTAAGGAATTTGGTCAACGATAATGTAATAATGATGAATTGGGACAGATGATAGCTGTGCTTGTGAGGAACATAACCTGATATAAACTTGTCAGATCACTGTGTCGTACACCTGAAATTAATATGACATGTGTGTCAACTATATTTAAAAAAATGCAATACTCCATCGTTGGTAGACATCATTTTCTCGTCTTTACAGTTCCGAGAAATATTAAAAATAACTTTACAGTAATCTCTAAACAGTTTGTCGCTAGAAGCCGAGTTACCCTCACCTCCTCGGAAAAGCCTTCTCTGATTGTCTGGGGTGATGTTAGCCTCTCGTCATACTCTCCTCGTATATCTCTGCTCAGTACAAAGTGTACAGTACAGGTCATTTGTGTTCACTTGCTGTCACCCCAATAGACCGCAGCTCTCTGTGGGGCACCGTGAGATGCTCCTTTTTCTCTGGACCGTTGATTCCGTGTATGTGTGGCACACGGACTCGATTGCCCTGGGACGAGCCTCCCCCAGGAATGAATGGGAAACTTGAGGGAAGGGATTTGCTTTGCTTTGTTTTTATAACTCCAGCACTCAGCATGGAATCTGATATGCACATGAAGGTGCTCATTTTACTCGTGTGTGGAATTTAAGAAACAAAACTAAATGAACAAAAAGCAGAAAAAAGGGAGAGAATCCCAAAGCAGGCTCTTACAGAGAATGTACTGATGGTCCCCAGAGGGAAGGGGGCCGGGGGGAATGGGTGAGATAGGTGATGGGGATTAAGGAGGGCGCTTGTCATGATGGGCACCGAGTAATTGCTGCATCACTGTACTGTACCCCTGAAGCTAATATAAAACGATGCTGGATTTAAAAATAAATAAATAAAATAAAGTTCTAGCAGAGCTGAGTGGCAATGCAAAATTTTGTCAGTAGGTGTCGCTGTGCTATCAAACGTCACCATTATGGTAAGTACCTAAATGCTCCCATTTGATCCTCCCAACAAGGGCATCCTCCAGATGAGGAAATGGAAGTCATGTAACCTGCCCAAGGTTACCTGGCTCTTAGGTTGGGAAGCGGTATTCAAAGCCAGGTTCATCCCCTTCCCGAGTCCACTTAGTCAGCGTGCTGACCTCTGGCCCCAAGAGTCTTAACTTGCAGACATCAGGTGACATTCCCATCCATAGTTCACTAACCCCATCTACTAAACCATTGAGCTACACTTGAGATTTGTATCTTAGTTTTACCACATAACCGGCTGGTTCCAAGTAGGGTCGCTTTGCCCCCAGGTTATAATCAAGAGTATCTGGAGACATTTTAGTTTGTCACACCCGGGTGGGAGGGGTGTCATTCGTCATGTAGCTGGTAGAGCCCGAGGTGCTATGGGACAACCTACATGGGGGACAGCCCCACACGGCTAAGGACAACCCAACCCAAACCGTCCACAGTCCTGAGATCGAGAGACCCCACCATGTGAGGAAAGAATGACTACTTGAGCCTTAACATGTTGGTAAATGTATTTTCCTTTTCCAACACGGAGGATGAGTATAATTGTCTCTATGTTGTGAAAGAAGACAGAGCGCGGGGCTGGTGATTTGTTTACGACAGGACAGAGTCTGGGATGGAGCCTGATGGGACCCCAGATGGCCGACACCTGCTCCTTGGCTTTGCTATCTCAGTTCTCAAAGTATGGCTTCTCTGGGAGAGAGATCTTTGTTAATCAGTCCAAAATCCAAATACAGGAATTTGTGAGAGAAGTGGATTGTCAAGGACTCAGGAAAGAGTGGTTATGGAGAGGATACCTCATGTTTCTGGATATGGGTAAAAGCTCTAAGTTTATAAGAATCCCAAAGAGTTCCCACCAAGAGATGTCGCAGAGACCACCTGGCACCTGCCCCTGGCTGGCTGACATGGAGCACTGAGGCTCTAGGGAGTGAAACCAGACGCTCAGTGTCCCCAGTGAGCACCTTGCTGGGCGGAACCAAGACTCTTGGCTGTTAGCTCAGTGACTTTTTCTCTACCCTTTGCTGTCCTTCTCCTAAACTGATGGCAGAGAGAGTTTTTGCAATTTCATGAAATGCTCTGGTTCTCCTTTCGTGAACCTGGGATGACAGTATCATGGTAAAATGGAGAATAATTGTGCTCAAAACAAGAATGCCAGGATTTAAGCATCGAGCTCAGTAGGCACTCGCTTGGAGAGGAATGGTGTCTGGGCTTGTGACCCACTCAAAGACAGAAGTCAGAGTTTCAGCCGAAATCCCGAGCCTTCCTCTCTGCATTACAAGCTGACAGAGAGAAGAAGTCCTGATCCCAGCAGAGTGACACCTGGGAGCATTCACGGAAGGGAACTCCATTGTAGCTAAGGTGCTCATGACCCCAGGCACATCCCGTCTTACCAAAGGAGTCAGAGGCACAGATCCTACAAGGGCCTTGTATTTGGCCAAGATTTATGATCTAATTGGAAATGCCAGTAAGAGTGCCAAGAAGAAAACCCAGCTAGCCTGGAGACCAGCCAGCCATGGGAAGCAGGTTGTGGAGACAGACTCCCCAGGGTGAAAAGCACTAGCTCTTTCAAATTCGGGCAATATGGCCCAAAGTTAATTTTCAGAGACCCAGATAGTCAGAACTCAATTGGTCAAATAACCAACTCACTCAACTTATGGTCTTCTGTCGTAGGTTTGCAGTTTGAAAGCCTTAACTCAACTGTTTTTAATAACCAGCAGAAGGGTTCCTTTTGGGGTACTGATTCCATAATTAGATTTTCTCATCGGGAACTCATCTAAAATTGGTCTCCCCACCCCTGCTTAAGAAACTGGCAAGCAAATTCTCAAGTTCTAAAAGTTTGGCCGAAGAGAAATCACTACAGATGAACGTTTTCCACATAAAGTACTATTTTTCCGTAACTCAAACTTCTGTACTATAAATGTGACTGGGTTTCCTTTGTTACTTCTGATTGCTTTCTGATGTTCGATGCATTTTTCTCTTTCTAAAAGCTTGGAGGCACAAGTATCCTTTTGCTAATCCCTTAAATCAACCTGGTGTATATCCCCAGCAATTGAGCTTCAAGGATGAACTAAATGAAACAAATGTTAAAGAAATCAGAATTAACTGCAAACATGTTGCTAAATGTTTACATTTTCATTTCTAATAAGGAACAATCTGGATGTGTTGACTTGTTAATAGTTTGCAGAAAAATCAGACAATACTCACATGGGGGGGAAAAGAATGCAAATTCTCAGGGAAATGGCCTTCGTGGTTTGTAGGTTTGTACCTCGGATTCTGCATCTGTTACGCGGTAAGCGTGGAATTGTGAAAGAGAGATGAAAAAATCCTAAAAATGCTAAGATATTTGTTGTAAAAACAGCAAGACATTAAGAAGGATTTCAGATTGGTTTTAGAAGTATCAACGGACAAGCTCTCCCACAAAATACAGCCGCATGGGTCTCTACTAATGAAATATTTAATAGAAAATTGCATTTCGCGATTGGGAATAAAGAACGAGTGTTTTTACAGCTGTTCACAGTCACCGTTGAAGCGGTTAAGAGCATTGTTGGTAAATAAGGGACACGCTTAGGTTCACGTCCGTCGTCTCCATCCAGCAGGTGAGTGATGCGGTAGATGTCAGCAGAGAGCCCTGGGTGCACGGAAGGGACTGTCGTTGTGGGGACAGAGGACAGAGGGTGGGTCCGGATGACTCTGCTTACACTGCACCAAGGGAACGTGACGTCATCTGCTGCGAGAAACAGCAGGTCACCTGGTTCGGGGCTCCCGGGGTTGGGAAGGATCTCGAAGGATAGCTGTAAAGCAAGAATGGATCACCTGCCCAGGGACTTGCGATGATGGGGCTCAGGGGTACACATTGCACCTTCGAGATCTGTGAACACCCTGTACCCCGGGCCACTTGGTCACTTCCTTCAGCTCTCTGTTCCGTTGCCATCCGGGGCTCCCTGCCCTTGGGTATAAAAGAGCATGCTGCATGCCCCCATCTCTCTGCGGCGGGACTGCTTTGCACAGAGCTGACCTGTCCGCTTGTTTGCTTGCTTGCGTGCCTGCCCTCGCTAGACCGCACACCACAGGAAATCGGGACCCGTGCACTCTGCTCACTGCTGCAGCCCCAGAGCCTAGAGCGGGGCTGGGGCTGAGAATGTGGCCAGAAATAGGTGCTGAGCGAGTGAGTGAGTGGCGCTCGAGCGTCTCCATGATAGACCTGCGGCCGGTCTTTCTCACCTCCCGCTGTGGTCCTCTCCCGGGGCCCGTCCTCCAGCCGTACTGAAATAGCCAGTAATTCTTCCCTGGAAAAACTCTCTTTCTTACCTGTCGTATTTTCAACAACGTGCGGCTCCTCCTGCTTTGCCCGCGCGGCGGACTCCTGCTCGCCCCTCGGCCCATCCTTGGCGTCGTGTCCGCATGGCTGGGCGCTGCTGGCCGTGGGGCTGCCTCATTACTGGGGGTGTCCCCGGGCGGTGCTCGTGTGGACCCCCAGGAACACGAGTATCTGCCCGACAGCTCGGGCCGGGCTAGGCTGTGCGCGGCCTCACAGCTGGGCCATTCCTTGATCACTGCTATTTCCCCAGCGCCTGTCACACGGCCCAGAGTGCTTTGTTGTGTAAATGGCCCCGTGACTGGAGATGGGGGAGTTTGTTGGTTGAGACCCCAGGGAGCAGCTGTGCAGGATCCGTCCCCCTGCATCGGGCCAGGCCCAGGGGCAGCAGGGAACTCAGGGGACAGGCACCTCGTGACAGCCTGGGGCTCCCCCTACTGAAGTGGGCTGGGCCGCTCCCCTAACAAGAGAAAAGCTCCGTGAGCACTTCCCCAGGGTTTCTTCTCCTGTTGCCACTCCCAGGGTTTGCAGGGCAGTTAGAGGGCCACCACATCCAGATGCTGTCCCTCTGGACTCCCCCTGCACCCCCCTCCCATGTCCTGTGTAAGGACTTCTGGGAACAAAGAGGGCAGGATGGTGCTTTGCTGCATTTCGCAGAGAGAAATTGTCTCGACTCTTGGCTTCACCAACTCTTAGTAGCTGGAAACAAAGGAGTCCTTGACCCTGATTGCTTCTCTTCTACGGGGAGGGAGGGAACAATGGTCTTCTATGGGGCGGGAGAGAATCAGGGCAAGAACCGGAGGGAGCGCCTGCCTGGAGCTCCTCCCAAAGGCCACCACCATCCTGCCCCTGCCCCTGACTCTCCTCTGTCAGATCCAGAAAACAAACCAGACAGAAGACATGCAGCAGATCCATCGAGCTCCATCCGCCTCCCTGGTCAACTGTGTTAGGACAACCCGCTCGCCGAGGGAACAGGCGGTGAAACTTGTCCAATTAACCCTCTGTTGGACGGCAGCGGAGGGAAGCTCAACAGCAAATGAAAAAGCAGTTTCTGTCGTGGCTCCAGTCACTGAGTAGAGGAATATGTTTCTAAATACAGAATTGGAAACACATCATCCCGTGTCCTTCCTTGGCTTTTGTCACTTCTCATTTTGAGCACTCAGATTCCACGACTTTCTGGATACGCAGCCTCTATAATTCTCTTCTTGGGCATCGCCATCCGAGCAGCAGATGCTGCTGGGAAAATGCATGGAAATCATCACAGAAAAATGTCTCCAAGAGGCACTGGCCAAGCAATCGATGACAAGATGCCTTTGGGCATAAATCTAGAAAGGGACAAGTGAATTACAAACGACACCACCAGCCCTCCCCCGCCCCCCCCCCCAAATACAGTTTTGGCTGCTGGACACTTAGGCGGGTAAGGTGGCCATCCCTGTGATTTTCACCAGACTGAGCACACTTTGAAACAGAACCAACATTGTTAGCACGGCTTGGGAGCTGTTCTCTATTTTTTCCCACTCGAATACCAGCCTCACCAAAGAGAGTTTCAATTTTAGATACGTTCCCTCCCCGAGCAAAACTCCCATGGAAAAATGACTCTTGGGAGGACATGCAAATGTGCCAGTGACCTACATAGGGAGCCTGTAAGCCCATCAGATTGCTTCTGCCACTTGAAACCTGGGGGGGGGGGAAATGGAAAAATGAAATTGCATTTTGTATGTTGTGCTCCAAAAAGCACTAAGATTTTTTCCAGGACTCGTTTAGAAAAGATTATTCATTAGGGGTATTTTTTTTTCCCCCCTTGCTCTTCTTGGCTTTTCCAAATGACACGCGTAAACTGGGTGTGTGTGTCTGCCGCATAACAAAGGTGTGAATTTACTGTATGTGGAGATTTCTTTTAGGGTCTGAAAACTGCACCAGCCTCTCACGACCTCTGGCATTAGGGGGTTTCAGAAAGGGGAGGTGGTGGGATTTCAGAGCTGGCATCAACCACGCCCGTGCATAACACACCCTTGCTACTTTTCTTGGTCTGGATGCACAGCTCAGTCCCTCTGAACATTTCCACCGCGCATCCGGGATTAATTTGTCTACCGGAACTGGGGGACAGAGTCTTTGTTTTCTGGAGGTCTACGCTGGGTTGAGACACACACTGGAAATGTGGGCTTCGTTTCTCTTTGGCAGTGCTGGGGCTTCCCTTTTGGGGCTGGGGTGCCCCCAACCTTCCAATTCCCTGCATGCTTGGAAACTGCCCCCATATAAAGATAGCACAGTTGGATACAGCCCCAGGACTCTATTTCTGGTGTTTGCTGCCAGGCCAAGGAAACCTAAAAGGAAGAACCCAAGGCACATGGAGGCCGACAGAAAGTGCAAACAATGCAAATCTTGTGCCACGAAGGAAACGGAGGCTTTGAAAAGAAGTGGGACGTGTGTTTCTGACATCGAGAGAACGTGGACGCACGCAGAGCACGACTCAGGACCCTTTCAGATTCACGTGATAAAAACGACTTCCAGCTGCCTTAGCCAAAAACAAATTGTGTGGTGGAAGTGGGAGCGTGTGGTGGTGGCCCTAGGTTCGCTGGGACATATATGGGAGACCGGGGGAAACAAAAAGAGGGGATCGCGTCGCTTCCTCCCCTCTGTGTCTCTGCTTTGTCTGAGCTGGCTCGCATTTTCACTCCTCTTCCTCCACGTGGCTGAGAAAATCTTCATCAATAGCCTCGGGTCTATAATCCCGAGAATCCTCAGTCCACAGGCAAAGAGAAAAAACTAGCCAGTTGCCTCCAATTCGCGAACACCTGGGATTGGCTCTTTTGGGGGTCACGTCCAGGAGCCCTGCGCACGGTAAGCCCAGTCTCGGTCATGTGCCGCACCTCCGTGGGCTGCGGAGGGTGGGTGGGGGAGGGGGGAACCCTGCGATGGCGGCTTGCCAGAATTGCTGGAAGTTAGGGAGGGAATTTCCCCACGTTAAAGGTGTCCTGCAGTCAGAGATGGGACGGGGAACCTGCGGCCACGTGGGAACAACTGTCATTCCGAACCACCCATTTTGTCCCTTCCTTTCTCCACGGGTTACCTTGTTAGCCAAGGTTGCGGGTCTATGCCACCGCGGTGGCGGGAGGATGGATGATTGTAGAGACGGATGCAAACCCAGGGAGTGGCGCTTCTGAGGCCACTGACGTAGTAAGTCCCAGAGATGGAGCTAGAGCCCGTAAGTATCGGAAAGCCTTCAGCTACGGAAGGGGGGGTCTCTAGGAGGCCGCACGGCACCGTATCCGCGGCGGCCAGGTCTGGCCCCTCTGCCTCAAGGTCTTCCACGGCCTGGGAGTGGCAGGAGTTTTGTGAGGATCACGCCTCCCATTGGTCTGGACTGGCTCCCTTCTGACCCGGGGAGAGCCCAGAAGGAGGTACACGGGGTGCCCCAGAGGAAAGTTTCGCTTGGCCAATTCCCAGCACCAAGAGCTGACGCAAGGGGCACTGGACAGACTCATCTGGGGGCGCCAGGCCAGGATCCCTCCCTGACTCAGGGACTGGGCAGGGCTGAGTGTCCTCGCTGAGGACGGGCAAGAGCAGGCAGCGAGAGCCAAGAGGCCTGTGAGGCAACAGCACCCAGATAGGGACAGGGGAGGAAGCAAAGACAAAGGGTCAGGGGGCCTCACTCATCTGGAGCCCGGACTTCCCTCGGGTCTGGCGCCACGCAGCCGCTGGGAGGCTCGGTCTTTCCGCCTGGATTCTAAGTTACCTGCTGGCAGGTGTCTGAAGGAGCCTCTGACCAGGATCTCGGAATCTCATGGGCCGGGATGGAACAGCTAGACCGGCTTCCCAGCACCCCCCCCCCAGAAACCCCCCTTTCCCGAGGCTCTGTTCCGAAGACCGGAATCGCAAGCGACCAGACCCAGCTGTTTAAAACTCCCGTGACTGGGGCAGGCGTGGGTCCTGGTCTCCAGTTTCCTCTCGGAAGCCGCGGACTTCTAACTTCCCCGCCTCCTTCCCGCATCGTTTTCCGTCCACCACACCTCATCGTCCCTCATTAACCTGGAGGCAGGGATGCCGAGCGCACAGATGAGAAAAGCCCTCGTTCCCGAAATGAAATTTCACGTTTCTTCCCCCTTCTAGGAAAGGTTGGGGCAGCCAAGAATATATAGGTCATGTTTCCAATTATAAAAACACCAGGGATGCCGCTTTTTTCCTCCTGCACTAGTAAAAATAGCCAGGAGCAGGGAGAGCGGGGCTGTCGGTGTGAGGTCAGCGGTCCCCAACAGGGCTGCGACTAGTGGCAGTGGCCGGCCACCCCCGTGGAGCAGCTCCCGCGACAGAAGGGGGAGGTCGCGGCAGCGACGGTGTTACCTCGAGGCGGCGCTAGGTGGCGCTGTCAAGAAGGGAGGCGGGAAGGTGCTCGTTGCTACCAGACCTGGGAGAAGCCAAGAATCCGGCACTTCTTAAGCACTACAGAGCCCGGGGTCTCGGCCCAGGAAGCAGAGCGTGATGCAGCACCGCGCTCCAAAGCTTCGGATTCCTGCGGAGCAAATGCTCGAGGTGGCAGAGCAAGGATGGAAGGGCTAGGAAGGGGAACAGAACGTGCAAAGCCTCCCGAGTGCAAAGTGGTGTTTTATTTGCACAACGTGAAGGAGCTCCGCAGGCTATGGCTTTGGCTTCTGCGGGCACAGAGAAGGGGCCGGGTTAGGAAAGGAGGAGAGCGTAGGGCCGGGAAGGGAGAGCGCGTTGCTGGCGAGGAGGATGCACGGGGTGTCCTGCTAAGGGTTTTAGTGAAAGAGACCAGGGGAGGATCGAAGCCTTGGCTCAGGGACCTGATCTGTAAGTTAGGTGCTGGTGACGCAGGGGAGGAACCGTCGGGGTCCGGGAGACGCCCTCTCCCTGACAACACTCTCTGCTGTTCCCTTAACCCTCGGAGGTTTGCCGACATCCAGGACCGACGTTTGTCCTCGCGGACCGACTGGTGGCCAGTTTCTGCTGGAGGGGACACGTGGGCTCCGGAGGCAGGTGTGTGGACACCAGGCTAGTGAGCTGGCAGGGAGTGCTGTCGGTGGCGCTGCCGTTGGCCCCCTGCCTGGTCCTCGCTCAGCCAGTGCTGCCGGCGTCCCAACGGGATCCCATCGGATGAGCTCGGCAGGGTCTGTCTGCCACCTGGATGGCAGGATGAACGTGTCCTCCCGGTCCCAGAGCAGCCCTCAGTTAGTGGCTCGGGGGGTTCTGCCTGCCCCTCTCCCCAGCTTCCCTCCCAAAGAGGAGTCATGCGGAGACACGGGCTGTCTGGTTTACCAGTTCTCCCACAAGAGGAAGCTTTAGACGCCCGCTGGGTACCTCTGTGGGTTCCTCCCCTTCCTCGGCTCCCTTCCTGACAGCCCACCGGTGTGGCGGGACCAGCTGTCACCCTGCTTGCACACAAACCCTTCTTTGTCTCAGGGGACCCCGATGTGAAATGGCCCTAGACCCAGTTCTGACCCCAGCTCAGGAGCCAGGCCAGGGCAGCCCACGGGGTCAGGGATGGCATCAGTGGCCCCACCTGGTAACTCCCCGGTAATGCAGATTCCCAGGCCTGCACAGACAAGCCATCCGGAGCGCTGAGGTTGGAGCCGGCCGTCCAGAGCGCCACAGACCCTCTGGGTGACTCGCGTCCAGGCTCGGCTCTTCTGGCAATGACTGCTCTAGAGAATTCTGGGTCAGAGTATGTGAAGGGCACGTTTCCAGGGTCTCCAAATGTCCCCCTGCCTTTTTAGCTGCCCTCCTCCACAGGTGTCTTGGTCCCCAATGTCACAGACAATGGGTCCCACGATACACGTCAAATCAACCCACTGGCTGACAAGTCTAGCAGGAAGCACCGACAGGAAGAACGCGGCTAAATGTTCAAACCTTTGCAGGATTCATCCCTCCCCGATCAGTCTGCAGCCGCGGCGGCAGCCCTGACAGTGAGAGAACAGAGGCAGGGCGACTCACAGTGACGCCCACCCTGGGCCGCTGTTGTATGACATCGCTGGGGGAAGCCGAATGGGGGTGCCGGGGCCGCGGCGGAGGAGACCACCTGCTCCCTCAGGAACATGCAAATTATCCTGCCTCCAACTCTGGCTCCGGAACAGAAGTGGAGAAATCAGAGGCCGGGAAGAGTGGCCGCAGACACCCCGGGTCTTTGCAAAAATCATCCCGGGGCCTCCTGAACTCAGCACGGACTTGTGTGGGTATCCAGACCCTCACAGCGACGCAGCATGCCCGGGGCTCTATTCTGGGCTAGTGTTTTCTGTTGATTGACCTTTGTGTTTTCCCAACAGATGTGAGATCCTTCTACATGCCACACCCCTGATTTGGTGGCTTCGGTCGCATCCAGGATGAATCACCTCCCCGCTGGGTCCTACCTGCCTTCCACTGCCACCTGCCTGATACCCTAGGTGTTTACCACCTAGGACGTGAGCCAGTGCCATCCGCTCAGTGGAGCGCTGATCTTGGGGCACACGACAGATGGTGCTCGGCTTGGCAGACAGCATGGTTTTTTCTTTCTTTCTTTTTTTTTTTTTTTTTTTCAGGAAACAGTCAGGGTCCCATTTGTTCTCAGTCATGAGGCAGGGAAGGGGAGAAGAGCGAGGTGGGTAGCCACATGGTTTTCTCCTTCTGGAGGGAGTCTTGATCCTGCGCTCCCTCTGCCAGATTGCCGGCCCAGCTGCTGCTCCCGTTCCGTGTCCTCCCGCAGCCCAGCCGGACGTCCGCAGAGGCGGCTAGACCGGGGTAGAGCACGGGGTTTGAAGAACAAGGTAGAGATGCAGGGGGAGAGGGACAAGCGAAGCATGGAAGTCTTCACTGTGTTTAAGTGAATTTATTTTGGACCTTCTCCCCCGTCCGGGGGCCAGGGTTCCTGAAGCAGCAGCGGAGGAGGGACAGTTACCCCTGACTTAATCTGGAAAGCACTGGGAAGCCGATGGAGCCGTCTCCCCGCTGACGTGTCCCTGGATGGTTTGCAGGAAGGACTCGTCAAGCTTCATCCCCACGCCCGGGGCTCCCCGGAGCTCACCACACTTTCGGAGAAACCCCTCCTAGTAGGTCTTGTCCTCAGACACCTGCCCCGCTCACCTCCTTTGGACGCTGTCCTCTATCAGACTGGGCTCTCAAAGCACCGCCTCTGGGATGGAGCAACGGAGGGTCTGCGTGCTGAGGCAGAAGGTGCTGGAAATGTTCTCGGGCCGCTTTCAAGACCACATCACACCCTCGGCTCTCACTGGTCCATTTGAGCTCACGTGCACTTCCCCGGCTTGACCCTCCTTCGTTGCAAAGAAAAGTTGTGGTGAGAAAACACCCGCCGCCTATTCGCCGATGGCGTCAACCATCGGTCCTCCTCACAACTACTTGCCTCTTCCCCCTGGACATCCTCCTGCCGGAGGCCGGGAGGGCCCCTCTGACCTCTCGCTTTCCCCACTTGCTCTCCTTCCCATCACAGATGTGATTTTCCGTTTCTGACCTTCTCCCAGCTGCTCCGCAAGGGGAGTTTCGTTGTATCCCCAGTGCCTCGGACAGGGCCTGGCAGGGAGGGAGAGCTCCATCAAAACCAAGTGAATGAAAATAAAACCGTTCAAAAGGCACCTCCATCTCCAGCTTCTTCATGCCCCCCATCACCCCCGCTCCCGTGTATGCATGGGGTTCTCTCTGGGGTCTTCATTTTATTCCCTTAATCTGTGTGTCTGTTTTTAACCCCCGTGCCATGTTGTTTGGGTCATCATAGCTTTGTCGTGTATCTTGAAACCTGCCGTGTGATACCTCTAGCTTTGTTCTATATTCTCAAGTTCCCTTTGGGTAGTGGGTCTTTCCTGGTTCTACACAAACCTTAGGATTGTTTCTTCTACGTCTGTGAAAAATGCCATTGAAATTTTGATGGGCGTTGCATTAGATCGTAGGTGGCTTTGGGCAGCGTGGACATTTTAGCAATAGTCACTCTTGCAGCGCGTGAGCACGGAATCCCTTTCCGTTTACCTGTGCCCCCTGTAATTTCTCTCACCCGTGTCTCAGAGTTTTCAGTGGTCGGGGCTCTCACCTCCTTGGTTCATCTTGTTCCTAAATAGCTTATTCTTCGTGATGCACGTGTAAACCGTACTATTGTTGTAATTTCTATTTCTGATACTTTGTTATTAGTATATAGAATTGCAACTGATGTCTATACTGGCTTTGTACCTTGTAACTTGACTTGGCCCATTTATTAGTTCTAACAGTTAAGCTCCTCTCCTCTTAGTGCCTGGGAAGAGATTTTCCTGCTCTTTTGACCTGTGTGAGCCCAACCCTGCTTTTCACCTTCCAGGCTTTCCACACCTTTGTGCATCCTTCCTCTGGGACCGTCAACCCCCACATGTTCACTCACTGTGGACGACTGCTGACATCTCCTGCCATCCCCGTAGCGCTTCCGAAGGATCTTGATGACGGCTTGGCATCCTTTCTTGCGCTCACAGCCAAGCTTTTCCCAAAGAGGGGGGCCTCTGGGTCCTCCCCGCCCTCCCTCAGTCTGGGTCTCAGGCCACCCCTTGCCGGTGTGGTCTATGGCCAAAGCATGAGAGCAGGATGGGGGTCTGCGTGTCAGACGTGTGCGGGAGTGTGACTGAGGTGACTCTGGAGACTCTGGAGCCCCATTTCTCAGATTCTGTTGTTCGTGCCTCACGAATCAGTCGCGAGGGAGATGCCCGCACTGGAATCTACGCTAACCTGGGGCGATTCACACCAGCGCCCATGTGACCGTGGATTTGCAGCCGAAACGATGTCCTTCCGTTGTTAACAAAGCAGCCTGTGGGGCTTCAGTCCAAGTCCCACGGAAGGAGCCGGTCAAGCGTTCCTTCACACAACCCACTCCTGCTCTCAAGGCTCACTTTGCTTCCTCACTTTTTGTTCTTTTTCTTCTTTAACAAACTTGCGCTTGGACTCGCATGGCATCCGAGTAGATCTGTCAGAACAGAGAGGGGTCGGGGGAAGGGGTAGGGTCCTGAAGCAGATAGTAAGGAAAATGGCATAAAGTCCTTCTTACCCATAAGAAATCAGGAATTATTAGAATGCAGACATTTATGCTAAATGGATGGCAGAGTACCGGAATGTATTATAACGTGGCTGTTTTAATATCTGTGTCTCGGTGGTTGCTAGGTTACACTGGTACTTTTAATAACATTAAAGGGAGCTAGAAATACTTGTGGATACTTTCCCCATTGAAATTATGACTAGCAAGACGAGGGACATATTGCCGGCTAGTGCGCTGGGATATTCTAAGCTCCCGGTTGCTCGTTAAGATGCACGTTAGTTGCTCATATTAGTAGTGCTTCGGTTTATCGTTTTCCTTCAAAAGAGTTAGACCTTGTGATAATGTGGCTTATGTTCCTGGACCTGGGTGGTCGATGTCTCTCTCTCTGCAGAACATACCTTTACTTTGCCTTCCTGCCTACTCCATTCCTTTCCGTTTGACCCACCTGCTACGTGCTGAGCCTCTGTTGACACACCTGGGACGTGCAGGTGCATGGGAGCACGCACACTCCTTCTCGCTGCTTGCGTATCAAAGAGCTTGAATTTGCCCGTGGCCCTCCGTGGAGGGGAAGCCCGCTCTTGGTTTGCTCTAGGTAAAGCCGCAAAAAGCAGTTCAGTTAAGTAAAATGCTGTTATGGCTCTAATTGGGTCTGGATACATCTCACGGGAGCACAAAGTCAGTGATTAATTTTAACTTGGAAAATAGGAAAAAGAACAAAGCCCTACAAGCTTCCAAGAAGGGATGTCTGAGCTGGGATCTGGGAGGACACCAGGGGTGTTGGGATCGGGAAGGCGGGAGGAGCGCGTCCTGCCAGGAGGAGGGCGCAGCGTCACGGGGAAGGGGACACTTGTTCTAGAATCAGTAAATTCTATGGAGCACGTGCTCAGAGCAAGACCGTGGTCTAAGGGCTGTGCTTGCATTACTTATTAAATCCTCAGGACACCTCCAAGGCAGACACCATCCCTGTTCCACTTCAGGAAGGTGGCCAGTGCTAAGAGATGGTCAGAAACGAAACCAGGTCACACAGTCTCTCTATATCATGACGCCTGCAGACTGGCTCTGAGCCCAAATGGTCACCCCTATTCTCCGCCCCCCTGGCGTGGGGAGCCCCTTGTGGTCGGCATGAGGAGAGGGAACAGGGCTGGGGCGCGGCGTAGGCAGGGCAGATGACATCAGACAGGTTAGGTTGTGCTGGGATTTCAATGATGTGTTTGAAGTTATCGGTACATTTTCCTTAATAAGCTGGGGACCTGACAAAGCCTTCCAACAGGGGAGTGACAAGTCTTTGATCCATATTTTTGGAAGCTAATTCTAGTGGGAGTACGGAGGCTGGACTTGCCTGGAGAAGACAGTTGAGGATTTTAAAAAAAAAAATCATCATGAGACAACCGTAAAGGTCCAATTGAGAAAATCAGCCAAACACGTCTTCAGCACCCAGGGTATGGTTCACAGAAACTCAGGTCCTTCCAAAATAGCATTTTAATCATTGATCTTTTCACAACCGCGAGGCTTGCTGATCCCATGCGTTCCTGGTGCATCCCCAGTCTGAGCCCCCAGCTCCGCTTTCTCTCCCTCTCCTGCTGCTTATCTTGACCTTTCCCCGAAGAGCCTTCCACTCCTCTACGTCAGACCCTCCAGAACTTCCATCCCATGAGGACATTTTCTACCAAAATTCCAGCCTCCTCACCAAATGCTGACTCCCTCTTTGCCTCCGGCAACATTTAGATTGGTGCTAAGACTGTTAATTTCTCAATGGAGGTGCCTGGTCTAGAACAGGCTGTTCTGCCGGGACTGGAAGTAACAGACTCCCAGTTCCTCCCGCATCCACCCCTCCCTCCTAGCACAGCTTTGCCTCCCCCTGCAAGGTACAGACCAGCTACTTTCCCATCTCCAGGGCCCTGCCTCCTCCGTCCTTCTAACCTGCCAGCGCCCCCTGCCTCCCCCTCCCTGTCTCTGGGGCTCATGATGACAATCACGTGCGGTTCTCTGGTACCTGGGAACCAGAGTCCAATGAGGAGAGAGCAGCAGATGCCTCCAGATGACCCTAGAGCTTCTGCTCTGACACACAGAGCCGTGTTTCAGAACTTCTACCAATCACCGCGCCGGCCATCTGTGCTGTCACCACGGCTAAAGCCAAGGGTGGTCCCCTGCCCTCCCGAAGGCAGCTGGCGCCCAGGACTGCCCCCCTAACCTGTAGTTCCCCTTTTCTTCAGGTGGGACACCCCCAAGGGGCGGTGGGGAGAGGGAGACTCTGATATACATTTTCCAGTCACGTTCAGCCGCTGTTCAGATGAACGCGTGTGTACGAAACGGCTGTGCTCACTTGTGGGACAAAAGTAAGGCATCAGCCCTCCTGGTCTATACCTGCTGAGATTTTGTCTAAACCCTCCCCCTACAGCCTGTAAAGTGTACCTTCTACCCTACCTGTTTTGTAGGAGGAGAAATTAGGATCCAGAGAGGTTAAGGGGTTTTTCTCTAGATCAGAGATAGTCAGAAAAAGGGACCAGAGCCCATTTCCACGGACTCTGAATACAGTCCTTTCTTGACTCTCCAGCGGCTTTTTAAGAAAGATGTTACTAACAGTGTCACTTTTCTTCTCTTGTTCCTACTTACTTTTGTCCCCTCGCTCCTTTTTTTCTTTTTTTCCTTTCATCATCTTTATTGTTTTGGGACTTATTCAAATATTTATCTTTCCTTCGAGGTCATTAACCGCGGCACTCAGAGTAACACGCTGTTCGTAAGTGCTTCATACAGACACAGTGTTCTCGCCCTGAGCACAAAGCCCTGGTTCTCCGCGACGGCGCTGAGTCAGCCCTTGGGGCTGAGGACATCCCCATGACGGATGAGGCTTGCCTTGCTGGTCCCAGGCCCAGGCTCCACAGCCCGGACGCTTCCCACATTTCTCCTGACCTTCACACTGCGACAGCTCCCCTGGCAGATTTAGGAGGCATTCTTTCCTTCTACCAAATTCCTTCCCGTCTCTCCTGTCCCTTTGGATATATCCAGATTCCCACGTCGTGTAATAACTTCCCTGCAACCTCCCTTCACTGCCATCGGTCTGAGATTTATGCTGTTGGATGACGACGTGCCCAATGGGGTCCCTCCCCTCCGGCCCTCCGGCGGCCCGAGACCGACCCCCTCCATCCGCAGAAGCACCTAGTGTGTGCGCCTGGCCCTTCCCAGCCAGCCTGCTCGGACGTCAGCCAGCGGAGACCAAATTCCTGCTTGGACTGCGTGAGTCCAGGCCAACATGTCTTTAACATTTGTTGGAGAGGGGGGTTGTGCACAAATAGGAGACTATGAAGAAGGAAGAATGAGAAACAGATCATAGCTCAAAAATGAAATAAAAGAGCCATTTCCACCCCGTGTTCCAGACATGCCGGCCGCGGCACCGGGAGTACCCCTCACCGAGTCCGTCGCATGCACACACGGCAACCCCGGGGCCAGCCGTGCTCCGGCACCAATGTCCTTGCAGACTAAATACAGGGGCTGTATTCTTTTCATGGTTTAAGTTTCTAGAAATAGACTCGGGGACCAAACGATACAGTTTCCTGGAGTCTCGATACGTATTGCCAAAAAGCCAACGTGGACACGACAGCTTCCTGTCTCTTTCCCAGTACTGAGTAAATTTTTTTACAAATTTTTAAAAAAGAATTCTGATCTGCTGGCTCCCCAGGTTTATTGTGATGTCAACGTACAGGTATTTGAATTCTGGCAAAACAGGAGCCTTAACAATACTGTGGGCCACTTCGTTTAATCACCGTGTGAATTGTCTGTGTGTCCTTTGTCAATCTTGAACCGGGGGCTTCCTTCCTCGTTCCCGTGGGTCACCTGGAGCCTCCTCAAATGTCATCCCCTTGAAAAGACCTTCAGTGACTCCACTCGGTGCTGAGCCTCCCGCGAACCCGCTCTGTTGGGCTTCCGTTGCCCCCGCAAGGGCAAGCCTTGGTCTGTGCGGCTCCCCTCCGGGCGTCCGCTGAGCCGCGGTGCCTGGGGCAGGCGGCCAGGAACACGGGTTCAGGGTCCGGAAGCCAGTGCGCACCTGCCTCGTGCCTGTGCCCGGCGTCCGGCGTTCCCTGCGCTCTTATGATGGAGAGCAGGTTGTTGTTCCTGCTCTCTTTGGTGAACGGTAACCTTTGGACCCCTCCACAGACTCGAGACCCCTCTAGATGACACTGTAACTGCATCTCAGCGGTATCGATGGCACTGTTTCCTTTCTAACATCATGTGGCTTCAGTCCTATTGAGGACGTTCTCTGCTTTTGGTATGCAAGTGCTTTATCCTAGCTCCGGGGTAACAGGGTCAGGCAGACGGCTTCTGCAGCTCCGGCTCCGCGTCCCGCTGCCCCCACGGCGGGACCGTTCACGCCTGGTGCTGGTCCGCGATGGTCTCGGCAGCCCCCCGTGGGAAGTCCCTTTACAGTAGAACATGCTGGGAAATCTCAGGCGAGGGGCCTGGGAAGCAGATCAAACACAAACACACAGAAATACGCCAGTGACGTTGGGAAAATAACCGGTCTAGTCTGACCCCCGTGGGGTTGAAGACGAGGATGTTCTTTGCAGGGACTCACCTGTCTTCTCCGCAAGGGACAGGAGCAGGTGACATGATGGGCGGTGTCCTCTGAGGGGTGGGCGGTGTCGCACGCCATGAAACGATCTGACAGAGCGATAGCAACACGGCAAGTGAGCTCACCGCAGTCCCAACACTGTTTCAAAGTGCAGGTCTTTGTTGAGACGTGTTCCTGGGAAACAATGTTCTTTATTTTCTTCTCATGATGGGTCGGAGCGAGTTATGGGAACTTTGGAGGAAATATGGGAAATTACCCGAAATGAAGCCATTTGGCTGACTTCCTTTGGGAAGAGATTTTTGTTCACAAACATTTATTGAAAAGGCATCAATATTAATGTGTGTTTTCACAGGATGCTCCAAGAGAATTTTTCAACTTTTGTTTTTCAAACCCTATAGGGTCTCTCTCTCTCTCTCCCAGCTTTTGATTTGGAAGCAGACATTCTCATTTATATTTCAGGATTCTTTCCTGAGCGTTACGAGTTTCTGTAATGCAGAAGGAGGAATGAGAACAGGCTGGCAAATACCGCAGCGGGCATTTCCCCCCCAGACCTCTGCCCTTGCGAGGTCCCAGGACTGGCAGGCTGAGGGCCCATGATTCAGTCTTTTCTACGAGTTTGGAGACAAAGGTCTGCCTCTCATTTTCAAGTTCTGCCAGCTCTGTTGGACGCGACAGCCTCCCTTTCTCTACTGTCTGTGTGTCTCTCTCTGTTCCTCTCCCTCCTCGTTCACGCAGATGCACTTATGTGTGTGAGCTCTCGGGCTTTTTCATGATGATCTCAGGCTAGTTCTGCTCCAGAAAAGTGTGTCTCTGTTTGTCCCCAGAGGACACGTCCTCAGAAGCACACGTCGCACGCGGTTTACACGGGAAGGGGAAGGTTGCATAACCAAACCACAGAATCAGAGTGACGGAGAGGACGGACGGACACGGGTCAGCTCTGAAGGAGGGTGCGGCTAAGCCTGGGCTTCCCGGTTGTCCTGCTGGGGCTCCTGTACCGTCTCCACCAATACGCAGAAACTGCCGTCAGCAGCTGCCTGGAACCCCGAGACGCCCGTTTCCTGGGGGCGATGCGGCCACAGCCATGGGGGTCTCAGGGAGGGGCAACCAAGTCGTACAGTCTCCTTTGCTTTACTCTCCTGTCTCTTAACTGTCCCCCACCCCATCGCACAACATGGTGCTATGCTTGGTGAATTTATCAATGGGCACTCACCTGTTCTACGCAGGACGGACATCTGGGATTTTAGTATTTCTCTGCTTTTGGATTTTGAATTCTATAGAGATAGAGATAGACAGAGAGATGATAGAGAGAAAGAGAGAGAGAGATAGGTGTAGATATGGAACACCTCACTGTAGGTTTGGAGGTGAAGCTGTTGAGGGCAGTTGGGAGAAAAGCACACTAACAATTAGATACAAGATGCATCAAAATACTTCTATAAGAATGGTCATGGCAGCAGTGTTTACACTCGGCCCTGGGTGGGGGCACCCAAATGTCCCTTAGTAGTAGAACGGGCAGGTCCCCTCACAACACGCAGTACATACTGTCCCTCAACAAGAAGGAATAAGCTTAACCTGCACCACAGCCAGGGGTAGGGACAGAGCTCCCGGACATACCTCCGGGTGCAGAGGGCGTACACAAGGGCTAGAGCCTGATTCTCTTCCAGGGGAGGACTCTGATCTTTGCTGTTGGGGTACAAGGCAGCTGACCCTCGTGGGGTACAGGACAGTGTGGGGAAGGGGCATGGACATGAGGTCAGCCTTGCCTCCGCATGGACGGACAGGCTTCTGGCTGCATGACTGTGGCCCATTTGTGAAATGTCATCGAGCTGATGACTTGTGATGTAAGATTTATGTTCACTATAATAAAAAGTTCACAAAGTGTCTGTTCCCAGAGTCTAAAGGAAAAAGAAAAAACTACCATGTTTATAGCAGCTCCCTGTGGGCGCCTCTCAAGCCCCTTCCCTTGCTGTTTCTTGTTTCAGGGCCTCAGGCCAGTCCCTCCCCCAGCTCTAAGCCCTGGGACACAGTGACCCCACCCCCTGGGGACCTCAGCCATAACAGTCCCGGTTGAGTGCGGTTGCCGAAGTCTCTCCAGCCATGCGAGGGGAGGACCCGCCCCCTCAGGCTTCCTCCCCGCTGTCACCTGCACGCAGGTCAGCCAGCAACAACAGGGCTGTAGCATCTAAAAAAAAAAATGCAAAACTTTTATCTTTCCCCAAATGCAGCATAATGCACAACCGCATTCTCTTTCTGCATCTCATCTTCCCACAATATGCAGAACGCAGTTTCTGGAGTCAGACCCGTTCTGGAACTTTCTCTGTGTGTGAGACACTAGACAGAGCGCTTCACTGCTGGAGGCCCTAGTTCCTGTAAACGGATGGGAGGCTGGGTCGCCCTTCAGGACAGAAGGAAGGCTCACCGGGAGGATGCAGCAAGGAGCAGGAGGCCTGGCCCGAGCTCTGCTCCGGAACTGGAGGCACGACTGTCCCCCGCAGACCTTGCTGGGCGGAGCCTGTGCACCCAGGGAGCCCCGCCGTCATCCCTGGAAGTTCCCTGTGACTGCACAGAGCATCCGCAAGAGGAGAACAGCTTCTTGGCAGCTCCTCTCCCCCAGAAACCCCTCCACGGAGTCAGGGAGGAGCGGACACGTGTTTTCTGTTTCTGTCCAGAGCAAACTGCAAGACCTCCTGCCCCTTCTGATTCACTTCCAGTGCGTGCCTGCTAGCAGACGGACAGGGGTTATCAAGTGTGAGCCTCTGGAACTCGACGGTTCCTCCACGAACAGAAGCCTGGTCCTTCAGCAGGGGCCGCCCCGCAGACAGCGGTCTGGGCAGCCTTGCCCACGGCTTAGCATCCAGCCCGAGGCTCCCCCAGGCAACTGTTCCTCACTCTGGGCTGGGCCGGGGGTTGCTTGGTTCAGCCCCATGTTTGAGCGGTATCTAGAGGGGCCCAGGATGTCTAGGCCGTTGGTCTGTTTTGCTCCAACCCATCCACGAGGGCACAGGGTTTGTTGATTTTATTGTGATAAAATGCACATAAATTAATATTGACAATTTAAGCCATTTTAAGCATTTAGCACATTCATGATGCTTTCTCTCTGCTTGTGGTGCCCACCAGTCTGCTGGAGAGTTTCTGTCCCACCGGGAGCCTGGTTACCCGGCACCTGCCAGCAAGTCGCCCCCATCTGGTGTCCTCTGGGTCTTACGGTAACTTTTCAGTCTTGGAACTTCTGGAGTGTCCAAGCTCGGTCACCACTGGACTCCTGAGAAGCCCTGACTATGAAGTAAGGGTGTTTCTTCGGGTTTCAGCAGGAGGTGTAGCCAAGACAGCCCAGGAGCTGTTCTCTCTCTCCTAAAATCGTAGCATTGCTGTCTGACATCCTGTCACTCTTGCCCATAGAGCACAGGCTGAGGACACTGAGGGATCCCCCAGAGGGATCCCCGATGAGCCAGGGCCACCTTGGAAGGAATTCTCAGAGCCAGACTCCCTCTGGGGCCTGTCCACCTCAAGTGTCACCTGACTGGCCTCTTGTAGATCTGGGGGACCTGCCTCGTACCGGGGGTAGTGATGGGCTGGGTGTTCCCATCGCAATCCCTCGAACCTGTGACTATCAACTTACGTGGGATTAGATGGAAGTTCTTCAGGGAGGTTTTTATCCCGGATTACCTGGGTAGGCTCCGAGCACAAACCCCCGTATCCTTAGGAGGAGTTCTACCTCGAAAGAGACGCAGGGGAAGGGTCACGGGAGCTGACACAGAGAAGAGGGGACAGCAAGAGGACCGCGGAGCCAGGAACGCCAGGAGCCACCAGGACCTGGAAGGGCAGAGAGCAGACGGTGGCCTGAGCCTGCAGAGGGCTGGGGCTCTCCCAGGTCTGCCCTCCGGGACGGTGACACAATACATTTTGGTTGTTTTAAGCCACCAGTCAGGGGTCATCTGTCATCTGAGAACCAGTCTGTAGAATTACTCTGGTTCTTCTAGGCAGCCACAGCGGCGGGGCATGGGGGGGGGGGTCCCTAAGGCCACTTGTATAATTTCCATCACTGCTGGAACCAACTGCCACACTTCCTTGTAGTTCTGGAGGTCCTGAGTCCCTTGACGGGGCTGAAGTCAAGGAGTGAGCAGACCCTCGTGGTCACCATCCCCAGTGGCAGGATGACACCCCCGGTCCTCCTCTCCACTCACCCACTGGTGTTGCCCCTACTTGACTCGGTTTCCAGATCATCTCATGCCCTCGTCTCCAGCTTGGTGGGACACACATGGGGAACCTGGGCTTCACGGCAGGGTGGGGATTGCTTCTAGCCTTCCAGCCTCTGCGGTCCGGGAAGACCCGCCGAAGGTGGTTAGGAAAATCAGGGAACCAGCCAAGCAGAGCATCTGCCTCCACATCCCCCAGACTCCGCAGCTGCGAATATCCAGGAGCCTTTCTTGTCTCCCTGTCAATGCAACAGCTTTGACACTAAGCGAGCCCTGAGGCTCGGGTCCGCCTTCTGGAATTTTGTGGGTCTTAGAACCGTCGCCTGTTCATAGACTTTGGGAAGGCCCCGAAAGCCGGTCTCCGGCTGCCAGTGTGCCCAGAAATCAGACCCACCCACCACGTACCTCCTTCCCAACCCAGATCCAGACCCCTGTCCCTCCCCAAGCCCCTCCCCTGCCCATTGTTTCTTGGCTTTGTTGCTCTATGCGAGCGTTTAAGACTTCAGGTTCTGAAAGCAAGAACCATATACTCCATTTCATTTTGTTTCCTTTTTCTCTCCATTGCCCTTTATGAACTGTTATAAATTGTAACACAGTTGTCCCCCCAGAAAAAGTGCTGTCGTGTCTACTCCTTGTTCTTCCTTCCACCTGTCCCTTGGGGCTCAGCACAGACTGTCCGTTCTCTTGGAAACAGTCCCTGTCCCCCGGCGGAGAGGTGGACTCCCCCAGCCCCTGAACGTGTCTGGGGCTGTTTGCTGAGTGCGGCACCTTCCCTTCTGGGCTCCTGACTGCTCACACCTGCATCTCCCTGGCTGTGGGTCCCGGGGAGCAGGGACGGCTCCCACCGTGTTGGTTTGCAAGGCTCCAGAGACAAGCACGGGGCCAGGTCACCAAGTCCTGTTGGAGTCACTGACTCCCTTTGCGGCCGCTTCTTCTTCTGGAAGTTCCGGGAGGGATACGGTAACAGAGCCTACCATGAATGAAAAACAGAGGTCCACCAGGAGGCCAGAGATGCGTTATGAAAGGTGACCACTTGGCCATTTTGTGTACTTTTTTGCTTAGGCCGCTGCCGGCCTTGTCCCTTGCCATACGCCTGGAAAGCTCACGCCGATGAGGCTGTGGCCCAGACCGGCCTGGCCTGGGGAGGGGTTTGTCTTCCAAGCCTCTCGCTCCAGATGCTGCCCAGGGGCCACTAACGTCTCTGTTCCTTTATTACTCCAGTTGGGCAATTAGGTTCAGATAATTAACTTCTGGTGTTTCTTAAACCTGTCAGACGAGGGATCACGTGAGCAAAGGGAGGATGCCCTCCCTGGCCTGGCGTATTCGGAAACCGCTCCTGCTGGCCGACGGCCGGTGCTCTGGAGCAGCAGTCCTGGCTGCTGAGTCACATATAAGGCTTCTACGGGTGTGGTACTTCCAGCTGGCGCCCATCCTTGCCAGTCCTCTGTGGGGGGACGTCCGTCCTCTGGGGCGAGTCCTGGTGAGAGCTCGGGTGACACCAACACCCGGGGTGTCCTGCCCGCGTCCCCTCCCTGCAGCTTGTCCCCGTTCCTCTCGTCAACTTCTCTTCCGTTCGCTGCTCACCTGGAGTCCTCCAGGGTCAGAGGCTAAAACGGATGTGCGCCGTCCAGCGGGGCACGGGAACGGATGACACAGGAAGGACGTCCCGGTCGCCCTCATTCACGTGACCTGCTCTGAGCAGGCTGGGGGAGACCTGAGCCAGCTGTCCTGGCTTTCTTCATCACCATCGCATACGTCCACGGGGGACTGCCACCTCCCACGGTGGGGGGGGCAGTTAGGACTGTCAACAGGTGAGTCACCCCCGTCCCCCTCGAGTACTCAAAGGGACTTGAAACTCTATTCTGGCTCCAGTGGGAGGCAGAGTAGCGGCCCCCAAAGTTATCCGCACCCTAATTCTTGGCATCTGTGAATGTTACCTATCCTCAAGCGGAGGGTTTTGCATATGTGACCGAAGTTCCATGTCTTGAGATGGGAGATGAGCCTGGATAACCAGGGAGAGCCCAAGTCACACGGGAAGTAGGAGCGTCTAAGGTGCGACCACAGAAGTGGAGGTCAGAGCTACATGTGTCACATGAGCCAGGGATCGGGCCCAGCCTCTAGAAGCTGCAAAAGGCAGGAAAGCAGATTGTCCCCGAGATCTTCCAGAAGGAACCCAGTCCCGCCGACACCTTGATTTTGGACCAGTGAGAGCCACACTGGAATTCCGACGTCCAGAACCACAAGCTGGTTAAGGCACAGAGTCTGCGGTGTGTTGTTACAGCAGTGATGGGAACCTGACACGGCCGCCTTTGGAGCGTGCAGTACTCCGCCGGCAGGACAGCCGACGGGCACCTGCCCCAGGCTAGTGGCGGTCCCCTTCGTCCCTACTCTCGGGCGCTGACCAACAAGGGAGTAGTGAGTTAACGTGGTGGGCGTTCCTGTTGCCACTGGTCTCTGAAAAGCCCAAGGAGGACTCTTGGGCTCTGCAGCCAACGTTAACCCAAGTGCTATGTGCTCCGTCTCGGGCCGCCCAGACCCTTCCTCTGTGCTCTGCTCCCTTTGCCCCCGGGCACGTCTGTGCATTCCAGCACTTTCCTTAGCTGTGTCTGCCCTCACCCCCTGCGACGCCACGGAACGTGGGCTCTGGGTGATTCCGACTCGGGTCTCTTTCCCGCTCGCAGCTGTAGCTCCTGTGGGAAAGGGGGAAATGTCCGCATCTTCGAGGAACTGTGGGCCACATCCGAGCGTCAGCTTCTCTTCACTGTGGCACCAGCCCCTGGAAGGCGGTCTTTCTTGCTCTCCAGTCGGGAAACTCTGTAGACCTTCTGCACGATGCTCCCCTCCAGCCTGTTTCCTCCAAGGCTGGTTCCCTGGCATCCCATTCCCCCAGCCCTAGTAGAGTCCAGACCACTGCCCACCACCCCCCTCTACCTTACAACAAGGCCACCATTCAGTTTCCCCTGCCACGCGCTACGCCTGCGCCATGATTAGCTACGGAGCGGATGCATCAGGCAAGCCCGAGCCCAAGAAAAGCCACATCATTCATTTTAACAGAAAATTTACTATGAAGAATTGCTCATTAGTTACCGAAGAACTGGAAAGGCCAAAATAAAATACGCATGTCTTAAGAAGTAGCAGCTACCATGCCTAAGGCTAGGGGGCAGAGGAAAGAGGTGGAAATTATCTCTGAGTTAAAGCAGATTCCTGTGAAGGGGCCGTTGCCTGGCTGGGGCCAGAGTCTCTGAACTTGGAGGACGGTCTGTGATGCTGGGACCCAGACTTCGGGGGAGAGGACACTGGCCAGTTGGTGTTGGCATCACAGAGGGTGTGGAATTGGCAAAGGTTGGACAAACGGTCCGGCGAATCCAGCCGCTTCTCCGGGACGAGGAGGGATCCGGGAAGGAATAGGAATGAATGCATACTTTCTCTGAGGATTGTCAGATGTAGCAGATAAAATCACAGAACACCCAAATTGAAATTGCAGATCAACGACAAATAATTTTCTTAGATGATCTCATGCAAGATCGGGCACCTGCTTAGAGTAAACAGTGACCTGGCATTGAGCGGACACTGAACTGTATCCGGGTGTCCTGCACTTACCGGTCAGCCCGCCTGGATCTCCAGCCGGCCAGCCTCCCCCCAGCACCCGGACCTCCAAACCCAGCAGGGAGCAGAAAGCTGGTCTGCAGAGGTCCTGCTCCAGCGTCTTGGAGAGCAGCGGAATGGGATGGGTTTGGGGCGGGGACAGGAGAGCCTGTAACTGGCTCAGCAAGTTACTGCCTCCCCTTGGCGCCTGCCTCCTGCAAAGTCTCTTACGGATTTCTGTGGCTGCCTATGCCTGCACAGAAACTGTTGCTTGTGTCGACAGTTTACCCTGGGAAATTCTAAAGATTCTGGAAACCGGAAACTACCGGTCCGTGGGAGGGGGAGAGTCAACCACCCGTGACACACGGACTCCCCCACCCAGCCTTCCCTCCAGCACAGCCTCTGCGCCGCGCCCCGGAACACGGACGTCCCAGGCCCTCGCTCTCCTGCGACGTTGTTTCCTCCGCTCTTCTGGCCTTGGCCGTGAGTAGCCACGAGCTCGACGAAGTCACGGGCAGCGTGGAAGGAGCCGGGAGCACAGCCCCGCATGGGCAAGCGCCAGTGCTCCTCATCTCCTCCTGACACGGACCCAGCGTCCCTGCTTTTCTTTTCTGTCCTGGGGGAAATATAAATATATATATATTTGATATACACATATTATTTGGTATATGTGTGTGTATATATGTACGGCTTTCCCTGGTACTCCGTCCCAGAACGAAGACCAAACACGGGCAAGCAGAACCTTAACTTCCGCGGCCGCGTTCCCAGATCTTGGCAGGTCCCTGGCTGTCCCCAGCAGCTCTGCGCGCTCCCCCAGGACACTATTGGGGTCAAGTCGAGATGCGGTGGGTCCCTTGGCTCGGTGGTTTCGTTCAAGCCCCTTCCCCTTCCAGGTCCTTCCTTCTGAAACTCTGTGCTCGGGGCCTGATCACCTGACATCCACCCACCTCGACAACCTTCCGTTTCATTTTGATGCTGGCCCGTGGCGGCACCTTCCCAATGGAAACACACCCTTGCCCGGACAGATCTGCCCCTTTGTTGAGAAACTCAGACTTGGTGGTCCTTGCCTCGCCCTATTAACAGCTGAACGTGAGGACATGGCAGCAAGCGCTCGATGACCAGACATTTCTCCCTGAGATATTATCCACATACTTTTCATTCTCCAAACTAGAAGCAGCTTCAGTGTTTCTGTTACACATGTGCATCATAGAAAGTTCAAGAAAAAAAAAAAAAAAACAGATTAAATTATAGCCATGAAACTAGATCACCCAGAGAAAGTCACAATTTAAAGTTCGGAATACAATTTTCCAGATATCTTCCCAAGCCCCCAACACATTCCTTTTGTTGTGATTTTATTTAAAAAAAATAGCATATTACTCATGTTGGCTAAGTTTTACTGCAGCAATAAGTTAACTCTGGATTCTCAGTGGCTTAATAAAACCAAGATTTATTCCTCATACTTTTCCAACACAGGCTGGCAGGGGCTCTGCTCGACTCTGCCGCTCTGTGAGCCGAGCTAACGCGGAGACTCTGTTTCTGGTGACCATGCCATCGGGGCCACACGGCCTTCTCGGTGGCTGCGCGAGGGGTAGAGAGAGCAGACAACCAGCATGGGCTTGTTTGCTGTCTCAGCCGGAAATGAAACAAGTCACTTCTCTGCTGCATGCTTTCTTGGCCAGAACTGGTCCTGTGATTCCATTTAACTTGAATGAAACTGGACAATGGGACTTTCTGCTTGTCCCGAGGAGGAGGACCGCATGCGGGTGAATACAAGCCGTGTCCCCCCCTGCAAGGGTCCATACGGTGCCTGTCAGTTCATCGTCTGCTGTTTCAGCCCGTGCTTTGCCACGGGTCCTGGTCGTGGTCAGCGACCGCACAGCAGGGCACGGGAAGGATGCATCCTTCTCGACGGACGTGACCCCGTACGGATGGCGGATCGTTAGGTTGGTTCATTTCTCTCTGACGAAGACGAGGTTTGAAGAGCGTCCTTCTCCACAGCCTCTGGGCCTTTGCTGCATTCTTTCGGCTGCGTGAATTCTCCAAAATGAAAGTGCCGGCTCCAGAAATAGGCACGTTTCAAAGTAATTTGTTACAGATTGACCAAGACCGCTTCGGAAAAGATGAACGGAGGAGGCCTGAGAGTAATGATCAAAGTGCTTATTTTCCCCCAAATTGCTCCCAGGACTAGAGAGTCAATTTCTCTGCTAACACAGTCAACAAAAATGATTTCTGATTTTAACTGTTCTGTTTCTCCGTTGCTAATGAGAAAGATATTTTTCCATGTGTTTATTAGGCCTTGGAATAACCTATTTTGCGAATTAGCCCTTTATCTGCTTAATCCTGTGATTCTCTTTTTGCTTATTAATTATTGGGAGCTCTTTACAGATTAACTATATTATTAACTTTTTATAAAACATATTACAGATATTTTCTCTATATTTTATTTTGGTCTTATACCTTTCTATGGGATTTAAAAATAATAAATAATTATTATGTCATCTTTACCTCCATCCCCAGATGTGAAAAGCTTCTTTTATCATTGACTGCGTATTTATATATATATTCCGACCAAATAGGTCTCTTCTGTTGCCAGACTCACCCTGTTGCTTTCTATATACTTTTTAATTTTTTTTTTAATTTTTAAAAAGGATTTTATTTTTATTTATTTGTCAGAGGGAGAAAGAGAGAGCGAGCACAGGCAGGCAGAGAGGCAGGCAGAGTCAGAGGGAGAAGCAGGATTCCTGCCGAGCAAGGAGCCTAACGTGGGACTCGATCCCAGGACCCTGGGATCATGAGAGTCGAAGACATCTGCTTAACAGACTGAACCACCCAGGTGTCCCTATTTCTTAATTTTCCTCAAATACTTACTTAGTTATTTGAGAGAGAGAGAGAGAGAGAGCGAGGTAGCGTAGAGGCAGGGGAGGCCCAGAGGGAGAGAGAGCGTCCCAAGCAGACTCCCCGCTGGGCATGGAGCTCTTCTCGGGGCTCCACCGCACGGCCTGAAATCATGACCTGAGCTGGAATCGAGAGTTGTAGCTCACCCCTCTGAGCCAGCGAGCCGCCCAGGTGCTGCGATTTATATTATCGTGTGCTTTAAGAATGAGAAGGGAAAATTCCTCTTTCTTACTCTCCCTTTTCAAAAACTTGACTGTTCTAATGCATTTATTCTTCCAGATCAAAGGTTCTTAAAATGTTTGGTTTCCAGACTCCTTTGCATTTCTGAACATTATGGAGGACTTCCAAGAATTCTTGGTCTGTGCGCGTCCCATGTATTGATATTCACCTATTAGAAATTAACACTGAGAACTATTTCAGGTATTTATTGGCGAGGGGCGCCTGGGGGGCCCAGTGGGTTAAGCCTCTGCCTTCAGCTCAGGTCATGATCTCGGGGTCCTGGGATTGAGCCCCACATCAGGCTCTCTGCTCAGCGGGGATCCTCCTTCCCCCTCTCTGTGGTCTCTGTCTGTCAAATAAATAAATAAAATCTTAAAACATTTATTGGCTAAATCATTTAAAAATAAATGTCAGGTGACCATTGCATGTTAACATAAATAATATAATTTTTATAAAATATGGCTACGTTTTCTAAAACAGATTGGAGAAGAGAGAGGTATTGGTTTACATTTTTGCAAGCCTCTCTCTTTTTTCCCTCTTCGGCGGTACAGCCCTTCTACATAGTGGGGGTGGGGGAGAGGGAGTAAAACTCATGGGATGCATTTAGGTTCCTCCAAGCGCTGCCTGGGCCAGTTGTGGCTTTGAGCTAACTGTGTGCAGCCATCCGGTCTGACAAGTGTGGTCACTGAGAGCTCACACTCGTGGGGAGCTGAGGCTTGGGTCATTCTGCTCGGCCAGCCCTGGCGACCAGCAGAGTTGGTATCTGGGGCTGGAAAGAATTGGAGTCCCCCAGGAAGTAGAGCAGAAGCCTGCCTTTGGCAAAGTCCATTGGTTTTCAGGAGAACTTGATCCGCACCCAGTGCCGCACCACAAATTCTGCCCTGGACTCTAGACTGCCGGCTCCTCAGGGCCACACTGGCTACCGCAATCCTCTCGCTGACCTCGTACCCGGCACCTGGTGGACTTTAACTGCTGACTGATCATGAGTTGAATGAATGAATGAACTAGTGAATAAAACAAGGTTTGCAGGCCAACCTTCCAGACTGAATCTTTAAAGTGGTGGGAAAACATCACACACATTCGTGTAAGAAATTGCTGACGGCCTCTGAGATCATGAGCTGTGCAGGTCACCAAGCCACCAGCGGGTCACAGCCCATTGTTGCACTGACCACTGTGGGCAGCGCCACCGGATTACAGCTTTGGAAAACCCAGAACCAAGGGGAGCTTTAGGACAATGTGGTCTGTAACTGACACAGCCGATGACCCCTTCTGGGCAGCAAGGGTGCCCATGAGCAGCCCCGTCCTCAGCACGGTCGGCCGGAGAAAGTGCCATCAGAACAGCCCACGGACGGTGTTCAGCCGGGGAGCTCCAAGCAATCGCATTGTAACAGCCCATTAATGTCTGGATGGTGTTTGTGTAGCCCGTGGTGCGTCGTGGTGGGGGTGAGCTGCCGCTGCCAGCTGGGGACCTGGGCTGACCGCTCGCAGGCTGGTTCAAGGTGCTTGGGGTTCGGCCAGCCGAGCCTGCAGAAGCATGACCTGACGCTCTTTCATAACCCGCTGGGCCTCTGCCGGACCATCCCTGGGCTGAACGTCCTCACAGCGGGCAAACCCCTTCCCAGAACACCTTGCTGACTTTCCTGTGCAATCAGACCTGCTACCTGTGTGATGCTTCCATCGGATGCCCCGTCATAAGGAGCCCTTCCCTTGGCTCCCCCTCCCATGAAGGGCTTCCCTTTCCCTGGCCGGCCGTGCTCTCTGTCACCCCCTCCAGCCGCCTCACGCTGGGAACGTGCCTTCTAAGACTTGTCGCTTTACACCCTGCCCCTTGAATCCTTCTGCACTCTGCTGCTGACCCGGCCGTTGCTCCTGGGGTCAGATCAGACCACGGTCAAGCTTGGCGCTCCCTTTGACAGAAGAACAGTCTCCACCGCGTCCAAACTCGGCCCCTATAGCACCGCCAAGCAGGGGTTACATTCTCGGACCTGGGAGGTGGCTTCAGAGGACAGACCACTGCTGGGGACCCACAGGTAAGTGAGCACACAGAACAGGGACAGGTCATCTCTTGTTGAGCAGGGAAGTGTGGAGTCGTCGGGAGTGCACCGGGGCTGTGTTTAGAGATAGAATTTGGAAAGGGATACAGGAAATTCAGGTTTTGGAGCATGTGTTCAGGGGTTGAGTTCAGGAAGCACAGAAATAGAAATTAAATTGAATCAGATAAGACCTGTGGAGTCATTGTAGGTAGGAAGCGTAGTCCACAGAGTCCCTGAGATTTTAGGGCCCCAATTCCTGATCTCTCCCTCTGTCCTTTCCTTCTCTCTGTGTTGGACCTTGACGGATGCCCACCGTGTGCAGACACCGGTCTGTGGGAGACGGGCCGTCCAGCTCAGCACCATGGTCTCCCCCCAGGCCCGTCAAAGTGCCTGCGCTGAGAAGACCCAGCACCAGTGCAGGGTGTGGGCTCTGCCTGAGGTCTGTGCAGCTCCCGAGCTCTGTGGTTGAACACTTTCGGTGCCTAGAGAGAGGGGACATTTGGAGCTTAGCAGCTTTTCCCCCCAGTATCTGCACACAGCCTGAAGAGCGCTGGTGGTCACTGGCAATATGGCGGCCACGGGGCTGCCCCAACTTGAACTTCTGTGTCAGTATCCTAGAGCTGCTATGGCAAATCAAGACAAACTTAGTGGCTTAAAACTACACAAACTTATCATGTTACAGTTCTGGTTATCAGAAGTCTACGAAGGGTATGCAGGGCTGGGCTCTTGGTGGCGGCTCTGGGAATGGGGAGAATGCATGTCTCTGTCTTCCCCAGTCCCTAGAAGCCCCCTGCTTTCTTGGGCTCATGGCCCCTTCTTCCATCTTCAAAGGCAGCGACACCATGACATCTTCATCTCCCCCCTCTCCCTCTCTCTTTCTGACCTCTGCTTCCATCCTCACGTCTTCTTTGCCTCTGACCCTCCCGTCTCCCTCTAATTCGGAGCCTTGTGCCTACACGGGGCCACCTGGGTCTCCAAGATACGGTCCCGAACTCAGGATCCTTCACTTAGCTTTGCCAAGTCTCTTTCTGCCTGTAAAGGAGCATATTCCCTGGGGATAAGGACCTGCCCTTCTTTCGGGGTGCAGGGGAAAGCATTATTCCCCTCCAAGAAAGAAGCTGGTGTGGGCCGAGATATTGTCAGACCCCATCACACCTCAGGCTTTCCTGGCCTAGCCCCGCTTCTCTTCTCCTCCAAGAGAGGACCCAAGATGCCACAGCTTACACTAGCTTGGATGACCCCACGGTACAAATAAGCCACCAGAAGCCCACATAGTTCGCTCACGTGGCACTAAGTCACCTTGAACATTGGGCTATCGAGGCAGAGCCTTCCTGACGCGTTCCCTCCTCTGCTTCACCTTGGGGATGAATGCCAGCCTCTCCAAACTCTCTCAGTAGGGGAGGGAAGAACAGAATCACTGAGCCAATCTCTCCCAGTTCCCAGGGGATGCGCTTGGGCGAACTTGTCTTCTTATCAGCAAAGGTGGAGGACAGAATGGGGCCGACTGGGGGCTCTGGGGAGGACTGGGTGCGGATGTGAGTCGCAATCCCAGGGTGTCGTGTGTGCCTGAGAGATGTGTCCCCTCCTGGGAACTGGGCAAATCAAAACTGATGACCAGGGCAGAGATCCTTGGTTCTTTCCGTAGAGCTTTTTATTATATTTATTTAATTTTTTGCATCCTAAAAGTGGTGGGACAGGCACCCTACACTGTGTGAATACTGTGAAAATCCCCGCGTTCTTGACCATGGAGGCAGAGCTGGGACACCCATGCTCCCATGTGGGTTTCCTAGAGCCTGGAGGGCTGTGAGGAGAGGTTCCACCATCTGCATTGCATAGCAGAGACGCACAGAGCTCCGAGACGCTGAGGACCTGCCCCAGGTTGCCCAGCTCAGACCACCTCAAGGCTGGTATCCTTTCCGATACAGGGTTCTGTCACTCGGACGTGTCCTTTCTGATACAGGGTGCTGTCACTTGGACAGCTATCCCGCTGATTTTGCATGGATGACTAGTAATTAGCTGGAAATCATCAGAGTGAGGGCCTGAGAGTTTGCAGAAAAAGAGAGTAAGTCAGGAAAGAGCACACCCTACACAGTCCCCGACTTCATTTCCTAATGTTTATTTTCCATTCATATGCCACTCGGCACGTCTCATATATTTTTAATGAGAACATTCTATTAATGCCAATGGGATTGATTTTTAAGGACGCGTTAAGAGCAGCAAAACATGACTGCTGTGCAGAATTGACTAAGACCCATTATCCAACCACATTCACTCCGGCTTGAGCCTTGGCCGACAGAGAGAAACGGGACATTACTGTGTTTCAAAACCCGTCTCCCAGAATGGGAGAAAGCCTGAGCCCACTGTGGTTTCGAGTGTGGGTTCCTTCTGAATGGCCTTTCACGAGGAGCTGACCAGAGATCTGGCCCAAGTTTGGACCGAGTGAAAAGCCAGAAGGGCTGCGTGGCCCCAGGCACTCTGCCCCTCCACCCCCTGGGCTTAGGGTCCTGCAAACCTTGCATGGACACACGCGGAGTCTAGGAATGGATTCCAGCTCTGAGAGATCTTTGTGCCTCAGTTCCCTGACCTGTGTACTGGGCATAATCCTCATACTTAACCCACATGCTGCCAGTGGTGGTGAACTGGGTTAACAAATGGGAACCGCTCAGCACTGTCCCTGGCCTGTAGGATGAGCTGTGGTCAAGCTAGCTAATGCCATGGCAATCGATGCTACTTTTGGTACAGCACGGTCAGGTTGATCAGAAACCTGGTACTGATTCTCCAGATGCGACGAAGACGTATTTCACTCAGTTGGTCTTCCATGATGGAAGCTTAGGATGAGACACCGAGCATTTTCTCCACCAGAATTCCTTGGACAGAAGTCTCGGCAGTAGCTTCTATTGTGAAGGGTGTAATCCCACGGGCACTGGGATGAAGCCTAACACTTCTAGGTCTGCTGGTTCTAGGTCTGCTTGTTCTTTCACTTTGGGGTGTTTGCACCTGTTTGGGTTTGAGCAAAGCTGAGTCGTTCTGGGAGAGAAAAGCACTAGGAGTTTGAAGCTCCACAAGAGAAAGACGGTAGTAAGGAGGTCTTGCCCTGGGGGCAGGGGCGGGTGGGGAGAAGGAGTGAGAAGGCACAACAGAGCAACCACAAAACCAACAGATAGCGGTGAGCCCAAGGAAAGCTTTGGACAGAACGTTTGTGCATTTAATGTGGGATTTGGAGTGGTTTGTAGCAGAACTTAGGACGTAAAACCCCTCCTCTGTCCCTTCCACGAACTCTTTGATGGAAATACAACATTCACGTGGGGAAATGTTTGGCTTTGATAGTAATCGAAGAGATGTAGGTGAAAACAATGACAAATAATCTGATACCATTGGAAAAAGTACAAGTAGTGGCATGGATGAGGTAATTACTCCGTCCTTGCTCATACCAAGGTCATGACGAACAACCCTATGGGCAATCGGCGAACTGCACCAAAGTCATACGAACATGTGTATCCTTGAACTCAATTCTATTTCTGGGGATTTGTCCCAAGGAAATAATTTAGAAGAAAAAAAAATTTTGAATCCTGGAAGATATTGAATGTTTATTGCAGAATTAACTTTAATAGGGAAAAAAAGAAAAAGACTAGATCTCCGAGAAACTGTTAAGTATGGAATTTTACAACCACTCTATGGAAGCTTAGGTGCTCATTAAAATGGTAATTTTTAAAGCAAAGTGGAAAATGCTTATGAGAGGATATTAACTATGGAAATGCAGGACCCGTCATTATCGTTATACCTTAGTAAGTCTGCAAGCTATGTTTGGGCCTGACCAAGGATTAGACAGGAATACAGAAAAATGAAGCTAGTTGATGTGTTGATGGGTGGAATTGTGGGTCTGGGTGCTTACATTTTTCAAATCCTTTATACTTTCTGATGGAGGCATAATACTCCATAGTGTATATGGACCAATCTTCCTTATCCATTCATCCGTTGAAGGTCATCTTGGTTCTTTCCATAGTTTGGCGACCATGGCCATTGCTGCTATAAACATTGGGGTACAGATGGCCCTTCTTTTCACGACATCTGTATCTTTGGGGTAAATACCCAGGAGTGCAATTGCAGGGTCATAGGGAAGTTCTCTTTTTAATTTCTTGAGGAATCTCCACACTGTTCTCCAAAGAGGCTGCACCAACTTGCATTCCCACCAACAGTGTAAGAGGATTCCCCTTTCTCCACATCCCCTTAAACACATGCTGTTTCCTGTTTTGTTAATTTTGGCCATTCTAACTGGTGTAAGGTGATATCTCAATGTGGTTTTAATTTGAATCTCCCTGAGGGCTAATGATGATGAACTTTATACTTTTTTTAAAAAAGATTTTATTTATTTATTTCTTTGAGAGAGAAAGAGAGAGAGCTGGAGCATGGAGCATGGAGCCCAACAGGGGGCTCTATCTCATGACCTTGAGATCATGACCTGAGCTGAGACCAAGAGTCTGAAGTTTCACAGCGTGTGCCATCAAGGTGGCCCTCAAATCCCGTACTCTTATTCAAGTGTTGCAGACCCCCATCTCCCCTCCTTAGCCAAGGGCTAGAACAGCACACAGACCTCGGCCTCTGGTGGGGGTCTTGAGCCCGGGGGGAGGAACTGGGGCTGGAACAAGGGTGGCCTCCGCTGGTGGGCCCGCGTGATTGCCAGGAGCCCGGGGAAGTCGGCAACATCAGCTTTGGGAATTGAGACGAGATGGACTGCAACTGACAACACTCAGAGGCCGAGAGATGGCTGGCGTCTTTTGGAGGGCACCCATCTCATGGGAGAGGACCAAGCAGGACACAAATCGAGGAGGACGCCATGGTTCTCGGGGCTGAGTTTCCCCACGTGGCTTTGGGGAAGGGTGGGTGGTGACCTGCTGCTCAGTGGCATTCCACAGAAGGTGGGTTACCCTGGCTACTCTGAGTTGTGTCCTTCCCTGGTGCATGGATGCTGGAGTTTCCACTGATGACACTGCCACAGCCAGGCATCCCTCGACAACATCCTCAGGTTCCTTGTTCCAGGTTACTGGGAAGATCAGCAGAGGCCCAAGGGGATGTTGTACTCTCCAGGCAAAGGCAGGGGATTTGATGTAAAAAAAAGGTGGACTTTCTGGGACAGCCACCCGGAGTCAAACGCTAGTCGGCTGATGACTTCTAATTCAGAGGTTAGAATGTTTGGGGAAAGGAGAAAAAGGATACTCCAGAAGCAATGGGATCCAGGTGCGGATAACTCTCTGGAGTCCTGTTCAATGTTCAGAGAACGGTCGTTGCCATGCCGTCCAAAGAGTGTCACTCTTCCCTCCCTCCTTCTTTCATCTCACAGGAAGACAGGGCTTGTCCCTTAGGCTGCTGGTTACTGATCAGGGTGATTTTATACAAAGGGATATTTGCAAATGTCTGGAGACATTTTTGGTTATCACAACTGGAAGGGAATCCTAAAGGTGTCTGAGCCAGATTGGTACTAAACATCTCATAATACAAGGGCAGGGCCCCACAATAGCCCAGAATGTCAGCATTACCAAGCTTGAGAAACTGCTTTAGACCCATCCCACTTGCTAGGATGCCAAGAATAGTGATGATGCTGCTGATGGTGATGGTGGTGATGGTGGTGATGGTGATGGTGGTGATGGTGGTGATGGTGATGGTGGTGATGGTGATCATAATGGTGGTGATGGTGATGACAGTGATGGTGGTGATGGTGGTAAGGGTGATGATGCTGATCATGGTGATGGTGTTGATGGTGGTGATGATGATGGTGATCATGGTGATGGTGTTGATGGTGGTGATGGTGATGGTGGTGATGGTGGTGATGGTGATGGTGATGGTGGTGATGGTGGTGATGGTGATGGTAGTAATGGCGATGGTGGTCATGGCGGTGATGGCGGTGATGGTGATGGTGATGGTGGTGATGGTGGTGATGGTGGTGTTGGTGATGGTGGTAATGGTGATGGTGGTGATGGTGGTGATGGTGGTGATGGTGGAGATGGTGGTGATGGTGATCATGGTGATGGTGGTGATGGTGGTGGTGGTGATGGTGGTGATGGGGTCATCCCGTACTTATAATGTACATGTAGTTTGCATATATTAATTCATCAGATCCTTCTAACCCAACAAGGTAGGCAGAGGTTATTATTCCTATTTTGAAGGAGAGACAATCTAGGTTGAGAGAGGGTAGTAGTTTGTCTGAGGTCACACAGTGAGTGTAAGCCTAAGGCAGAACTGGTTTAGAAGCCTTGGGGTCTCATGTCCTTCTACTTGTCAGCTTTTTCACTGCACTGGCTGAATTCTGGGACTATAAAAAGAAAGGCTATTAGTGGTGGCACCAGGATTCCTCATTCCCAGATTATTCTAAACACACACACCTATGAGAGACTTCTAGAGACTGACAGCATGTGCGTTCCTATGACTGACACTGACACCACTGCGAAGTTGGGATCTGTTGCTTCTAATTCTTCTGTGTATCTCATATCAGTTAGAAAGCCATATGCAAACAGGAACACCCACTAACTTCTCTTTTCCTTGTAGTCGATGCTCCATTGTAACTATGGAGAACTAAAAGTTGTATAGACATTTCCCTTAGAGCTTAGTATGAATTAAGTGTCAACTTGCTTCCTATTTTCTTTATTTGCCAAAATAAAAGACTTAGTTGTGTCCTGGGCACTTGCATGGAATTGGTAGCCACTAGTTTTCATGAAGACTCACATCTCCAACCATGTTTTTACTGAAGAACACCAAGCAGCTTGATGCTACCCATCCTCACCCAGGCACCTGGCCCTTCTTTCCCTTAAGAGTATCACCAAAAAAGGTTGGAAACCCAACTGCTTTATAACTGGCTGCATTATGAAATCGGTTTATAAAACTGGCAGAGATAAAGTAATCAAGAATGGCATCCAAATGCTAGTCCAGATGGTCAAGGAAAGCCATCCAGTGTTATAGAGCTAGAACATAGAGGAATCCGAGTGAGAAATGACGGTGGGAACTGGGAGAGGTTGGCTCGGTGATTCTGTTGAAAGATGGGCTATGGCTCAGGGTATGTCACAGGCTTCGGAGTACTGTGTTGTGGTATCTTTTTAAAAAATTGACATATAATGTTAAGTCAGCTTTTTAAAAAAATTGACATATAATTGACATACAACGTTAAGTCGGCCATGACCTGTTATGTTTATATATTGCAGTGTGATCACCACTATGATTTAGCTCCACATTCTTGTCAACACTTGTTATCTTCTGTCTTCTTGATAATAGTCATTGTAGGTGCAAAGGGATATCTCATGGTGGTTTTGGTTTGCATTTCCCTGATGTTTGTGATATCGATCATCTTTTCATGAACCTGTTGGCCATTTGTGTGTCTTCTTTGGAGAAATGTCTATTCAATTCCTTTGTCCACTTTTTGCATTATTTGTGTTTTTGTTATTAAATTGTATGAGTTCTTTATACATTTTGGGGCATCTACCCCTTAATCACAAGCGACAAAAGCAAAAAGCAACAAAGTGGAACTCTATCGGACTAAAAGTAACGGTCAACAAAATGAAAAGGCAACATACAAGATGAAAGGAGCTATTTGCAAACCATCTGTCTGTGTTACAGTGTCTTGAATCAGGGCTTGGTTATTCTGTGAGTAACAATTTTAAAAGGACCCTTCTCTACCCTGAAGATGTGAAAATGTTGCCATTTTATTACCTCTAACGGATAGTAGGATGTTAGGAACTAGGGGTTAGACTGGATGGGATGAAGCCCTGGGTTACTGTTGGATGGCAGGAGCATCTATCAGAGACTCCAAAGCTGCTGGGGATGCTCCTCTTGAGATTTTTCCTTTTGTTGGCTTTGCTCTGTCAGCAGCACTCAGTCTACCTTGCAAAAAGCTCCTGCAGCTCACATCTCAAAAAGCTGCCCTTCTCCACCCCTAGGGAGACTGATTCTCCTAACCCGGGTCCACTGAGAAAAACCCAAGAGGTAGACCTTAATTAGCCACCTGAGTGGCGTGCACAACCTCTAGGTGATCAGCTGCTGCCCCCCGTCCAGAGCCCAAATAGCCATACAGCATTTCCTCTGTGGCTGATGTGAATTTACTCAAGTGAATTCTTACTTCTTGTCACAATGCTAGAGGGTGATCCATGACGGAGGCACTCTTAGGATCATCGCTTCTGGGGACACAGAACGAGGCAGAGAGAGGTTGGAGACCTGTCCAGGGGAAGTTGCAAAGCTGGGATGAGAATCCAGGCAATTCTGACCCAAAGCCATGCTCTGAACTCTTGTTCCATAGCGGGTCTCACAGGATGTTGGGGAGGAAAGGGAGACAGGCTGCCCCGAAGAGGGCCGATTTTCTGAGAAGAGAGGAAGGAGGTGGGCAGCCGGGTACTTAACCTCTCTCAGTCTTACCACATGTCGCATGGGGACGGCACTGGCTCGTACCTGGCAGCCAGGACAGCCTCCTAAGTGATGGGCTGTTGCTTTAGCATCCTTCCTACTCGTTCTAATTTCATTCCGTCTTGGTGTTCGAAGAGCCCCTGTGAAACCTGCAGGCATCTGTGCCGCGAGGAAGCAAGAGAGCCGGCGGTGTCCTGTCTGAAGGCGGGGGCAGGTGCGGGCGCAGAGCCCTGTGAGGTCACACGCGGGAGGAGAATTTGAGGCCACAGCTCCCTGCAGAAAGGTGACTTCAGAGCTGCTCCAACCATGTGGATGCTGCGTGTTGTCTAGTGAGGGCACGGAGGTCCCTCAGAGGTCACAGTGGGGCTTTTCACGGCCCCACAGCTGACCACCGGTGGGGTACCTGTCCCAGACCGAAGTGGGTCCCACAGGTAGATGTGGATGTATTTGTTTAAATGGGAAAAAGTAAAAGTGGGAAAGGGAAAGGCTGGGGATAGAGCACACCCCACGTCCGAGGGGCAGGGAAGTTGGAAACAGCCTGGAGTCAGCAGAGCATCCAGGAGGGGCTTCCTGTGGCTTCCTGAGAGCTGACCCGGCGGCAGGACTCCTGCTTTTCCAGGCGCAGAGGTGTCGGCAGCGGCAGGTCCTGGACAGGGAAGGCCTTTCTGTGCGGCTGGTGAGAACAGGAAACGTGGCTGGAGGTGGACGGACGATGGGCGCATCTGAACTCGGCGAGGTCCCTGCTTCTCCCCCTGCTCCTTTCTCTTCCTGACCTGCCGGTTGCCGGCTTTGTCCGCTCTCTCACCCCCGCAGCGCATCCATATTTGGGAGGAAGGTCTTGAAGGAGAGCGACCCAGTTAGGATGGCTTCCTCCGAGCCCGGCAGGGACAGTGCTGATTCACACGCGGCTTCCCCGAGGCCCACATCCACCTCCTCACAGCCCTGCCCAGCACCATGCTCGTCTCCCAGCAGACTTCACCCCGCGCAGGAGGCTCTGGGCTCCACATACCAGAGGGATGAACGGTGGTTTTGATTCCAGCTGTGGAAAGGAAGTGGGGAGAGCAGTTAATATTCCTGCCAGAGTGCTCTGCGAGATCAAATTCCTGCTTTTTTTTGAAGAGAGAGAGTTGGGCTCAGTCCACCGAAACAAGTCAAGAAATGGCCATGCTAATTGCTACTGAAAAGGAGGGTTCACTTTGATGTGAGGTTAATAGACCTTATTCCTGTTTATCATTCCTTCCCATACATCCGAGCTGCAAGCCTTCCTCTTTTCTGGTGTTTGCATGTTTCAAGCTTTGCGCTTTTCAGAGTCAGAAATCCATTCCCTCAGGCAGCTCCAGGTAGGAACTGAAGAGATATTAGGGGAACCTGCTCTTTTTGTTTTTATAAATGTGTCTTGAGTGATTGAAGAAAACCACTTCCTTTGTCACCAGGTTCTGAACTACCGTTGGAAGGCTCAGGATTCCCGGGGAGGACACCGGGCAAATGTTGGTAGGTCCTCCATGCCTTGATTTTGTCAAACTCTAACACTCTTCTCTCCTTACAAGCCCAAGTACACTGGCTTCCGCTGCCAAGCTCAGGTGAGGAATTGTGGGGTTCTGCACAATGAAAAGCAAGCCTTTGATCTGGGATAGGCTTTCCTTGATCTAAATGGGTGGCTTCTAAACGTTGGTTAAGCAGTGACCATGCTTGGGGAGCTGCTTTGGCACAGGGAAAGTGGAGATGAATCAGATTCAGTTCCAGCCCTCCCAGAATCCACATTCTTAGCCCATTAATGACAATGCGGCATTATAAATGCTTCTTTCCATTTGTGAAACATCTCTGGGCAGACCTCCTTCTGACCTGGAGATCAGAGCAACTGTGTCTTGAAGGATGAGTAGGAGTTCTAAGAGCAAAGGATGGAGCAGGGATTTGTGAGGCACAGAGAGAGCATAAGGCGAGGAGGGGTCTGAGGGCACGAAGGACCCTTAGTGGACACAGGGCGGCTTCATGCGATGGGCGGGGGAGCGTGGCGGAAAACAGGGAGACGCAGCTGATGAGTTCACAGCATTAGAAAAGGGGGCAGGAGATGAATCCTGGGGTCTTGCAAGTCATGCCACGGAGTCAGGTTCCACTTTCTAAGAAGGGAGACCTACCGAAGTGTGTTAAGCAGGAGTGTCTGCAGGAAAGCAAGGCAGGCAGGAGGACTTCTCAGAGCCCACAGTCGGAAGGAGTCCGGAGAACTGGAGAACAGACATGAGGGGTCAGATGCAACAAATACCTGAAGATATTTGGGGGTAAACAGAGATTAAGAAAAAAATCTGAGTTTAATAATTAGGTTTACCACTTCCTGGCTGATTGATATTGGCCAAGACTTTCACTAGAACTCAATTATCTTGAGCCCTACAGTACAGATGGTAGTCATGTATTTTTTAAAATATATTTTTAAAAGATTTTATTTATGTATTTGACAGAGAGAGAGATCATAGGTGGGCAGAGAGGCAGGCAGAGAGAGAGGAGAAAGCAGGCTCCCCACTGAGCAGAGAGCCCAATGCCAGCCTCAATCCCAAAAACCTGAGATCATGACCTGAGCCAAAGGCAGAGGCTTAACCCACTGAACCACCCAGACACCCTGGATGGTAGTCATATTATCAACAATCAACTACAGCCAAGGGCCTCAGATGCTGGGCTCTGAGGTCACTGCTGGCTTGCACCCAGCCTTTCCTGGCTGGGGCTGCTCCCAGGGTCCATGTTCATGGGGGCCACAAGTCCTGAACATCCTGCTTTGGCTTGCAGACTCTCTGACGGCCTTGCGGAGCCTCCCCTGGACTGGCTGGGGCCAAGGACATCTCTGGACACCCTTCCCCACCTCCCCGTGGGGTCAGAGGCTTGCACGGTGTCCCCCGACCTCCAGCCTTCCCCACTTCCCTCACAGGCAGCTTAACGAATGAAAAACCCGTATATATTTAATCCCATTTGGGCGTCTGCCTTTCAGAGAATCTGACTGAGATGGCTATTGGTAAATTTTAAAACTCTGCACAGAGCAACCCGGTTACCCACGGATGGATGACTGCACAGACGCAACGTCATATATCCACAAAATGGAGCATTATTCATTCATAAAAAAGAAAGGAAGCACTCACACACGCTACGACATGAATTGACATGAGCTATGAGATCTTCTTATGCTACGGGAGAGACATCAACCACACTACCTCTCTGGTACGAAATATTCAGAACATTCAGAATAGGCAAATTCACAGAAACAGAAAGAAGATTGGTGATTCCAGGGGCTGGGAAGAAGGGGGAAGTGAGTCTGTTTGGGGGACTGAGCATTTACTGGGAAGTTTATTTGGGCTCTGGAAAATCACCAGGAGGTGACTGTGTCACAAGTACCACTGATTTGTGTACCTTAAGATAATTAAAATGGTGACTTTTACATTATATGTATATTTCCACAATGAAGCCCTGGACGCCGGTGTTAGGCATTTTTACTGTTATAAAAGCAGTTCCTCTCCGTCAGCCCGCCCCACCTCCCAGCTCCGCGGTCCTTTCTCTCTTGGCTTCTCCTCCCCAGCGATCCGTTGAAACGGATCCAGCCCCCCAGTCACACGGTACACGATCTGCTGGAGCCGTCTCCCTGCCGCTTCTGACATGACAGCTTCTCGTGTTGTCTCGTAATGCCCTTGGCCCCTGTGTTGCCTGTTCCCGTACTCCCTTTAAACCTGGGTGGTCCCAGGGTTGGTCTCGATCCCTCCTCAAGAAATGGGGACAGTCTCCAAGAGTCCAACTCAGCCTCATGTGCTCCCTGGAGCTCCAGCCCCGAGGAGTCCCCGCCTCCTCCCAGAACGGAGCTCGCGGCGATGCTTCCCGGGCTCCCGACCCACCGGGGTCACCACCAGACACACACTGGGTCTCACTTTGAACTCATCCCTCCCTCTCAATCCCCAGATCAACTTTGTCCAGAGCCCAGGCAAAGCTCTCATGTGAGTGTGCAGTTCGAGCGCACAGGGCGATGAGCCCTTGGCAGTGCTCCCGTGACGGTCCTCCTCCGCCACTAACCTGGACCACACCACAGCCTTTCACGGGTCTCCGCGCCTCCCTTACCTCCTCTTTCCAAACCGTCCTCTTTGTGGCTGCTGACATAATTTCCAACAATGGAAATGTGACTATGTCACTGCCCAGCATGGAACCCTTCAGGACCTCTGGGTGCCTCCTCATGTGACATGACTGCTGAGTCCTCCGGAAGTCCCATGGCGGGTCCTCACCCTCCCACATGTCTCGGCTTGCAGGCTTCCCTGCTCTCCCTTCTGGCCCAGAGGGCCTGACCCCAGATCACATTGGGGGATGATGGCTGAGCACTCCTGACCAGAGATTCTGGGCTGAGACCCGAGACACTAGTGTTTTGTTAGTTGAAATTCCCAGAGGCTGCTGATGTGCGTCCAACTTGAACCAGCCCTCCCTGGGAGGGGCGTAGGGACCTCAGGTCCCGCAGGTGCAGGAGGAGAAGGAACCAAGGTAGGGAGCCTTCCCTCCCCCATCCCGTCATGATGTTTTAAAGAAGGTTACCGTGAGCTGTGTAGCAAAAACCCCTAGAAACCCACCCAGGGCCTGCTGAAATGAAGGCTGGTGTCCTTCCTACCGGCTGGAGAGGGGAAGGGGTGGAGGTTTCAGCGTCCGAGAGGAGCCGGCAGGGAAGGGTTGAGGGTGACTCTGGCCAGTGTCCCCTGTCCCTTGCCACCCCCTCGATTCCCCCCGGCCTCGCCGTGCTGGTTTGTGAGGGCTGCGCCAACAGCATCACGCGCTGGCTGCCTCCCCAGAACCCGGGTCACAGTTTGGAGACTAGAAGCTGGCCGTCGGTGCAGGTGGGGGCATGGTTGGGTTTTTCTGAGGGGACGAGGAAGATTCAGCCCCATGACCCCGTCCCAGCCTCTGGCGGTTGGCCGGCCCCAGTTGCAATCTTCTCTGGTGGTTCTGCTGGCATTGCCCTGGCGGCTGGACTCAGTACCCCAACCTCTGGTTTCACTGTCTCATGGCGTTCTCTCTGTGTGCTTGTCTGTGTCTAGATTTCCTTTCTATAAAGAGCCCATCATTGGATTAGGGGTCCAACCGACGCCAGTGTGACCTCATCTCAACTAACTCCTCCTTAATGACCTTCATTTCCAACAAGGTCACGTTCTGAGCTATGCAGGGTTAGGACCTTGACATATGAATTTGGGGGGGTAACACAATTCAGCTTATCTCACTGCGGAGAGGCAGGCAGCCCAAAGGTGACGGAGGCCTGAGAGGGGGCGGGACATCTCTAAAACTGGCAGTGGGTCACCCCTGCTCTCCTGTCCACACAAACCCCTCGAACCCAAGACAAGCGATGAAAAAGTGACCACGTCTGCACCACAGCCCAACCCCCCATCCGCCCGAATCTCCTTTTAACCTCTCTAGGCCTGTTTACATCCCAGATCCCCATGGCCAGTTTCAGACCTGACTTTTATTCAACCCCTGGGCCTAGTCATGGGCAGACGCACCTTCTTGTCTGAGATGGAGAAACGGAACTAAAACCTCTTCTATGGGTGCCCCGTTTCATTACTCCGATCTGATCTACGAGGATTGCTGGAAGGAACTAGGGGAGCTAGCAGTGTAGTGAAGGGTTAAAAATAGCAAATAACATTTGGAACAGCCACCCTGAAAGTAAGTCAGTGGAAGACACAGAGAACAAATTTTCTTTTCAGCCCTGCCTGCCTCTCCATCTCTTTCTCCATTTCCAGGGTGTGGGGGAGACCCCCCCCCCCATCCTAACGCAGGCTTTCTCGGCCTGGGCACTGCGACGTCCCTTGATGAGGGGCGGTCCTCTGCGTGCGGGACCCTTGGCAGCATCCTGGGCCTCTCCCAGTGTCTGGAGGCACCACACACATCCTCTGAAGGGCGAAATCACCCCCAGTTGAGAACCACTGTCTTCAAGGACGCAAGAGCACTTGGTAAATGCTGTGCGGCGCGTGTGGAGAGATCTCCCGTATGACTTCAGACAGCTCGGTGGTTCGCTATTCTTCCCCGTTTACAGATGGGGAAATAGGGCCAGTTGTTTGATGACCGCTTCGGGTCGCACTGCCCACGTGTCCCGGCCCAGCGTGCTCTGGCCACCACCATCATCATGTGAGCTTCTCTTCTAAGAGGTCTCATTCGTTCTGTCCACAGGAAAGGGTGTTGTCCCCAGGTCGCCAGCTGAGGACGTCTCTGGGGGCCCCCTGGACTCATCCCCGAGCTTGCTGGGACCTGTCCCCGCAGATGCCGCTGGTGCGGATCTCACCTGGACGATGGGACAAGCGCGCGGTGCACACACAGCCTCCCTGGTGAGTGTTTATTTCAGCTCACGTTCTCTGTGCGGGGGCCAGCGCGGCGACTCAGGACAGATCCCCGGGTTTAAGCGGCGTAAAATGCAGGGTGTGAATGAGATACCCCTCCCTCCCACCTCTGCCATGGTCACAGGGGCTGGTCCTATCCAGCCTGCCAACTGTGGGAAGCTTAGTTAATCTCATTAAACGAAGCCCGTCCTCACCCTTCTCCGTCAGGGAATGGCTTTAATAGGTCCACCAAGGGTTCAGCCCAGTGCACCATGAATCTGAGATAACGTCCCACGTTGGGTTAACGGAACCCTCCTGCCGGGGAGAGCTGGTGCCATCTGCCCATTTACTGACAGCCTTGTCAGCAAGAATCTGAGTCTGGGGGTTGGCAGGCAGCCAGCTCGCCTTCCGCGGTCTCTCCGGCGTCTCAGTAACAGATGTTGTGCCTCGTGCCTCGAGCTGCTGCTGGCAAATTGCTGCGTGCCCGTGTTGTTTATCAGGGGCGGAGGGAGGGCGGGCAGGGAGACTTGTTTTCCAGGAAGGAATCTGGATCCCTCTCCGGGTTCTCGTCTTGCAGACCAAAAAATAGAGAATAACAATAATAATAATAATAAAAAATCATCACTTGAAACTGACTTTCTAAAAGATGAAATAATTAGCTGGTTTTAAAAAAAAATAAAAGATTATTCCAAACCCTGTAACTTGGAGGTTCCAAATCAGGAGTTCTGCAGCTCACATGATCAGGGACCACAGTCCATCCCTCTTCCCATGCCCCCGCCCCCAGAACCTGCTTTTTAGTTCCAGTGATACACAAAAGCGACTGCGTTGGGAAGACCTTTCAGGAATCTTAGCTGACTCAGGAGCGTTCTTACCTCTCCTCCATGGAAATCGATCAGGGGGGCTGTTTACTGAACGGGTCTCCAGAGTCAAGGGTGACTCGGGGAGGAGAGGTTTGCTATGTCCTTGAAAGACGACATTTTTCCGGCAGCACCTTTCCTTTTGAAGGAGGGAACAGGAGCAATGGGAGTGCGACTTCTCTGCAGAGCTCTGCCCCCACGTCCCAAGCGGGCGTTCCAAGCTGGGACTCGCCTAGGTGGAGCGTGTTCTGAAAGCCATCGTCGCGGGAACGTCTCCCCTTAAGTGGGACTCTCAAGCACGGGCTCTCGGAGGCTCTGTGTGTTCCTCCAGCCGTAACAAAGGGAGTCTTGGATCAGGACAGAAAAATCATGCAGGGGGGATTCATGCCGCGCTGGTGTCCTGGGAGAGAGAGTCATTGACCAGGGCGGGGCGGGGGAGGGGAGGCGTCTACACAGCCCTGAGCCCTGATCACGAAGGTTGATCACTTCTCACTGCTGTGCACATTGAAAGGGAGGAATCCAGGAACTTGCCAGCAAAAAGGCCCCAGAGAGGACATCTCCCCCAGCACAGGGACTGTGAACAGGTTGGCTCTGGGGAGGCACCAGAAGCCGCACACCCCTCTAGGATGTCCTGGAGCAGGCAGCAAAACCCGGCAAACTGCCGTCTCGCGTCTGGTGCCCTCTCTGCTCTCTAAGACAAGTCTCACTGTCTCCGGATGAGCGGATCTCGAGCATGAATAAGACAATGGAAGCCTGATGCGGAGGAGCGCAAAGCACATGGGACCGTAAGCCCCCAACCCACAGAGAAGGCATCGTGGACATGCTCGGCTCCGGCACGGAACCTGGGGCTGGCGATCACGTTAGCATTCAGATGGCGCTTTGCTGTTGGAACACGGGTTTCTGATGCATTTTCTTCGCCACCGGAAGGCTTTCTTCCTTGCTGATGTCCAGGCTGGCCTGTGCCGTCTGGCACTCGCTCCGGGTTAGGACGATGGCTTGGATCCCAGGCGGGGTCCCCAGCTGTTCATTCTTCACTCATTGTCACGGGTTCGTCTTTCCGCACCTTCGTGCCTGCTGGGACAAGCTGAGAACCGGGGACCCCTCTTCCGCTCCGTTCTCTCCTGCTCCACCTGCCAGAGCAGGAGGCACTGGGGGCCCCTGCCCCTGGACTGGGGACCCTCCCTTCATTCTCCGTGTGCTGCCAGTGGCTCCCTGCCGGGACACACCCCACGTGTGCTCCAAACCCGCAGCCTCCCCTGACCCGACACTGAAAGTTAAAGAGGGAAAGAGTTCAGGTGCCCGTTAACTTGGAGACAGGAGAGTAGGATCGCCCCGTCTGGAAAGGGCACTGCTGCTCAGCCCCATGGGCTAATGTCGCATCTTCCAGGTTTTCAAGAAAAGCCACCCATTCTAATTTTCATGTAAAATCTTTGGGTTTCACATACTGGTAACAAATCCCAAGTTTTCTTAAGCACCAAGTAACCCACCTCTGCAGGGCATGCAAGGCCCAGGGCCTGTCAGTGTGTGTTTTCTGCCCCCAACGTGTGAGGGTAAAGCTATAAACAAAGCCCTTCTGGGGCTCGTGGGGGTCATGGGGTTGTGTACCGTGGTTCTGCGCAGTGAACCTCTTCTCAACGGTTCTGAGCTCCTCCCGGGGGTCCCATTTTGGTTTGTGTTCTTGGGGGGGTAGCTGAAGCCTTTCAGTGCAGTCACCACCAGAAGGAAACCAAATTGTGAATAAAGAGACTGTTCTAGGCCCCGCCTTGCCCAGGGTTTAGTATCTGATCTAAGCCTCTTTGTTTTCTCTACAGTATAACGAATTAGCATAAAGGTCAAGGCTTAAAGCAATGTGGATTTGCCTTAGCACAGCCTGGGGTGAGCCCCGCAGCAGGGGGTCCACAGCTCAGGGTCTCTGTATCACTTGGCTGGGGCTGTGCCTGCCCATCCAAAGCTCGGGGTCGTCTTCCAAGCTCACGCAGGTTGCTGGCAAAGTTCATTTCCTTGTGGTTGTAGGACCGAGATTCTCGGCTCCTTTGAGAAAGTTGTCCACCACGCGGCCCTGTCTGCAACGTCACAGGGTTTCTTCAAGGCTGATCAGAGAACCTCTCTTGCTTGGAATCTCCAATTTCATTCAGGAATCAACTGATTAGGTCAGGCCCACCCAAGGAGGTCCCCCTTTTAATGAACTCAAAAATCAGTTGATTAAAGACCTTCATTCCATCTGAGAAAGTCTTTTGCTTTTGCCCCCATATGACATAGTCTAACCATAGAAGTGAAATCCGTCATGTGAACAGTCCCACCCACACGCAGAGGGGAGAATTAAATAGTCATGTGCAGCACGGGAGAGTCTGGGGGCCTGTATGGAAGTTCTGCCTGCCACCTCCTTTTCTCTCTGATTTTTATATTTTTGATTTTTTTATGATTTTATTTATTTATTTGACAGACAGAGATCACAAGTAGGCAGAGAGGCAGACAGAGAGAGAGGAGGGAGCAGGCTCCCCGCTGAGCAGAGAGCCCGATGCGGGGCTCGATCCCAGGACCCTGAGATCATGACCTGAGCTGAAGGCAGAGGTTTTAACCCACTGAGCCACCCAGGCGCCCCTCTCTCTGGTTTTTAATTACTCATTAAATTAAAGCTAGTCTAGATGGCTTTTTGCATCAGCTTCTTACATCTGAGATGTGACAGTGTGATCTCAAAGAATGTGTTGGACTACAATAACTATTACATTCTCCATCGGAAGAGCCGCTGAGATGAACCGGGGTTCGCAAGGCAATTCTGAAACAAAGCGGATGTCTCGCTCAACAACTGATTCGCTCAGTTCTTGGACAGATGAGATTTAAGGAGCATAAAAGGGTCATGAATACTCACGCGTTGGAGCATTCTCCTTGGTTGAATCGACTCAGATCATTAAGATCTGTTTTTTTCAAGAACCGAGATTCAGCTGGATCATAAGTTTGATGGCTTCCGGGTCAGGGCTGGTGTCTAGCGGAGAAACCCTCTTGTGAGAGAGCTGCGTCACCATCCTGAAAACTCTGGTCCCCTTCTTGTGCCTCTCACCCTCCTGGAGGAAGGGGTGATGGCTGCCACGCCAGGAGAATCTTGGTTCTGCCTTCAGCTGCTCGCTCTCCCCTGCCCTTCCTGTCTCTCCAGTAACCCAGAGGTGGATGCACACCTCCACTCTGCTGTGAGCTTGTCTCCTGCCTGTTCACAAGCTCTCCCGACCACAGCAACATCCAGGTAGAGGGTAGGAAACAGCGCCGTCTGCCTCTAGAGAAGAGAGAAGGCACCGATGTTCGCATCCTCGGAAAGATGGGCTCACATGAGCCAAGGAACGATCCGTCTATCACCAGCCAAATTTCTCTGTGAAAACCACAGAGACTCATTTCTCAAGAATCAAGCAAATACGGGACTGCCGCTTTCTGACGCTCAACAGCAGAAGAGGGCAAAGACTTGCCGACATCCTCAACCAGTCTACGAGGGGCGCTGACCTCGCAACGCTTCCATTTCTAGAAGAAAGGGCTAGAGCTTCAGGAAAGCCCATCTCTCTGAGATCTCTCTAAGATCTAAGGCTGTGTGAAGACCTTTCGTGGTAGAAAGAAAGGTCTGGGAATCTTCTAGAAGGGCTTGCTAGCAACATAAGGAAAAATACCCTTTTGGGAATTTTGAAAAATGCGGACTTGGCTGTGTCTTTCCCTCCAATCCATTTGTCTGTGGCTTCCCCGAGTTTGTTGGGAACTATGTGTCATTTGTATAGTTCAGTTACTCTCTGGGCTCTTTCGTGTAGATCCGGAAAATGTTCCAGATTCAGGCAAACAAAACCTGAAAAAAAAAAAGAAAGTCAACAAGTCCAATAACAAAACCCCCTCTTTCCTTCCAAACTGATTCCATCTTTCGTCCTGGGGGGGCCCTTAGACCACGTCCAGTGACTGGGGTTGGCAGCAAATCTTTGCCAAGGTGCTTTCGAGATTGATGAAATCAGTGGGGATAAAGGAGTGGCCTGACTCTTCTCCAAGTACAGGCTAATTAACATTCTCAGTATGTCCTCTGCGATTATAAATTTTGCCCTGGTCTCCAGAGTTTAAGTATATAATGACATATTTAATCAGTTTGGTGCATTAACAGTTAGCAGAGGGCAGCTCTCTTCAGATGGACTGAACACCAGACAAGTTAGCGAAACGGCTCGGCGCTGGGTTCCTCGGAAGCTGATGCCGCGTGTGATATGACGCCCTCCGGTCCCCCCTGAATGATTCCTGACCTCATTTCCAGCATCAGTAAAAGAAACAGAGCTGGATTGGACTGCTCACTGTCACACTCTGCTCCCTGGGATCTTAGGACTCGACCGGGACGACCGGAGGCCCGCAGGTGGGGATGGGGGGAAGCGGGGAATGGCAAGGCCTCCATCCATTTGGGCTGTTGTAACAACACAGCACACGCTGGGGGGCTTGTAAGCCACAGAGATTTCCTCCTCACAGTCCTGGAGATCGTCAGTCCATGATCTGGGTGCCAGACCTTTGGGCAAGAACCTTCTCCTGGCTCGCCGATGTCTAGTTGTATCCTCGCACAGTGGAAAAGGCAAGGGAGCTCATCACCATGAGCTCATCACCCCCAAAGGCCGTCCTCCTAATACTGTCAGCTTGGGGGGTAGGTTTCAACATGGGAATTTTAGAGGACCCAAACATTCAGACCACGGCAGGTGGACAGTCTAGTTCAGCCAGAGCTCTACCCCACTTTCCGTAGAAGTTCCACTGACATTGGGTGTGGCCGTATGACTGACTGTGTCCAGTGGGATCTGTGTGAAAGCGACCGTGTGCCGATCGCCCGGTGTGGGCAGAGACTCGCAGGCATCTCCTGTTTCTCCTCTTACACCTCCGCTCTCTGCCACAAGAACAGTATGTCCCAGGTAGGAGATGCTCCTTCCCCTGCCCTACAGAGAACCCGTGGAGAGCCCAATTCTCAACCTGTCCTCCGACTTGGAAGAGAGGTACGCCGGCCACACCACCGACCTGTGAGCAAGAATGAAACCCTTGTGGTTGTTACACAGAATTACTGCTCTTACAGGGACCGAGGTTCCCAGCTCTGTGCTCTAGACCTAAACTCCGCCGTCACTGCTGTGCACATCAGCGTCCCCTGGAGAATTCCTGTGGGGGCAAGGAATCAGCTGCTGCACACCCCAAAGAAAACATCAGCTGCGTTACAGTCCTTTTATTTTTTTGAACCTTTTGTTGACTCACGATTTGAATATTTTGTCATTTTAAAAATATACATTTCTGATCATGGTTAATTTTTATTTCTACTGTTGCAAAATAAACAATAAAATAAAACCCAAACCTCAGTAAGTTAAAGAGAGGGTGAGGTTGAAGCCTATCTCTCATCCTGGACCTTCTGGTTTTTATCACTACTTTCCAGAAATTAAATTAAAAACCACGTGGGTGTCAGTTCAGCCACGTGGTTCATGACCGACTTGTTTTTTTTTTAAATGCTTCCTCTGGCTCAGTAGTTTGGAAGTCCATATATTGTCCTCTGGTCCAGAAGGGGTTTTCTGCAGACATGGAGAACAGGACGAGAGCTTGGAGATAGTTCAAGGCTGGCCAGGGGCACAGTGTGCAGCGAGGTCTGACCATGAAGGGGGCGGCCTTAGCTGGGGCTATGTCCCAGTCCAGCCACCAAGGGATGTGGCCAAGTCCTGGTGTTGATGCCCTGTTCCCTGCACCCCCACCCCCAGCAGTCAGTGCTGCCAGCATACTTAGTGCAGAGTGGACTTTTCTGACCCATTATTCTGTCCTCACAAGTTAACCCTTCCGTGTCCTACTGAATCAGGGCTCCTAAAGGTGAGCTGCGGTCACATCTAATAAGTGAGTGGTGGCCAAGCTTCATGGGCAATGCCAGGCGAAGATGTCCGCTTCCCCAGATGAGTCTCCTAGGATCTTCCAGTGTTTCAGTCCAAAGAAATGAACGATGCTGTGGGTTCCAGACACCACGGGAAGCCTGTGTTTAGATTTTCATACCTATGTCAGGGACTGGTCCTGGCGGGGTACCTGGGTGCCCCCACGCAGCCCTCCTCCTCCTCCCCCAGCCTGGGCAAGGCCATTCCCTTGCCAGGATGCACTCTGTGGACAGCTTGCTCCCCAAGCTCCTGCCTAAAAATGCTCCCGCTCTGTGGTCCATAATTTCCTCTCAAATGACCCCAGTTACTTCATCAGTGGACGGAGTAGATTGGATGAGACGAGTGTTTTTCTTCCTTCTCTACTTCTTTCCCTGTCTCACCTTTTTTTAAGGCTGTTTCTAAATTATTATAAGTATAAAATATTCTGAATATACAAATATGCACAAAGAATTATTTAACAGATCTTTGCATCCACCAGTTAGATGGGACAGATGTTAATTTAAGTCTTCATATTTGCCCTGGGTCTGTTTTATTCAAGTCACGAAAGAATTCTGAAAAAGTGTTAAAAAATATGAAAGAACAGTCCTTTGATTATTTTTTGTTTAATTTTTTTTGAAAATGGCCCTTTTAAAATCAAGGAATTATGGCATGTTAAGGAGGAAATCAAATATACAGTAATAAGTAATTATGAAAATTAGAACATTGCCCATGAGAATCAATGGAAGCATGCCGAATCCGTCCTTGGAAGGAAATAATCTTAAGGATTTTCATCATTTGCCACAAAGAAAATACAGTCTAGAAAAGCAAGCGAATGATCAAAGATCCATGAGGAGAGACAACAAAGGAATTAATACAGATGAACCTGGAAATAAATCAGGAAAAGTTTATATAAACACGTCCTAGGAAGAGTTTATATAAAATGAGTGAACTCATCCAGAGTGTTAAAAAGGTGGGCGTCCAGGCAGGTAGAAGCAAACGGAACAGTGGTAACAATACCCACCAGAGTGAAGAGCCCAAACGCCGGTGCTGTAGTGGTGAGCGCTGTACCTTCGGAAGCTAACAACACGGAGACACCTGTCGCAAAACAAATTCATAGCACTCGTAGATATTCAAGCCTTACTGGGCTCAAAAATGTGTTAAAAGAATATCGTGACCAAGAAGGGATTCATCCGTAAGCAGAAGCTGAATTGTTAGGGTGTGTTTTAATAAATATGTAATAGTAGATCATGTAAGAAAAACAATTGTCTCGAGGTTGTCCCCAAATGTACTCACATCCCCCTGATGAACGAGGATGACAGTGGGCTAAGTGAAATAAGCCAACCAGAGGGGACGACTCAGTTATGATTCCTCATAACTGAGGTACCTACAGGGTCAAACTCAGAGACCGGAGGTAGCCTGGGCTTGCTGGGGTGGGCGGTGGGGGTGGGGGGTTTGAGGGGAGTGCGAAGTTGTTGTTTGATTGGGGGCAGGGTCCGGCTTTGCAGGATGAGAAGAGCTCTGGAGCAGGATTGCGCAACATGTGGATGGGCTTAGGGTCACCGAATTGTCCACGTCAAAATAGTTACGATGATAAATGGTTATGTTTTGTGTATTTTAACTACAGTTACAAAAACTGAAGAACGGATCAACATGTCAGTATTTATGGAAACTCACAAAAAGCAGAGATCATCAATTTCTGGCCCCCGTCTACACATAATTAATGAACTTGTCCCAGAAAATCCTAAAAACAAATGCTACCCAAAAAAGTGGTTCATTTTGCATCTGATGGATTCCCAGAAATCAGGGGGGAAAGGGTGAAACCTATTTCATAGAACTTTTCAATTTGCAAATGATACCAGTTATTTTTTTGTCTGATTTTTTTTAACTCACAGCAGCTATTTATTACTTTTTGTCAAAGGAGGTGATATGGATTATTTCTGCTTCTCTCACTTGTTACATGTATTTTGTGACCACAATGAACCTTTAAGCACCCCTAGACCCCATATTAGAATGTGTGTTGTTGGTTTAAAAAATGTAGATTTTCATCTATGTTTTATTAATTCTTGTCTAGCCATTGTGTAGTTTAGATTCTTTTCATCTCTTTTTTATTTGTTTCTTTGTTTCTGTATACTTGCTCTCGTACACTGAGATTGATGCATTTAAGTAATTCACTGTAATTACCTTTTTTTCTTCTTCTCCTAAGAGTTTTTCAATTTTTAAGCCAATCACTGTTGTAACAATGTTCAGCACTCTTTTTTTTTTTTTTTAAAGATTTTATTTGTTTATTTGACAGAGATCACAAGTAGGCAGAGAGGCAGGCGGGGTGTGGGGGAAGGAGGCTCCCCACTGAGCAGAGAACCCGATGCGGGGCTCGATCCCAGGACCCTGGGATCATGACCTGAGCTGAAGGCAGAGGCTTAACCCACTGAGCCACCCAGGCGCCCCGGTGCTCAGCACTCTAATTTCTTCAGTATGCATCATGTGTTTACCGACCTCGAGTAACTGTCTCTGTAGGTTGGCAGAGATGGGACCAGGAGCAGGACATCCTTGAGGTCACCAAATAGCGCTGTTAAGTGCTGTGGCAATGGAACTGGGCAGCTGGTCTGTCTGGGGTGTGGGGACACTCACTCAGCTTTTAGGCAGCAGCCCTGGGAGGAAGACGCCGTATGACGCCACCTGGTGTGGTGCGGTGTGGACGTGAGGGTAAGAGGACATAAAATACACAACAAGTGAGAGGCTTGGAGACTAAGGTCAAGGGGACACAAGGTCCCAGGGAGAGAGGGGCCATGCCACCCCCCCCCCCATTTTGGACTGCCGCTCCACAGAGATGAAGAAATGCTCCAGTGGCGAGGTCTTTGTGATGCCAAGCTAATCACAGGTCCCCTACGAGCTCCTCTGCTGAGCCTTTGCCTGCTTTGGCTAAATACAATTTGTTCCTGAAGGTGTCGTGTTTCTCCTTCTGAGGGTACTTGCGAACTGGGGAATAGATTCATTCTTCTTTGACCCCAGATATCCTTTCCATGTTTATTCATTTGTTTTCTTCAATTTCAATCTCCTGATCTTTGTTGAGAGCCAAGTGCCTTTTTATTTCTGTGGAAAGACATGATCTTTTTACTTGTGGAAACATGAGTCATCATGCCTCCTCATTTGAAAACTTTCTTTTCTTGAGCAGTGGCCAATATCGAGGGTGCGCGCTCGTTCGTTTCTCCAGGGATCACTGTTGGGATGGTTCGCCCCCGCCGCTGTTTCTCTAAATGGAAGCATGATACTTTGCAGCCTGTGATTTTAGGTAAAATCAAGGCCTAATGGATGGCTTACCACATCACGCCGCGTGGAGATACCATTCACAGGTCAGGCCCACAGGGACCTGGGGGTGAATGGGGTTCACCCTTCAGTGGAAACTGGGAAAAGAGTTGACTTTTAGACAAATATTAACAGCAATTGCTCAAAAACAAAGTCAGGGGGCGCCTGGGTGGCTCATTGGGTTAAAGCCTCTGCCTTCAGCTTGGGTCATGATCTCGGGGTCCTGGGATCGAGCCCCACATCAGGCTCTCTGCTCCACGGGGACCCTGCTTCCCTCTCTCTCTCTGTCTGCCTCTCTGCCTACTTGTGATCTCTGTCTGTCAAATAAATAAATAAAATCTTAAAAAAAAAAAAAAACAGGAAACAATGCTCCAATGCTTGTCTTTACTAAAACACTTACATGAGGTAGCACTTGGAAACCCATTCTCATTTTGAAGCGAACACATTAACCTTCCAAGGAATGAAAGAAGAGTCCAGAGTGTAGGAAGTGGGAATAACTTCGCTCCGACTTCATCGTCCAGACTAAGGAATAGAGCAGTTAATTGATTCAAAAGACCTGATCTATGAAAGAGTGCCGAGGCTCTCCAAGGCAAACCCTCACCTGGGCCTCATTATTGATGGGTCTGTGTTCACGTCTGTGATCATCTCCCCTTGAGTGCTGGGGACAGGGGGCCGTGACTTGCCTAAGACCAAGAGACTATGGTAATGGTAACAAGACCTCTCACCTTTCAAGCTGCTGTGTGTGTGTGTGTGCGTGTGTGTGTATACACGTGTGTATGTGCCTGTGTGAGCATATACACAAGAGGGACTCTCTTTTCCTATTTTGGAACCACCAAATAAGTAAGCCACCGTGCTGTGAGAAGGGCTGTGAAAACAGGCCCTTGGTTCAGAACTACAAGTGGCCTCTAAGACACGAGAGAGTCCCGTGGCTGACAGCCAGCCAGCCAGCCAACAGGGACCTCAGTCCGACAGCCAGGCATGAGTTCTTCCAACAACCTGGGGGACGTCCCACGTGACTCTTTCTTCAGTCCAGCCTCTGAGGGGACCCCAGTCCCGGCTGACGCGTGCTTAACCACAGAGTGGAGCTCAGTGAAGCTGTGCCTGGATGTCTCACCCGCCGAAGACTGTCACATAGTCAGTACACATCACTTGAAGCTTCCGGGCTTGTGGTAATTTTCTGTGCAGCTGCGGAAAACCAACATAACCATGGGCCATGGGACACAGGTGGGGAAAGTTGTATTTCCCCAGAGTCCATGCAAAGGAGAACCAAGTAGCGTGGGAATAAATAGTTTCATGAACCGCTGAGAGGGGTTCATCTATTGTCTCACAAGGTGGATGGACCGGAAGTCAGGACTAAGCTATTGAGAATGATCAGCAGTGGACTTACAGCCTGTCTGTGGACTTCTCTATCCTTCCCCTATAGGGCTCAGACCCTACATAAACGGACATAAGACAAATATTTCAAGGACTTTATTTCTGAAGGATGACAAAATGTTAATTTCCCTGGGCCACCCGCATGTTTCCGTCTGGCTTAATGTACTATTGAGGTTGCAAGATACGCTCAAAGACACACTTGACCTTGGCAACCAAAGAGTCAAGAGAGTCCGCCCAGGTCACAGTGACATCCCTTTTCCCAAGGGCTGGTAGCTGGGGGAGAGCCAGTGTCTCTGAAGGAGGCTTCCATGGGTGCCCGAAGATGATGTCTCTGGGGGCCTCCTGTCTTGGGCTGGTTCTCAACCCGGGGCTCTCCCTATGCACTGACTTTTCCTGTTGGGGTCTCTGAGAAGGAGTCACACTGTGTTTCTTGTTGCCTACAGAGAAGAGAAGAGTGTTAGTGGAACGGCACTGGAGCTGGCTGCTTTTCCTGAGGAGACAGAGCCTCTTGCCCCACGTGAGTCCCCAAGTGACTCACCAAGGCACTGAGTCACGTGTTTCTTCCAATGACCTTCTCTTAGCCTATCCAGAACAGTTCCTTCTCACCCACTGAAAATTCTGTTTACATCCATCTGTAGTATTTTTTTTTACTTTGCAATAGCACACATACTGTGTCAGTGCAACTCAGTCAGTACAGAGGGAAAATGTAAACATGTGTCCGTTTATATCCACGAATATATCACGTTTATATCAATGAATCCCACCACTGCACTGCACGCATTATTAAAGTGCGTGTGTGTGTGTGTACACTCAAGGAGAGGTTTATTTATAAAAATTTGGGACCACTATTTATATATATTGCTTTGCAACTTCTTAATCACTCAATGAAATGTCTCCAATGTCCCATTTTCAATTTAGTAACTGTGCAGTACTCTATTTGAAGAGAACATCAACATTTATATAACAATTTCTTTATTGTTGCACATTCAGCTTTTGTCTGGCTCTCCCCGACACAGACATAAGGAATCTTTATATGTATTTACACGCATATGCAAATGTTTTTTAATTTTTTAAATTTAAATTCAATTAATTTTTTAAAATTAAATTTATTTATTTTCAGCATAACAGTATTCATTATTTTTTCACCACACCCAGTGCTCCATGCAATCCGTGTACTCTCTAATACCCACCACCTGGTACCCATATAATGGATTATTAGTTTCAGAGGTAGAGGTCAGTGAGTCATCAGTCCTCCATAACACCAGAGCTCTTCACCCACGGGCTCTCCTTCATGCCCATCCCCCGGTTACCCCCATCCCCCCCATCCCTCCCCTCTAGCAACCCTCCATTTCTTCTCTATGGTTAAGAGTCTCTTCATCCTGCAAATATTTTCGAGGGTAGTTGCCTTAGATTGTTGGGTCCGTAGGATACATATATTTTCCCTTTTCAGAGGCAGCTGCTACGTTGCCTTCCATTAAGGTTGTACCAGTAAACACTCCCTCGTGAGAGTATGAAGGCACCCATTCCCCACATACTTGACTACGCTGGATGTTACTCATCTTTTAGAATTTTGCCTGCATGGGTGAAAAATGAAATCAGTAACTTGGCTTCTTTGTCTTTGGCCTTTCCTTCTTAAGTTTCCCAGCTGGACAATGAACTTTCTGTTCCTCTTCTCTCCTAACCCAAAGAGAAGAGGTCTGATGTAATTCTCATGTGTAAATTTACATTTAAATTACATTACTAGGTTTCCTAATTTTGAATCACTCTTGTACTCACTCCGGGGGCGGGGAGGCACTTTGCAATATTTTTAATTTGCTACTGGATTAGCACGGTTCAATAGCATTTTATTTGGAATGTTTATAGTCGTAAGTGAAGCAGTTTACAATCTTCTTCTTGTAGTTACTCTGGTCTGGTTTTGTTACAAGGGTTTTACTAGACCAGCAAACTAAATTGGGGGAATTTTCCATTCCTTTTTGAGCTATGGAACACCTTATTGCATAGGAATTTTCTGTACCCTACAAAGTTTTATTGAACTTGGTGGTCAAACTTTCCAATCTATGTGCCTCTAGGGTAGAGGATTTAAAATGGAGACAAAGCCTTTATCTCATAATTACAGATAGAAACAGTTACAAATATCAAATTAAATTAAGCCCCCCTCCCACCACATACACGTCTGCAGAATCGCCATCTGTCAACAAGACAACGTATGAAATCTTTCCAGTTTGTATCAGTGGAAGGAACTGGAGAAGAAGCTTCATAAAATTCACCAGGAGGAAAAAACAGAAAGGCTTGAGGAGAAGTAGCTGAACTGGGTTGGCCACAGAGCTCACTGGACCATGTTAACCTCTTTTCATCACAGAGATAATACGGAAGTTCTGTTCAGCTGGGTGGTTGTGCAATTCAACTTCTCGGCTTGACTTAGAATTTTGAAGCATGGCCCACTGTGTCATGAAATGTTCTCTTCCCAGAGGACCCACAAACTGAGCTATCACTTCACTTTGCAAATATGCAAAGAGTTTTTAGCACTGGGTCTGGTTTGTGGTAGGTGGTCCATAAAAGCTGGGTTTCTCCTCCCAGACCCATTAAAAAAATGTTGCTTCGTTTCAATGTACACGCTTCGGTTCTCTTAGAAGGAAAGGTAGCAGGTAGGGGTGTTACCTAACTTGGTAGCTTGGAAATGAACGCCAGCTGTGCGCACTTCAGATGCAATCAGAATTCCAGGATCTCAACTAAATCTAGATGTTTAAAAAAAAAAAAATTGTAAAGGCCCAGCAAATCCAGACAGCCAAACCTCATCCTTGGAAAAAACTTGGATTTTCAATCAGCTTCCATATGTCTCTGAAACTCTTCTCCTTCCCAATTTGGCAATTTACCAACCCAAGATGTGTAGAGATAGGCGAGCAGGACAAACCCTGGGGTTTCAAAAATAATTAATGGATCAACCTACCGCTTGCAAAAATTTCAGTTTCGGGACCTAGATCAGAACGATTCTTACTCCATCACACATAAAACAAAATCATTCTTTCTACTTTCATAGATCATTCCATACATTCTTTCCATGTTTTGGCACAAGTCACTGGCTCTCATATAAGACAAGCCTTGTACTTCATTTTAATTCAATAACCCGGAGAGCCGTTGTTTGAAGGCTGGCTGGGTTAAAATCAGCACTTGCAGAGTGGGGTTCCAACACTCCAAACATCTGTTGGATGCAAACGCACTTCAGATGGTTTTAATACAGCTAGATGTTTGCTATCACATGGAACCAGACCGTCTGTGATCAGAATTCCTATGTAATAGCTGCAGATCGCTGCAGATAAACATGTTGTCTCTGAGCTCCCCTTGGAAATTGTACATATATGGCAGACCTCTCCAGTTCTCTACCCCATTTCCATTCTCCCATTCTTCCTTATTAATAGGAGGCCAGCTTTGTCGGACATCTGGCTGAAATACTAATTTTTCCAATTTACAATGAAGCTATGGATGGCGGCACATCCATGTCCCGTGATGGTACAGAACTTTGGATAAGAAAGAAGCAAAAGTCAGCTAAGCATTTCTGGCAAATGTTGTCCTTTTCTTCTTTTCCTTTTCATTTTTGTCCCCCTTCTTCCATTGCATTTTATTTTCTGGCCTGGAACACAGTGCCAAGGCTGGAGTGGGAGCAGCCCTCTTTTGACCAGAGGCAACACACATTAAATCAAAGCCCGTTTTAAGAGGGTGGGCGTGGACAGAGAGATGGTGCCTGGAACCAATCTGTATAGGATTTGTTTGGTTAAGCTGCCACCACGATTATCATCGACAGTTGCACACAATCCAGATAGACGTTACGCAGACATTTTTTCCTTTCTTTCTCTAAATTTTAGTGCTTCTTTCCTCATTTTATCTCTCTTTTCTGGAAGAGTTGGAGTCATCTGAGGAGCATAGATAAGAAACCTCAGAGACTGAAGCTTTCCTTAGGCTGAGCTCACGTCCTTTCAGACCATGGTGCTCTCTCCATCAGTGTGCACATCCTTATTTCGACAAAGGGACCCCGTGTAGGTTTTTATAACCAGTGAAAAGGCAGGATCTAGGTGACTCCTAGGTCTTTCATTGTAGATTAAAAAAAAAAAAAGTTTATTGAAGAGTTTATTTATTTGAGAGAGAGAAAGAGAGAGAGAGAGAGAAAGTACACACAGTGGGAGGGAGAGGGACAAGCAGACTGCACTGAGCACAGACCCCGATGTGGGGCTGGATCTCACCACCTTGACCTGGATCTCATGACCCGAGTTGAAATCAAGGGTGGGACTCCTAACCGAACGAGCCACCCAGGCGTCCTTCATTGTAGATTTTTGCAGAAAAGTTACACCGTGTGCACAGACGCATGTGTCTGCAGGGGCTGGGAGCTCCCAGAGAAACCAGCGCATCGCCTCTCACGGTTGAATGACGCTCTTCTCCCCGAAGGGGAGCCCACAGGTTCAAGAACGCCCAGAATCACCGATGGCATGTTTGGTATTTTCAGAATCGACAACACAGCAGACCACTCAGTAGAGCAGGGTTGCAGTAGAATTTGGACGTGGCATATGCAGAGAGGAGAAATTCATGTAGTTCGGCTGCTGTCACGCCATACGTCACACCATGTGATCACAAGGCAAGGTTCATGGAATCACGCCATCCCCTGACTTCACCGAGGTTTCAGCTTCCTGTGGCCTCTTTGTGAGAGGGGAATGTCCCGCCCAGTCCCCCGGCAAGTATGGGTCCTAATGCATTCAGGCCAAACGAGTTCATCTTTACCGATATGACTGGGGCTATAAGTACTGGCGGTCAAATGGCCAAGTTAGGTCTCCATAACTTAGGGTCATATTTCTGCTCATATTGGTCTAGGGAAGTTTAGAATCATCATTTTTTCTTGTTCTTTAAGCAATTGTTTTAAATGCAAGAGTAAGGAAGGGGATTGCGACCCAGCAGACATCCTTGAGGACATAATCCCACCACGTCAGATGCCAGAAGCTCCATTTCACTCCCTGGATCATCGTCAGGGTCCCTCGCTCCTATTCCTTCTTCCCTGCAATTGTATTTGAGTCCTTCAGGGTCTCTCCATAGCTCCCCTGATACTGAGTGTGCAGGAATGAGGGGAAACGGGTGTGATCCATCCGGTCACACATGCCGCTCGGCCCTGGAGTGGAGTGGGCAACTGCGGGAGGCGCCGTCACTCGGTGGCTCTGATTCATGGTCCTCCACGCCCTCCCATCTCATCCATTTCCATGGAAAATTAAAAATTGTTTACAAAAACAAATTTGAGGGACAGGAGGAATGTTGACAACATTAGTCACAGATGTGTCTTTGCCATGTGGCTTTAATAGAACTACTGTGACAAAAACTTCCAAATAGTTTACCATAAGGAAAAAAAAAAAAAACCTGCACCACTAAAAAAGTTTTGTTTTGATTAACTATGTTAAAATATTTAGAGAAAGGAAGAGATGTTTGGAACCCATAGAATTTCTGGCTGAAGCTGAGAGTTTCAGGTGGGCCAGTGCAGAAGGGGACAGATGGGACACGGCCATGTGTCTCCATCACCCCGGTGAGCCCCCTGGAGGATGAGAAAAGAGGGCATGGGGGCCAAAGGTCACTGGGATCAAGCCTACAAAATCCTTTGTAGGAAAGGCTGTGGAAAGATTCTACAGCAGAGTTCTAGAAGGGAGAAAACGCACCAGAGATAAAATGATTAAGAACAGCCTCAATGAGCGTCACCAAGACAAGGAAAAGACTACAGGTGGGGGGGGGGGCAGGGAGGGGCTGGACCAGTGATGCCGAAGGTCGACCTGCAAGTAAGTGTAGCCAGATGTGCAAGTTCAAAGCTCAGGGAGACATAAAAAGTGTGGAATGGACAGATTTGGTGGCGAGGTCAGGGAAACAGACCAGGCTAAAGACAGAGACAGAACCAACGTGTGAGACCAAGAGAAAGAGTAAGGCAAGATCAAACCAGGAGTCGGCCGGCCTTTCCTGTGACGTCCACAGCTGGGGCTGTGAGAGCCCTGAGGCCTCCCTCACAAGTGCTCAGCTCTGCTGTCCTGTGGCAAAAGCAGCCAATAAATAAAGTTTTATTAGAACCCCTCCCTCTCCTCCTCTAAAACCCTCAGTTTGTTTCTCAGAGTCCAGAGTGTCTCATGGTTCATCTCCGCCTCTGATTCCCCCCACTTTCATTTTTCCCTTCCTTCTCCTAATGTCCTCCATGCTATTCCTCATGCTCCACAAATAAGTGAAACCACAGGGTAATTGACTCTCTCTGCCTGACTTATTTCACTCAGCATAATCTCCTCCAGTCCCATCCATGTTGATGCAAAAGTTGGGTGTTCGTCCTTTCTGGTGGCTGCGTAATATTCCGTTGTATATGTGGACCAAAGCTGCTTTATCCATTCGTCCGTTGAAGGGCATCCTGGTTCTTTCCACAGTTTGGTGACTGTGGACATTGCCTAGTGATAGGCATTAAGGAGGGCACGGACTGCACGGAGTCCTGGGTGTTACCTGCAAACAATGAATCTTGGAACACGACATCAAAAACTAACGATGTACTGTATGGTGATTAACATAAAAAAAAAAAAAGAAGAAGAAGAACACAGCTACACCTGTTTGTTGAACGTTGTCTAGGGCACTCCAGTTTAACTTTCACATAGTTGCCACGGGTCACAAGATAGCCTTCTTGCCTCTCTGCCCACCTCCCAACCATTGGGAAGTGTAAAAGCTGTTCTTAGCCCCCGGCTATGCAAAACCAAGCAGTGGGCAGGGCCCTGTTTTGCCAACTCCTGTGTTAAACAAAGGTGGGGTGGGGGTTGGGAGGGCAATGGGGGGGCAGGGCAAAGGGGTGGAAGAAAATGTATGCAGTCAGAACACCCAGTTTAGGTAGTGACAATCTCAGGGGCTGAAATATTCCCAGCATCTTCATCCTTTAACACAAGTATCTCAAATTTATAAGCACAGAATAAAATGCAAACAACTGATTCCTATTTTAAAAGAAGGAACTCTATTAAACAAAAAGCAATGCCTTTATTGCCACAGTTCTTTCTTCTCTTGGTTTTTCCATGTCTGGAATAAGACACAGCGGGCCGGTCACCCGGATCGCTGTAGCTACCACTGGTTTCTGGGCTGCGGTTTAGTAACACTGTTGCTTAGAAAAAAACATTTTTAAGTTTTAGAATATTATCTCAGAAATCCACACCTTCCTTAGGTGACTTTAGATCTATGGGGAGCATGAGTTTATCTGGAATCTGTGTTCTTTGCTTCAGAGCCAGCGTGGGTACATAGCAGGTTTCCCTGAACAATCAGTCCAGCTGCCTTCGAAGTGTTTCTCAGAAGGTCTGTCCATGGAAATTTGTACTTCTCCGTTGCTTTAGGCACTGAGCTCATTTAATTTGATTGAAATTGATTCTGATTGGGGCTCCTGGATGGCTCAGTCGGTTCAAGCACCCAACTCTTGGTTTCAGCTCAGGTCATGATCTCAGGGTTGTGGGATTGAGCCCCACATAGGGCTCCACATTCAGCACAGAGTCTGTTTATCCCTCTCCTCCTGCTTGTGCTCTCTCTCTCCCAAATAAATAAATAAATAAGATTAAAAAAAAAAAAAAAAGGAAAAGGAAATTATTCCAATCGCCAAGTCACTATTTGGGAGCTTTCGTGAAGCCAGATGGCACGTCAGGTCACCTCTGTCTCCTTCCCATCTTAGTATCTGCTTTTCCTTCGGACAGTGCTTGGGACACAGGGCAGGCTGTGCTGATGGAGTGAAGGAGTAGCTGCCATGTAGCCAGTAGGAAACAAATAGACTCTGGGGAACAGAAGATGTTCATGCAGCTGTGCCACAGGTGCCCATGTTTCTAGATTTGTAAGAAATCACCTGCTAGCGAAAGTCACCAGAGAGGGTATTTCTTGGTTAGTGTGGCCTGATTTTTGTCTTTCAAATCAGGGATTCTGAATGCTGTCAGTCTGGAGAGGGTATCGTTTGCCTGTGACTACACAGCTGTGGTTATTATTGGAGCCAGTTCTTGGCCATGGTTTGCTTTGTTAAGTGTTCTCTCTGAAATGTGGCTGGATGGGAACCAGAATCCAAGACGTGTCAGTGGTTAGAGGACACGCTTGAGGATGCTGTGGGTATCTAGGGCCATTTGGGGATGCGGTAAGGTCATTAAGAATGAAGAATAATGATCACTGAGGAATTATGGTGCCTTATTCATCTTTTAATCCAAGACTAGACAAAGAGAAAAACAAAAGAAGCTTGCTTTTTAGCCAGATTTGGTGAGTAACCATAACTCCCTTCATTTGGTTCCTTGGTTTGTGTTGTTACATAAACGCCTTCACTCGATGTGAATCTTCCTTCCGGTTCTTGCCTTAAAACACAACACAACAGAACAAAGAGACAAAGGCAGTGTGTAATTCTGTCACAGGTGAGTGGGGGCATGAATGTGTGGGGGAAACAGGACTAAATGAGGCCCGATAAAAGCCAGGGGTTTCAGAGGGCAGGAGCAGTGGGGAAGTGAGCTGAAGTTACACTGTCCGAGGAAATGCCCACGTGTCTCCTTTTGGGTGACACACGTCTGGGTGACACAGTGTTTACCTTGTGGTCCTGGCCCGAGGTCTCCCGATGGTGCTACCCCCTTCTTGGAGGTAGCTCTGGAGCTAGATTCAGGGTCAGGTGGATCGAGCTTCTGCACAGGGGTGACGTGGCATCAGCCTGCACTGGCTTCAGCGCACCGGGATCCAGACAGGCTGACATACTGTTTATTCCGTCCTCATGGGGCTGGATCATAATTGCACATATGGTCACCAAAATCTGTTCCCCTTTCAAAGTGTTCACTGTCTGGCTGGAACTATGGTGGGATTTTGCAAATTGGCACTCGGGCAACGGCTTTTTCCTGCTGAAGTGTCAGAGCATTGAAGTTCAGCTCCTAATCCTTCCTTGGCCCGTGACTTCCAGAGTTATTACAAACCGTAACTGCACAACGGAGGGGTAGGCTGCTCATGTGGCAGCAACGTTTTCTTTACAAGCTTGTGCGGAACATCAGGAGGGAAACTTTGTTTTGCATTTTTACTGGCAATATAAAGAATGCTTTGTAAATAGCTTAAAACTGGAGAATAAAAGAGCAACCACTAACCCCAGCTGAAAACACACACACACACCCCAACTCTAAGAAGCTGATTTTTATTGATAATCACAAACATCAGGTATCTAGTGATGAAGCAATTTCCTGGCAAGAAATAACGTCAGACAAGGCTGGAAGGGCTTTACGAATGTTGACTAGTTCATGGACCACAGCCCATACCGAACTCTGACAGAATGTTAGGTGCAGAGTCACTTCACACGCTCTTTGGGACTGCCTTGTGTGGCAGTAAGACCTGGGAACAAAACGACCAGAGCATAATCTGAGTCTAAATAGGAAAGGGAACCGTATGTGGGGAAATGTTGCTGGAAAGAAACTGAACATCTGATAAATGTTAATAATGATTCAAAGGATATTTAGCTTCTCTCCTGGTTGACCTAGAATACAGAGAGATGATCCATGAGGTTGGCACCCAACCAAACACTGCAGAAGAGACTGGGTTTCCTAGCTCCAGGAAGTAGGGGCTGTCTCCGGTGCATTGTAGGCACGCCACAGTGGCTAGTCTGCACTGGATGGCCAGGCCCAGGACAGGTCGCCCTGCCTCAGCACTGGTGATCCATGAGGTATCACCTCAGCTATGAAGTTACAACAACAAATCTCCTGGAATCACTGAGTCAGTGCCGGAGAGGTTCTGAGAGACCACCTCGCCTCAAATCCCTCCAGAGAAGAGTTCCCCTCTAAAGACGAGCATCACTTTTGTCTCTACATTTGATCAAGTATTTTCAGGGGCTGGAGGCTCATTTCCAATGAAGCTCTTTTGTTGGATACTTCTCCTTAGGTCCTTAAAGACAGCTCTTATGCCAGCTCTGGGTCTTCCGGTTGGTAAGAAGAAAACATGGAGCGACGTGGCTCAGGAAAGCCCAAACACTGGTAATCACCATGACTGTGACCTACAACCTCACAGCTCTTGGGTAGGCTCCAGAGCAACCAGCTCTAGTGACAATGTGTCTCTTCCCTTCCAACATTGTCGCCTCTTATTTCATTGTGTGATTGCACTGGACGGCCCATCGGTCCATCTGATTCTGTGTCCGAACAGTATGTAGATTTGCCTTAGCTCTCCCATGTTCCTGCTGTCCCTTATCTTGGTCTAGGCTGCTGTGTTAGCTTCTTGGATGCCATAACAAAGTACCACAGACTGGCAGGGAGGAGTGGCTCAAGCAATAGGAATTACGCTCTCGCACTCTGGAGGCTGAAGGTCCAAGATCAAGGTGTCGGCAAGGCTGGTTCCCTCTAAGGGCTGCGAGGGAAGGATCTGCTCCAGGCCTCTCCTCGGCTTGTGCCTGGCCGTCTTCTCCCCAAGCCTTGTCTCGCTTCTCTGTGTGTGAATGTCCGAACTTCCTCTTCTTCTAGGGACACCAGTCACATTGAATGAGGGCCCACCTTAATGACCTCATTTTGAATTAAGTGCCTTTCTAGGACCGTATCCCCAAATACAGTCCTGTTCTCAGGTTCAGGGGGGTTAAGACTTCAACCTATGAATCGAGGGGAACGGACATGACCCAACCCATAATAGCCACCATCCTCTCTCATCTGGGTGACTTGGGACTGCCTCAAAGCTGGAATCCCTGTGTCAACTTTGTATTCCTCAGTCCCATTTCCAAAGAGTAGCAGAAATGGTTTTCCTAAACTAAGCATTGTATCACACCATTCCCCAACTTAGTCCTCCCATAGCTGTCAATGCAATTAGAATCCAGTCTCCTAGAAGACATTGGCATTGACAATTCGGTACCTTCCTAACCTGGCCAATTTCACTAATTATCTCCTTGTCCGCCGTGTTTCGGCTGTATCAAGCTTTGAACCCTAATACCCACAAACCCCTTCTGTCCTCTGCGCGTTTTCCTCCACTTGGAACATTTGCCCCCCCTTCCACGGCCAGACCCTTCTAATTCTTAGTTCTCAGCATAAATATCTCTCAGGGAAGACTTTCTGGATCCACCTGAAAGTGCCCCTTTTCTCTAGCTTGCAACCTTTAGAATAACTGGTAGTTATTTTGCTTTTACTGTCATTTCTCCTAGAAGTCAGAATCCGAGACTCACTTATTGTTGTTATTTTTTCGTACCTAATACCGTACCAGGTGACTAGGAGGCACTCAAATAATATTGGATATTGTTAGGGTCTCTAACAAAATGGCAACTATTAGTGATACTGGAAACCCCATCTGGTTTCTGACTTCAAGACGCCTGCCTCTAATTTCCCAGCCTTTATTTATATATTAAACATGCTATTTATTTCAGGGGTTTGGGAGAGCTCTCTCACAGACACTGCTGGTTCCCTAACTAGCATGCTTATTTATTTTTAATAAAACTATGGTTTCTGTTTCGGTGACCCACACAGCTCCACATGGCCTTGTTTTCTTTGGAACCTAACTCCCATCTCCAGCAACTGATCTAAGAAGGAGCTTAAGATGAAATTCTGGCTAATGAAACAGAGTCATCTGGAAAAGGTTCCCTGTTTTACACATGGCAAAAGAGAGCATTCCTTCTTCTAGGGCGCAGTGCTGTTTTTGCAGAGTAAAGTTTTGACCGTCAGGTGAGCCGGCAAGGTGCATGCCAATACCATGAGGCTCTCAGAGTGGGAATCCAAGGAGAAACTGCATCCTTGAGGATTCTGGGTCATTTCAGTCACGGTCCCTTACCTCAAGTCCTCTTCCTTATGGTTTAGGCTGTTGATTGAAGACAGTGGAACATTTTGACATCTGTCTGATATATATGGCTAAGACTTTTTTCTGCCATATTGCTTATTAGCTTATTGACATTTTCTTCTTAAAAAAAAAAAAGATTTATTTATTTTAGAAAGGGAGAGAGAGAGAGAGCATGTGCATAGGAGATGGCAGAGAGAGAGAGAATCCTAAAGCCTCTTCCCCGCTGAGCATGGAACCTGACACAGGGCTCGATCTCACGACCTGAGATCATGACCTGAGCCGAAACCAAGAGTCAGATGCTTAATCAACTGAGCCACCCAGGTGCCCCGACATTTTCAATTTACTAAGATGATTTTTGTGTTAGTGCTTTTTATTTTTCTCCTCAGGAATAGCTTCAGATATTTTTCATCATCTTTTGAGAGAGAGGTATGATTTTTCTTTTTTAATCTGTTAATGTGGTAAATAGCTCTCATAAATTTCCTAAGGTTGGAACACCTTTGCTTTCCTGGGATATGCCGAGCTTGGGTGTGAGGCAGTATTCACTTTAATGCTGGACTCAAATAATCATTACTTTTTTTTTTTCAATATGTGCATCTGTTTTCAAAAGTGACATATCTGTAGTTCTTTTTTTTTTTTTTTTTGGTTCTGTCTTTGTTTGTTTTGGCTAGTTGGCTATGCTGATTTCACATGATAAATTTGGAACGGTTTCGTATTTCCCTATGCCCTGGAGAAGTTTCTTTAAAATGTAATTTTTTTTTTCCCTAAAGACTTCAGAAATTTTTTTCTGTAAACAGTGTGAGTAGGTCTTTTAGTATCTTTTCAGAAGTAGCTATTTTACTAGCTTTTCAGTTTTTCGGTATGACTCTGAGTCTATTTCAGTTTTCCCCTTCTTTCTGAGTTGATTTTGGTAATTAATGTATTCCTGGGAGTTAACTCAATTTACCTATATTTTCAAATGTATTTCATAAGTGTGAGTGCAATATCATCATATAATATTTAGATGACTATAGATGTGTAGTCATCTTTACTCTTAAGGTTGCACACTTGTGCTTTCTCCAGCTTTAAAAAATGAGATTTACCAGATTTTGCCCATTTTATCCCTTTTAAACACTTTGATTTGGGTCCAGTCTACTGTGGTTTGTTTATTTATATTATATTAATGTCCATCTTTCTTTTCTTCCTCTTCCCCTCCCCCATTTCCTCTCCCCGCCTCCCTCCTTCAGATGAACTCGGGAGTTGCCTGGAAAACTCTCAGAGCTGGGGTTCCGGGGTGGCCTGGACCTTCTTTGTGTCCCAATTCTTCCCTAAAACATCAATTTCACTTCCTTTCTGATTTTCTTTCTACCTCACAGACATTCCTTTTCAGCCGTCATCGCCGGTCCCTCTGCCTTGTCCTGACTCTGAGAGTTGCTGTGTCCCAGCACCCCATCTGTAGACCTCGTTCCTTTATCTTCGTGAACTCTCTGGGTGATCTCATCCAGGCAGTCTGAATGAACAATGGTTCTGGGTGTGGGAGCTGGATCTAACGTGCTTTGAACCTCATCCCCACTCGTGCTCCACAGCCTTGAACCAGGGGAAACTTAAATTTCTCTGTTCCTCTAATTTCTGAAGAAACTGTAATGCTATCTACTTCAGAGAACTGTTGTGAACATTGAGTTGAAATATTTTTAAAATATTTAAAAAAAATATTTTTGAATATTTTAAAAATATTTTTAAAAAACCCATAGAAGGATGGACTATAGTTCAGTGCTCTATGAATATTAGCTATTATTATCAGTACCCAGCTCTATGCTTTCAACATCGTGAATAAGCTGATGTGCTTCCCCTGCTTCCCCCCTGCTTCCCCCACTCAGGGGGAAACAGCCTGGATGAAACTGTTCCTTCTCTGGTCCACTGAATTCTCTCCAGTCCCTCAAAAGTCTCCAGCACAGTGTAGGGGCTCAATAAATAGCAAGCATGTCACCATCTATGAATATAATTTTGTCTATAATCCCCCAATACAGTGTCATTATTTCTCAACAGTGTAATTCTTCAGTTTGAATAGTAGAGTCATAGACCCAGGATATGGGAAAGAAAAGGCACCCAATAATACAATAGAAAATACAGTACACATTCCAACTTAAAAGTTGGCTAAGTTGAAAGTTAAAAAGTTAAAAGTTAAAAATCATAGAATCAATGCTTTTCTGATCAAACCCACCACTATAAATAAACGAAAAAGAAAAAACACGCTTCGGCAACGTGAGTAACAAACATAAAGGAAGACGGAAGGAATACAACGGACTAGCTCCATCATTGCAATAAATTTGAGCAGGTTGAATTGTTTCATTAAAATAAATTCTTTCATTAAAATAAATATATTATTTTTAAATATATATTAATATATATATATATTTAATATGCATATTTTTAATATATATATTTACATATATAATATTTTAATATATATATTTTAAAAAATACAGCTATATGCTCTTTTTAAGAAACCGATTTAACCCAAAATTATAAAGAAAGCTTGAAAATAAAGGGGTGGAAAAGAGTTATGAGGGCCAGCGTAAACAAAAACAGAGTGTAGGTTGAAATGATAATGTCAATGCGATGGCGCTTAAGACACAAAACGAGGTGATGATTATATGAAATGATGATAAGGCACAATTTCTGAAGTGACTCGTCTTAATCCCCCTTCCCAAAGAAAGCCAATACACATTATAGCACCAAATAATACAGCACATAAAAAGGCGAAAGATCTCTCAAATGCAAAGAAAGTGTCCTTGAAATATAATTATAGGGGAACATTTTGACATCTGTCTGGTTTGAATAACTCTGATGGACAAGAAAGAAGTGACACTATTTTGGTAATCCCTGGAGCTGTTGGAATGCAAGCTCCCAAGTTTCTTGGGGGACGGACTAACCTTGACCCAGACAAGGAGGGCATGGAGAGACCCAGGAAAGAGACAGACCATGCCACAACGGTAGGCGGCAGTTGAAACAAGCAGGGGAATTCACATATAAGCAGACAGAGGAGTTAAATAAACAATTAAAACCATACAAATATTTCTAGAAAATATCTGAGACCCCATATGCAATCTAAGGTGGAAGAGGGCCTCACCCCAATGGGGCACCCAGAGGTTCAAAATGCATGTGGATGTCTAAAGGGAAGCACTTTTATATGGGAGGTGATAACCTTATGTCAGTCAGAGAATAAATAATAGATCTCGGTTCAGTGACCGAGACCCATGATAGAGATGTAAAATTACTGCGTATACTACAAAAAGTACTCCTATAAATTGAGAGGGTAGAATAATTCAAAGGAGAATGAAGAAAATGTATATATTGATAATTCACAGTTACAGCAATTCCAAAAGGCTCAAAAAACAGGAGAAGTTCCTTGAATCCATCAGTAGTCAGGGAAATGGAAATTGAATTAATAATAATGAAATAGCACTAAATATCCATAGACAGTAAAAATGAATTAAAAGATTTATAACGGTTGCTAGGAAGAACCAATGGGAAAAGTATCTTACACATTGCTGGTGGCAAGGTAAACTGTTCATCTTTTTTGGAAAGCTATCTGACAACCTCTATTAAAATAATGTATAGCTTTTGACCCAGAAATTCACTCCTGGGGAAATTTTCTCTACAAACGAAAGCCGCAGTACATAAGAATCTATACACACAGATATTTATTACAACATTGTTAGTTGTGGCAAAAACGAGAAAGAAATGTAATGCTTATCAAAAGAATGAATTAGATGCCCACCAGTTGATTTGGAAAATTATCCAAGAAGTATTTTAGGAAAGAAAAGGAAGTGGGGAAATACATGAGTCGATTATGGCAAGACAAACTTAACTTCCTCCAAACAAAAAGCTGTTTGGGTGTTTGTATATATAAATAGAATTATATGTATGTACAGAAATATATAAATTTAGACAAATATGTAAGCTTAAGTATTATTATAGTAAATTACGTATGTATAGAACTAAGTGTATATATGTATCCAGGTATATGTAAACTAACATTAAATATACATCTGCTTCCATACAGAGAGGACTAGGTATATGTATGGCTATCTATAGAGGAATAGGAAGATGTTAATTTATAAAGGAATAATACTACAGGGTCAGATGATGGGTGTAATTGTGTATGTATGTACATGTGTGTGAAGTTGAGCTAAGATTGGGGCAGCGTACAAAATTGGGGAAGAGCTGAGGTTAGGGATGTGGTATTGGTGGTTATTGGGAATAGAGTTACAGGTGTGCACCTGCATGAGGTTGGGGACTAGATTATAGGCAAGATTAAGGGTATAAACCTGGACCCAAATGTGGATCTGGGAGAGGTTATGATCTACTTTTTACACAATTATATGTGGTTTTATAGCTGGAGCTTCACTGAGATTAGGAATATGGATTTTCTGACTATATAGGATTAATTGAATTTTTTTATCTGTAGCAGAATAGGATTTCGATTCCACATCTGTATAAGATCATGCTTCAGTATATATTTATCTACACATGTGCAGGAATGTACATATTTACTTATGTGCAGATACATGTATAAATATGTAAATAAATACATATGTAATGGTATATATATCATATGCATCATTAAATGATGGACAAGCACCTCTAGATATTTTTAATATCTAGTAGTTTATAAGTATATCTGTGTAAAACTTCCTGTGTGCACTTGTGTAAATAGCCATCTATCACTACAGGAATATGCAGACACATACACGTGAGTCTTCTTCTGGAGTGGATTATGTAGATATATCTGTATTTTCATAAGGTATTATGCAAATGTCTTATTTCCACATTGATTATGTGAAATGGGCACTTTGTTAAGAGTATGCAAATATATCCATACCTCTAGCTGATGTTCTAAATCTTTCTCTGATTCTGTTTTGGATTATATAATGAATTATGTAGCTTGAGTTATAGAACACTAATACGTTTATTGTTCTGTAAATGTGTGGGCATCCACTTAGTATTACAAAAATGTTACTAGATCAGTAATGGTTTAGAGGACATCATTAAATATACCTTTAAAGGTCATGTGTGTCACTTCCTCTCTCTAATTTTGTGTGTTTAGTATATAGGTAGATCTCCGTACATACCACCTCTCAGCATGGTATTATTTAATGTATTAGCTTCTGTCCCTTAATAGAATCATGAAAATGTCTGTGTCACTGCTGGTATAGGATTATGTAAATAGAGCTCCTGTATATATTTGTGTATATCTTTATATATCTAAAAGATTATATGTAAATACATATATTTGACATTATATGGGATTATATACATGTGTCTACATAAGGGGCTTGTTTAAAATTATGCAAATGTGTCTACATAACTACATGTATGGGATTATGGAAATTTATTTGTGTAGATATTTGTAAATACATTTGTATTTGCCTACATAGGTGTCTGGTACCTCTAAGAATGTGCAAACATCAGTACCTGTATAGGATTACCCAAGTAATCCTAGACAGGAATCGAAATCCTATTCTGCTACAGATAAAAAAATCAACTTGTTTTTCTATTCCTTTTTTTTAAAGTTTTTTATTTGTATAAACATATAATGTATTATTAGCCCCAGGAATACAGGTCTGTGAGTCACCAGGTTTACACACTTCACAGCCCTCACCATAGCACATACCCTCCCCAATGTCCATAGCCCCACCACCCTCTCCCTACCCACCTCCCCCTGGCCACCCTTAGCTTGTTTTATGACATTAAGAGTCTCTTATAGTTTGTCTCCCTCCTGAGCCCATCTTGTTTCATTTATTCTTTTCCTACCCCCCAGCCCCACCACATTGCATCTCCACTTCCTCATATCAGGGAGAGCATATGATAGTTGTCTTTCTCCCATTGACTTATTTCGCTCAGCATCATACCCTCTAGTTCCATCCACGTCATCGCAAATGGCAAGATTTAATTTCTTTTGATGGCTGCATAGTATTCCATTGTATATATATACCACCTCTTCTTTATCCATTCATCTGTTGATGGACATCTAGGTTCTTTCCATAGTTTGGCTATTGTGGACATTCCTGCTATAAACATTCGGGTGCAGGTGCCCCTTCAGATCACCATGTTTGTATCTTTAGGTAAATATTCTGTAGTACAATTCCTGGGTAGCTATATTTTCAACTTTTTGAGGAACCTCCATGCTGTTTTCCAGAGTGGTTGCACCAGCTTGCATTCCCACCAACAGTGTAGGAGGGTTCCCCTTTCTCTGCATCCTCGCCAGCATCTGCCATCTCCTGACTTGTTAATTTTAGCCATTCTGACTGGTGTGAGGTGGTATCTCATTGTGTTTTTGATTTGTATTTCCCTGATGCCGAGTGATGTGGAGCACTTTTTCATGTGTCTGTTGGCCATCTGGATGTCTTCTTGGCAGAAATATCTGTTCATGTCCTCTGCCCATTTCTTGATTGGATTCTTTGTTCTTTGGGTGTTGAGTTTAGTAAACTCTTTATAGATTTTGGATACTAGCCCTTTATCTGATATCTTGTTTGCAAATATCTTCTCCCATTCTGTCAGTTATCTTTTGGTTTTGTTAACTGTTTCCTTTGCGGTGCAAAAGCTTTTGATCTTGATGAAGTCCCAATAGTTCATTTTTGCCCTTGCTTCCCTTGGCTTTGGCGATGTTCCTAGGAAGAATTTGCTGCAGCTGAGGCCGAAGAGGTTGCTGCCTGTGTTTTCTTCAAGGATTTTGATGATTCCTTTCTCACATTGAGGTCCTTCATCCATTTTGAGTCTATTTTTGTGTGTGCTGTAAGGAAATGGTCCAATTTCACTTTTCTGCATGTGGCTGTCCAATTTTCCCAACACCATTTGTTGAAGAGGCTGTGTTTTTTTTTTCCCCATTGGACATTCTTTGCTGCTTTGTCAAAGATTAGTTGACCCTAGAGTTGAGGGTCTATTTCTGGGCTCTCTATTCTGTTCCACTGATGTATGTATCTGTTTTTGTGCCAGTATTGTACTGTCTTGATGATGACAGCTTTGTAATAGAGCTTGAAGTCCAGAATTGTGATGCCGCCATCTTTGGTTTTCTTTTTCAACATTCCTCTGGCTATTTGGGATTTTTCCTGGTTCCATATACATTTTAGGATTATTGATTCCACTTATTAGAAAAAAAATTGATGGGATTTTGATATGGATTGCATTAAATGTGTAGACTGCTTTAGGTAGCATAGACATTTTCACAATATTTGTTCTCCCAATCCATGAGCATGGAACATTTTTCCATTTCTTTGTGTCTTCCTTAATTTCATTCATGAGTACTTTCTAGTTTTCTGAGTACAGATTCTTTGCCTCTTTGGTTAGCTTTATTCCCAGGTGTCTTATGGTTTTGGGTGCAATTGTAAATGGGATCAACTCCTTAATTTCTCTTTCATTTGTCTTGCTGTTGGTGTATAGAAATGCAAGTGATTTCTGTGTGTTGATTTTATATCCTGACACTTTACTGAATTCCTATATGAGTTCTAGCAGATTTGGAGTGGAGTCTTTTGAATTTTCCACATAAAGTTTCATATCATCTGCAAAGAGTGAGAGTTTGACTTCTTCTTTGCCCATTCAGATGCCTTTTATTTCTTTATATTGTCTGATTGCTGAGTCCAGGACATCTAGTACTATGTTGAATAGCTGTGGTGATAGTGGGCAGCCCTGCTGTGTTCCTGACCTTAGGGGAAAAGCTCTGTTTTTCCCCATTGAGAATGATATTCACTGTGGGTTTTTCATAGAAGGCTTTGATGATATTGAGGTATGTATGCTCTATCCCTACACTGAAGTGTTTTGATCAAGAAAGGATGATGTACTTTGTCAAATGCTTTTTTGGCATCTATTGAGAGTACCATATGGTTCTTGTTCTTTCTGTTATTAATGTATTGTGTCACATTGATAGATTTGCAGATGTTGAACCAACCTTGCAGTCCAGGAATAAATCCCACTTGGTCGTGGTGAATAATCCTTTTAATATACTGTTGGATCCTATTGGCCAGTATTTTTGTGACAATTTTTGCATCTGTGTTCATCAAGGATATTGGTCTGTAATCCCCCCTTTTGATGGGGTCTTTGTCTGGTTTTGGGATCAAGGTAATGCTGGCCTCATAAAGTGAATTTGGAAGTTTTCCTTCCATTTCTATTTTATGGAACAGTTTCAGGAGAATAGGCATTAATTCTCCCTTAAATATTTGATAGAATTCCTCTGGGAAGCCGTCTGACCCTGAGCTCTTGTTCATTGGGAGATTTTTGATGACTGTTTCAATCTCCTTACTGGTTATGAGTCTGTTCATGTTTTCTACTTCTTCCTGGTTCAGCTTTGGTAGTTTAAATGTCTCTAAAAATTCATCCTTTTCCCCCATTGATTGATTGTATCGGTCAATGTGATACAATACATCAATAACAAATTTGTCAAATTTGCTGGTGTACAGTTGCTGATTATATGTTCTTATAATTGTTTGTATTTCTTTGGTGTTGGTTGTGATCTCTCCTCTTTCATTCATGATTTTATTAATTTGGGTCCTTTCTCTTTTCTTTTGGATAAGTCTGGCCAGTGGTGTATCAATCTTACTAATTTTTTCAAAGAACCAGTTCCTAGTTTCATTGATGTGTTCTACTCTTCTTTTGGTTTCTAGTTCATTAATTTCTGCTTTGATATTTATTATTTATCTTCTCCTGCTAGGTTTAGGCTTTCTTTGCTGTTCTTTCTCCAGTTTCTTTAGGGGTAGTGTTGGGTTGTGTACTTGAGACCTTTCTTGTTTCTTGAGAAAGGTTTGTACTGCTATATACTTTCCTCTCAGGATTGCCTTTGCTGTGTCCCAAAAGAATTTGAACAGATATGTTTTCATTTTCATAGGTTTCCCTGAATTTTTTAAATTCTTCTTTAATTTCCTGGTTGACCCAGTCTTTAGTAGGATGATCTTTAGTCTCTATGTATTTGAGTTATTTCCAGCTTTCCTCTTCAGAGCATTGTGGTCTGAAAATATTCAAGGAATGATCCCAATCTTTTGGTACTTGTTGAAACCTGATTTGTGACCCAGAATGTGATCTATTCTGGAGAATGTTCCATGTACACTAGAGAAGAATGTGTATTTGGTTGCTCTGGGATGGAATGTCCTGAATATATCTGTGATGTCCATCTGGTCCACTGTGTCATTTAAGGCCTTTATTTCCTTGTTGATCTTTTGCTTAGATGATCTGTCCATTTCAGTGAGGGGATGATAAAGTCCCCTACTATTATTGTCTTATTGTCGATGTGTTTCTTTGATTTTGTTATTAATTGGTTTATATAATTGGCTGCTTCTATTTTAGGGGCATAGATATTTACACTGGGTGTGGTGCATAAACAATGAATCTTGGAACACTGAAAAAATAAAATTAAATTAAAAAATAAAATTGTTAGTTCTTCTTGTTGGACAGACCCTCTAATTATGATATAGTGTTCTTCCTCATCTCTTATTATAGTCTTTAGCTTAAAATCTAATTTATCTGATACAGATATTGCCACCCCAGCTCTTTTGATGACCATTAGCATGGTAAATTGTTTTCCACCCCCTCACTTTAAATCTGGAGATGCCTTAAGGTCTAAAATGAGTTTCTTGCAGACAGCATATCAATGGCTCTTGTTTTTCTTATCCATTTTGATGCCCTGTGTCTTTTGATTGGGGCATTTAGCCCATTTATCTTCAGGGTAACTATTGAAAGATACGAATTTAGTGCCATTGTATTGCCTGTAAGGTGACCATTACTGTATATTGTCTCTGTTCCTTTCTGGCCTGTTACTTCAGGCTCTCTCTTTGCTTAGAGGACCCCTTTCAATATTTCCTGGAGAGCTGGTTTGGTGTTTGCAAATTCTTTTAGTTTTTGTTTGTCCTGGAACAACAACAACAACAACAACAAAAAACCCTTAAACTTTGTTTTAGTTTTGTTTGTCCTGGAAGCTTTTTATCTCTCCTTCTATATTCAATGACAGCCTAGCTCTATATAGTATTCTTGGATGCATATTTTTTTCATTTATCATGTCAGTCCTTTCTGCCCTGCCAAGTCTCTGTGGATATATTTTTCTCAATATCATGCCAGTACTTTCTGGCCTGCCAGATCGCTATGGATAGGTCTGCTGCCAATCTAATATTTCTACCATTGTATATTATAGACCCCTTGTTCCAAGATGCTTTCAGGGTTTTCTCTTTGTCACTGAAACTTGTAAGTTTTACTATTAGATGATGGGGTGTTTACCTATTTCTATTTATTTTGAAAGGGGTTCTCTATGCCTCCTGGGTCTTGATGCTTGTTCCCTTTGCCAAATTAGGGAAATTCTCTGCTATAATTTGCTCCAGTATACCTTCTGACCCCCCCTTCTTCTTCTGGGATCCCAACTATTCTAATATTTTTTCATCTTATGGTATCACTTATCTCTCAAATTCTCCCCTTGTGGTGCAGTAGTTGTTTTTCTCTCTTCTTTCTCAGTTTATTTATTCTCCATCATTTGGTCTTCTATATCATTAATTCTCTCTTCTACCTCATTTATACTAGTAGTAAGAGCCTCCATTTTTTTATTGCACCTCATTAATAGCTATTTTGATTTCAACTTGGTTAGATTTCAGTTCTCTTATTTCTCCAGAAAGGGATTTTTTTTTCTCCAGAAAGAGATTCTCTAGTATCTTCCATGCTTTATTCAATCCCAACTAGCATCTTGATAATTCTCAATCTGAACTCTAGTTCTGACATCTTACTAATGTCCATATTGATTAGATCCCTAACCATCAGTACAGCTAGGCTGTTCTTTTCTATTCTTTCTTTCTTTCTTTTTTTTTTTTTTTTTGAGGTGAGTTTTTCTGCCTTTTCATTTTGATAATAGATGAATGAGAGAACAAAATACAAAAAAGGTAGCAATGACCCCAGAAAAATATACAGTGACCAAATTGGAAGATACTTGAAACTAACTTGGGAGAAGAAAGAAGAAAAAAATTATACACACACACACACACACACACACACACATCTCTCTCTCTCTCTCTATATATATATATATATGTATGTATGTATATATATAATTACACTGATGAATAGAACAGAGCTACACACTTGATTTAGGGTGTATTTTGATCTGTTAGAAGAAACTACCTCCTAAAATTTTAGAGAAAGCAAAACATATATATACAAAAATAAGGGTAAGCATGATGAAGGGATGGAATATAACTGTGAAGATGAAAATTTTAAAAGCACTAAGGCACAGAGCACTAAAAAAGGAATTAATAAGAAGTAGGTTGAAAAAGGAAAAAAAAAACGATGAAAGAATGTGATCAGGCAGGAGACTAGAACAAAGACATATGCTAGATTTAGGGCATATTTTGATCTGTTAGAAGAAACTGTATCCAAATTTTTAAAGAAAGAAAAACATGTATGTATACAAAAAATAAGGTTAAATACAATGAAGGGATAGAATATGACTAAATTTTTGTTATTATAAACATAGGATACATACAAAATGATGTACATAACAGACATATATTATGAAATGTATTAGTTACAGGAATATCTGTGAAATCAGAATGTAACATACATCACTGGAATATTACTACAACCATGGGTGCCTTCTGGATACTTTCTTATGTGTGCCTCTCTTCCAGAGTTGACCATAATTCCAACTTTTTTTTTTCTTTTTAAAATAGTATCATATATACACATCCCCAAGCAATGTAGTATTTATTTTTATTTTTTAAAATTGCCTAACTTTGAGCTTTCTATAATTTGTTTTATTTTTTTTCTCCAAAAATTATACTTTAAAATGTACCCATGTGGTTTTGTGTGTGTGTAATTTATTCATTTCACTGCTATATCATATTTTATTATATTAGTAAATAACAATTTACTAGTTCTATAAACGAAGGGACTTTACTAATCAAACAAAAGCCAACTTCCACTATCTGTGTATGAGTTTTTGTTAATTCACTCTCCTGGCAAGCTTTGGAATTGTCAGAATTTTCAAATTTTGCAACTAATGAAATTGGACATAATTTCATTGTTTTTAATTGGCCCCTTGTGGTTCCTTTTTGATGAAATTCTCATTTAGGTCTTCTGTTGATTTTCGCATTGCCTTGCCATTGAACGTGCTGATGGCAGATGCATTGAGAGGTTGCTAGAAATGCAGAATCTCGGTCCCTGTTACAGAGACAGCTGCCACTAAAACACAATCCGAAGGGATATGTTTGTTCCTTAAAGCCAGAGAAGCACACACTTGGGTGACTTTGCTTATTTTTCTCAAATTCATTTATAGGATTCTTTGTTCTGGTTAAGCATTCAAGTATTATATTTAGCACATATAGTTTTCCCCTTTGTTACTTATTTTTGACTCTAACTTTGGCGATGTCTTAATAGCCATGCAATTGAATCAGTGAACTATTTTTAAGTGTTAATGCTTTGTCTTGTTTAAATAGATCTTCTGTATTTTAAGATCATAAAAATATTTACTTCTGTTTTCTTTTAAGAGTGTTGTATATTTTTGACTTAAATCTAATGGAAATTGTTTTTTTGTGAATGAGATTGGAAATCAATTTCATTTTTTTTCACGAGAATAATCAGTTGTTCCAGAACCATTGACTATTCTGTAATTTCCTTGGTTATCTGCTGTGTACCTCAGATGTGTTTGCGTGGCTTTGTTTCTGGTTTCACTATTATGGCCAATGGTCAGTTTCTCTACACTTGTGTCCACATCACCTGAGGGTAGCTTCACAGGTGTTTTATTTGATGTGGCAATTTCCCCCACTTCATTCTCTTTATTCAGGAACTATTCCTGAGAATACTTTTAAAGTGAGCTTGACAAGTTCCTGAAAGAAATTATGGATATTCAGATTGTAATTATGTTAAATCCATAAATTAATTTGGGAAGAATTGACTTTTTTTTAATATAAAAACTTGGTATCCATGAAGGTGGGGTAGGAACATGCGCATTTTTAATGTCTCACAGTAGAATTTAATTACTATTTTCATGCAAGTCTTACAAATCTCTTGTTAAATTTATTCCTAGGGGATGGGATGTGCGTGCATACATGACTATTACAAATCAGATTTGAAAATCACATTTTTAAATTGTTGTTGTCTATAGAATCTGCAATGAATTTTTATATATTGATCTCATTTTGTATATTGATCTTATAAGTGTTCTTTTTATCAGTTCTAACAATTTATCTGTCAATTATTTGGGATTTTATAGATAGTCATAATTTCTAAATAATGACACTTTTGTTTATTACTTTTCAAATCCTCACTTAACACTTTAACTTAAAGACTATTTATCTGTTTGTGTGAGTATGTGTATGAATGTGTACAGTATATATGTTGGTATACTTTTTTGTCCTAACTAGTATATACAATAAACCTTTGTCAAGAAGTGGTGAGGGGTGCCTGGGTGCTCCATCGGTTAAGCCTCTGCCTTCGTCTTGGGCCATGATCCCAGGGTCCTGGGATGGAGTCCTGCATCAAACTCCTTGCTCAGGGGAAGCCTGCTTCTTCCTCTCCTCTCTGTGTGTGCTCTCTCTAGCTATCTCTGTCATTGTTTCTCCCTCTCTCAAGTAAATACATAAAATCTAAAAAAAAAAATGATTTTAAAAAAGAAGTGATAATAAGTATCATTTGGTTCCTTTTTGAATGGATTATTAACATTTTAGCAGTAACTATAATATTTTGATATAGTTTTTTTTAAATAGAAATCCTTTAACAGATATAGAAACATCCCTTCTATTTCTAGTATACTAAGGATTTTTTGTATCATGCTTGGATATTGACTTTTAATAAATGTTTTTGGTGTTTATCAAGGTAATCATATTCCCCCTTATTTAATCTGATTCTCTGAGTAATGACACTTAATTTTTTTTAATTTTTTATCATAAAAATTTCCAAATATGTGTGAGAGTAGTGTGGTATAAATGAATCTCCATGTGCCCAGCATCTAGTGACAAACCCTATTAGCATTTTGTTAATCTTATTTCAATTATTCCCTCCATTATACCCATTATTTGATTATGGTAAGACAGAGGGCATGCTGTTCCACCCATTAAATATTTCAGAATGTCCTTGAAGGACATTTTTCTTTTGTTTTGTTTCTTTTCTTATTCTACAAAAATATTCCTTTCTTTTCTTTATGTCACTGACTTGTGGAAACTAGGTCAAGGATTTGGCAGACTGTTCCCCTATACCATCATCTATCTTGTTTCTCCCTTGTATTTCCTGTAAACTGATAGTTCAGATACAAGGTTCTCAATTCAGGTTCAGCTTTGTTAAGAAGACTTCCCAGGGGGTGCTGTGTCCCCCTTGTCGGGTCCTGTTGTTGCTCTAAGTCAAGCTAAGATTGATCCCTGGGGTTCGGATGGTGTCAGCCTCATCTTTATGTGCTAAACTTCCAACAATCTCTCACCTAGTGGTTTCAGAGTCTACTGATAGATTTTTGCTAAGACACACTATTTCATTAGAAGCTGCACTATGGTGAATTTCAAATTACATCATTCCTTCGGCATTTACCTGTATAGATTTTTTTCCAGTGTGAAACCACTTAAATGTCTGGAATAACCCCAACACTTTCATTGTATCTTTTTATATGTTGCTGATTTCAGTTTACTCATATTTCGTTTAGAATTTTTGTGTTTACATTCATGTATAAGCTTGGCCTATAATATTTCTTTCTAATGATATTCTTTTTTGCAGGGTATCAATTTTAACTGGCTTAATAGATTGAAGTGAAACTATTCTCTCCTTATCGATTCTATAGAATATTTTGTATAAAGTGGGAATAAAAGCTCTTTCCTAAAAGAGCTGGGACTTGCTTGGAATACATCTGGCCCTGGCAGTCTCTTTGTGGTAAGTCAACTACCAGTTGTTTCTGTAGTGCACTAGAAATTATCGGTCTTTCCATTTCTTCTTGGTTTCAGTTTTTGTTAATTTTTAAAAATCTGTGTATTTTTTTTAAATTTTTTATTTTTTATAAACATATATTTTTATCCTCAGGGGTACAGGTCTGTGAATCACCAGGTTTACACACTTCACAGCACTCACCAAAGCACATACCCTCCCCAATGTCCATAACCCCACCCCCTTCTCCCAACCCCCCTCCCCCAGTAAACCTCAGTTTGTTTTGTGAGATTAAGAATCACTTATGGTTTGTCTCCCTCCCAATCCCATCTTGTTTCATTGATTCCTCTCCTACCCACTTAAGCCCCCATGTTGCATCACCACTTCCTCATATCAGGGAGATCATATGATAGTATACATGGGGTTGGGTTGTTCTTAGTGCTTGCCCTAGGGTGCTAAGTGTGCTCATTGCCACTGGACAAGGCTGAATATTATTTGGTCTTTATTGTTCAAAGAACTGGAGATGAGGAATAGTTGTATCTTCCATTTTTCAATCCAGGAATCCCTAGACATCAGTTCCTTAAATTTCTTTAAACTGGTGATCCTTTTATGAGTTCATCCCTTTGTCTTAGTACCTTGCCAAATGCAGTCAGTAACAACCAAGTCTTGCTGTTAGCATTCTGTTTCCCACTCTCTTTGCCTAAAGTCATAAGCTCATTTGATGTACTATCTGCTTCCCAAGTTATCCGAGAAACAAACTGACCAGATGTTTCACCACTGAGTAATGTGGGTTACTATCTCTTCAGTCTCCATACATCACTCACCACTGTCTGGCCCTGAGGCCAAAGCTATATATCTTATGTTCTGTTATACTGGTAGCAATCTGCTTCTGCAACCAGTATCTGTCTATGTCACCTTAGGCTAAGCATGCTGTTGTGTGAAATTGGACAATTGTATGTGCTATTTATGGGTTTGCAAATTAGCATGGCATAGAGACTGCACAGATAAGAGGAGGACACTGAGATAGACTCTATAAAAGTTAAATTTCCATATCATTCTAAACAGCAATTCCGTTACTAGAAACCTATCCTGTAAGAAATATTTGAACATATGTACCAAGATGCATATAGAGATATGTTTATTTCAGCATTGTTTATGAGGGTGAAAAATTGAAAACCACTTAAATGGTTCTCCATAGGGGAAAGTTAGTAAATTATGGTACAGTGGTACTATGGGACACTTCTACAGCCATTACTTAGAATGAGGCATCTCAGGGCACCTGGGTGGCTCAGTGGGTTAAAGTCTCTGCCTTTGACTCAGGTCATGATCCCAGGGTCCTGGAATCAAGCCCCGCATCAGGCTCTCTGCTCAGTGGGGAGCCTGCTTCCTCTTCTCTCTCTGCCTGCTTCTCTGCTACTTGTAATCTCCATCTGTCAAATGCATAAATAAATAAATCTTAAAAAAAAAAAGATTTATCAGTAATTAAAAAAAAAAAGAATGAGGCATCTTTATAAGTTCTGCTATAGGAACATCTTTAAAACAAGTGTTTGATGGAAATACACAAATAAGTGGAAATACATAAACCTGTATTATCATTCCATTTATATAAAAATAAGAAAAAAGTTCTCTGTTTGTATATGTACATGGAGGATGGAATACAACCTGGAAAGCTCTGCACCAAAGTGTTACAAAAAATGTTTACCTCTGAAGAGATGGGGAAGACAGGTGGAGGGTGATAAAAGGGGATTTCAGCCTTTTATCTTTATCTTAGACATGCTTCTATTGCTTTAAGTTTTATAAAAGTAGATTATTATATTACTTTTGTAAATTAATCATTGGCTAAATAATATAATTTTAACCAAAGGCATGGCAGCCATGTAGAGGCAATGGGGAGAGGAAGAATGGATTATGGGGACAGTGTTCATGACCAGAGTCATCAAATAGTGAGGGGTCTATGGAAGTGAAAAAGTTCTACCTCTTTTTGAAGCCCTCAGAGAGCAGAAGGATGGTAACAATAAACAATTCATCTTGCAGAGCTATCCACTGATGGGATGGACTACTTGTGGGACAGAATGAAAGTCCTAGCCTCAGGGGTTTTGAAGGAGTAAATCTGAGCCTAATGAGTTTAGACTAAAATACATTTAAGTTAGATGGTTCTCAAGCTAGAAGTTTCTTGGACAGCCCTAATTTTAGTTTTGATTGATTGCCCCTAGAAACCATCCCCATGCATCCCAAAGTGCATTGTTCTTGCAAGTGAGTGTTCTACCCTACTGGGGATCATGGGACTACCTGGGTTTTGGCTACTGATGTGCCCCACTATTAAATAGTCTCATGGCACCACAGTTCCTTAGAGCCCCTTTAACAGGAACACTTTAGCCCTGCCTACAGCAGTCCACCTTCTGCAAGGGGAGGGTCACCCCTCAGCCTCTCCTACTGAGTTTCAGCCCAGCTACTTACTACTCTGATTCCCAGGAAATCATGAGAAACCACGGAGTACTGAGTTTAAAATGCTTTCATGCCCTCTTTCTCAAAGCAAGCACACATAATCTGTCCCCTTTCCACTCACATTTCACTGGCCAAAGCAAGTCACAGAGATATTTCCTAACGGTATGTACTTGACCAAGAGGATGAGAGAACCGACAGAATTTTTAAGTCAAAGGAGACCGTCAAGAGAATCTTACACCACCCCCTCTTTTTCCCAACTGGCGTACTAAGCCCAGCTGGCACAGAGCATTTCCCTGCAGGGCTGGGTGCTCATCTCAAGCTGGCCTCACTGGGAAGTCAGATGCTTGGGAAACGAGTGTCAGTGAGGGACCAGAAGGCAGAGATCCTCGGTGGGCAGGGGCTCATGAATCAGGACATCCATTCATATACCATTCACTGAGACTCGGGGAAATCAGGCACGGACATCCACACTGCTGGTGCTCTTACCCTGCTGTCTCAGCATGGGAGTGAGCTCACCAGTTATGATGCGAGCTTCTTTGGAGGGGGTGGTACACGAGCATAGGCGTAGATGAGCTGTAGATTGACTTCCCCATGATACGTTTTCACCTTGGGAGAATCATCTTTTCCTTCTCTGTTTGAGGATCTCCGTAAGCTTTGAAAGTGAGGTCAGCACATGGCCAAGTTCACCACCCTTCCTTTTAATCAGCATCCTTTCAAGGGTAATGTTCCGTTCAGGGATGCGGCTTCTCAGCACTCCACTTTATTTTTATAAGGACAGCCAGCTCCTCCCTGGCCAAGCTGTAATCCTCCTCAGATGTTGGGGTGAAGCCCGTCCAAGAGAGCTGATCATCTATCATAATAGATACAAACATTTGTCTCACATTATCCCATTTAGAGAGACAAGTTTATGCTTTTACAAATATCTAGTGTCTCACTTGTCACAGAGGTTCAAATTCCCTCTATTACACTGCAAAGAAAAGGAACATTATCGAAAGACACTGCTTCACGTCTGGTAACAGTGCCTTCATCTAGAATTGCTCCCTTGCTGAATGGTCTTCACTTTTGTTTTGGAAACAGAGACCTAATCTCTCCACCGCGCAGCAAGAAAGACAATTTGTGGTTTTAAAAACATACACTTCTTTGCTTCAATAAAAGATAGAAATGGATCCAAATGTGTGCAACACCATAATGATAAATTCAAAGAGCAAATGATTTTGAGATCCCCAAAATAACATTATCATAAAAGGAAACTGCATCCGAACATATTTATTTGATCACCGCACTACCCTGGGTCCTTTAAATGGCCTAAATTCTCACTTCAGTTTAGAAGAAGTTTTACTTTTTAGGAATTGTGTTTTTCATGTAAAACAATGGGTGATTTTTTAAAATCAATATTTCATTTATGATTCATGTTTTGCCAAAGTGGATAATGTAATGTCCTAATGGATGGAAATGGATCATGGCAAGGAGGTCAGAAAGCAATCTCTGCCATTAATAATATACGCTCTACAAGGTAATTGACAGCGCGCAGGCGAGTCTTCAGAATGTTCCTGCAGGGCCTTGGTGTATGGGATATATGAGAATCCAGCCTCGGACTTGAAGAACAGCCTATGTCAGAGAAGCCCCACAATTCTGTGTGACTGTTATCAAGTCTTTGCCTTCAGCAAATAGTTTTTCCACTCATTCAAGAACAGTAGCCAGGGGCACCTGGGTGGCTCAGTGGGTTAAAGCCTCTGCTTTTGGCTCAGGTCATGATCCCAGGGTCCTGAGATCGAGCCCCGCATCGGGCTCTCTGCTCAGCAGGGGGCCTGCTTCCTCCTCTCTCTGCCTGCCTCTCTGCCTACTTGTGATCTCTGTCTGTCAAATAAATAAATAAAATCTTTAAAAAAAAAAAAAAAGAACAGTAGCCAGTTTATTACAGAAGCACTGCGGATGATTAGAGAAATCAAGAAAAATAAAATGTGCTAGAAGCCCTAATTGTGGGAGGCACGGGCCGTGACATTCCTTTGTTAGATGATTCATCATTTATATTCTCCTCATTTCCATCCCACAGTTCATGCCTCTGCCTTTTTGACAAGGCTCTAGAGTTCGACTTTGAGAAACATTCGCCTGATGCACAGAAGGAAGGAGGAGAAGTTCACTCCACACGGGACAGCGTTTGGTCCTCAAGACATCTGCAGAAGCGGGACGGGAGAGCTGGTGTCACGTGCATCTCACAGGAAAGGAACCTGAGGCCCAGCATGGTGCTGTGATCAGCCGAGACCTCACAACTAAGTGGTTGACTTATCAAGACTTGGAGAAAGTGACAGGAAGGCCCAGAGTTTGGTCTTCCCTTTACTTTACCTTGACACACCGGGAACAGTTGTCACGATGTCTCTCAACAGGAAAGTGATGGAGAAAAGCCCGTAACTGAGCTGTGTGCCCAGCAAGTTACCCATGTGTACTCAGGAAAGCATTTGTCTTTTCTGACCCGCTCTCCTGAAGGCAGTATTTCCAAACACATCCTCGATCTTCTCCCCAAGCATTAAGAACAATTACGTATATAATCCACGTGTGTGTACGCGTACATATGTACACATACACACACATGTGCATGTATTGTGTTATCATATACACACACATTGAGATTGTGTGTGCGCATAATTTTATATGTGAGCACATTTGTATGTGTTTATAGATTACATGCCTTACCTTACTAATTTATGTCAATTATACATCAAAGACATTTTTACAGGATGAGGAAGAGATGAATTAACAAGTTCTTAACATCACATTTCACCTGTACAACTTATTTTGTCCTCTGTAAATATGACCAATCCTGTTACTGAATATCAACAATGTTTTGTGAGATGATGTGTCCTTTCTGGAAAACATTGGTTGACATCTTTAACACAGACTTTCAAAGATGCTTCTAAATTCAGTTTATCTTCGATAGTTTGTCTTCATGCTTCTCAGAACTGAGGCACTCTTTCACAAAGGTTGAAAGATCAAAAAGGAATCAATGCATCCTTGGCTAAAATGGGCTAGATTGGTTCCCCAATTATGCATGGTACTTTGTTGAATTGGACTAACATGCTCCTTGTGGGAATCAGGGGCTCTTGCAAATTTATCCCAAGGGGATGTGGTGTTTGCGTGTTTTTAATGGGTTCAAAGCCCACTGTAGATACTTAGTATTAACCAGAAAATTCCTCTTCCATGTTTTTAGAGCCCACAGACCTGAATGTTGTTGTGGGTAACTCCCTTATATTTAGGAACAAAACTGCCTAACAATAAAAATGATTCCAAACATCATTATTTGCGCTCTCTCCATGATAAGAGATTCTTCCGAAAAGTTGTTACCTTCTTGATCACTGTTAAAACTTGATTTTCATTTTGAAGGAGCAGATTATGCATTTATAATACCTACTGATGAGGTCCTCTGAGTCATTTAGCATCACAGAAAGAGCGAATTTGGAATATCCATCTACTTAAAACTAAAAATTCCCAGACATCTTCAGTTTTGAAAACTTTCCAAGTATATTGCTGCAGGGAAATCAAAGAACCTTTGTGGTTACAGACTATGTGGCATAGACACAGACCCACATATATAAGCTTTTGCAGATACACATAATTCGATCCAGAAACATTTTCTTAACAAAATATCCTTTCATCACATTATATGTATATGCAAAATAATGTATATACATATGCATTGGCACATGGGATACTTTCCATGGACACATAAGTTCTGTGTGTTTCTATACACACACACTGACAACATCGTCTATGTAGTCACTAAACACAACTCTATGCATATGTATAACCCTGTCGTGATCGGGATTATGTATGTTCTTACATCAGATACGAAATTTTGAACACAATTTTATACATCTAAGTATTAGTTACACTTTATATATTTCTACAGATACAAATAATCCTTTATATATTGTGATACATATGCACACACATTTGTACAATTGTATATAAAATATAGTTCTACGAGGAAACTTAGACTGACTCTGTGTCTGTACGTGTCCATACATGCTCCACTTAAGATTATGATCTGTGAACTCGCTTGGCAGGGACTCTTGAAATGCACTTTCAAAGGTGGCAGATAGGGGCGCCTGGGTGGCTCAGTTGTTAAGCGTCTGCCTTTGGTTCAGGGCATGATCCCAGGGTCCTGGGATTGAGCCCCGCATCAGGCTCCCTGCTCAGGGACAAAACAAAACAAAACCAGAAAACGGTGCTCAAAACACTGCTCAAAACGAAACCAGAAAACGGTGACAGATACGTGAGCACATGCTCAGCTGTTCCCCCTGGTGCAACTTCCTTTCTTACGTCAAGAGTCTTCCTGTCCCTGACTGGTTAGCACGTGACCAACTGAGAATGCCAGGATCTCTATGGGAATAGTAGTCTAGCTTAGTTTATTTTTTTTAAATCTCCTTAAATTAAAAAGCCAATATAAATTAGAGTTCAGATATTCTCTACCTCAAGCATTCTCCCTGTGCCCCTCCTCACGGAACCCCTGCATGGTGTGGCCCCTTGGCTGGGAGTCAGGCTGTCCTCACTCTTCTGGGAGGGACTGGCTTCTGCCTCGGATGCTTACAGCCCATGGGCCTTCTAGGAACAGTTGTCCGGGGGCCTCACCTCCTGACCTCCCTGCTCTCATCCACCCGAAGAGCCTACACAGGGGGGACTCCCAACATTTTCAAGGAGAACTTGACACTTTCAGCTCAAAGAACCTATGGTCATGATCAGACAGCTCCAGTCAGGGTGGCCGTGGCCGGCCAATCAAATGATGGAAGCTGGAAGGTTTGCTGACCCTGCGGCTCCTCTCCTTATCTCTATTAGTTCTAATCCTCACAAAAGGCCCACCAAGCAGGTGTCATATCTCGAATGTCACTGGCCAGGAAACTGAGACCCAGGGAAAGGTCAATGACTCACCTATGGACCCCACACCTGGCAAGTTCCAGGAAATCCGTGTCAAGGTCTCGGGCTCCAAAGTGTACGCTCCATGACGCTTCCTCCAGTAAAATAGCATTTTTAACAATCACATGGGCAGAATTTACACATTCAGAGAGTTGCTGTACTAAGAAACATGCATGAAACAAGCGAAACAGAAAAACTCGGGTGTGTGTGTGTAAAAGCTCGAATAAACTTCACTTTTTTGGAAGCTGTGTTGGTGATGCAAAACAAGAACTCGAAACACATTCATGCCTTATGATGACTTTTAGAATTCTACCATCGGAAAAATCATCCTACAACCTCTGTGCTTACAAATGTTCATGGAAGTCTTATTAAAAACTATACAATGTTGCAAACGATATTCCTCTCCAACACTAATTGAATGAGTTAATCAATGATGCTGGGTTTTTGCCTTAGAATATAATGTAATTACTAAAAAGATGTTTTCAGCAAATGTTAAGTACTCATGTTATCACGTCAAGTGAAATAAAGCAGAATAAAATGTTGTACATTTGGTATAATCACAACTCTGGAAATGTCTATGTCAATATTTATATTTCTAGATCTAACCGATGACAAGGAAAGATACTATGTTGATAACAGAGTGATTTCTTTGTCTTAGTTTTAACTTACTCTTGCAAAGCCGGGAGAGGAGAGCCGAGATGGGAGGTGGCAGGACAGAAACACGCCTTCTTTCCCTGTCCCTCACATGGGGGGGTTTGCAGGCACAAACGCCAGTGTCCCCTGTCATGGCCGTCACCGTCAAACAGGCTTCTGGGATGAGCTCCCGACTGCAGGTCATGGAAGCGGGCCTGGGCTCATCCGCGGTCCCCGCTGCAGCCTGGTTCAGGGCAGGGCCTGGCAGCTCCTTCCCGTGAAGGGCCAGACACTGAGCACTTCAGACTGTGTGGGCCATACACAGCCTCCGTCACGTGCTCTGCTTTGCTTTTGTTTGTTTTCACAAGCCCTGGAAAATTCCCCCAAACACTCCAAGCTTGCGGATTGTGCAAAACCAGCCACGGTTTGCCTCCTTGTGGTTGAGGAGAAAACTCCAGCACTTTCCTGGCTGGGGTCCAGTCCTGACCCTCCCGGCCCCAGCGCCGTTAGCTTTGTGTGGTTGCTTTACCTGCTCTGTGCCTGGGGAACCATGGGGGGTGTGTGTGTGCAGGGACTTGGGTTGGGCTGGGGCGTGGAGGGGTCCATAAGAGCCCTTCCCCCGAGGGCGTGGTGGAGAGTCATGACTTCAGACACATGAAACCCTTGGGGGATGGAGGGTGCGGGGGACACAGTGTAGCCCCAGCTCTCGCCAATAGGTTTGGGAGGGAGGACGCTCCGGTCTGGTGGTCGTTCAGAGTCTGTCATTTCCCCGTGGGGGCCGGCCACCGCAAAATGTCAACCAAATGGGATGTTCCTGCAACGTTTTGTGCAGCAGGAAGGATAAATACTGTGTGCTTTGAGTATTAAAATAGTTCCTATATGCAAAGTGGGATAAAAATAGCTTTTACCTTACAGGGCTGTTTTGCAGATGAATATGAAATTTTCACCATAACGTACAGCTCTTGTTATTATAGTGGAAGAGACCTGATTATAATGACTAATTTAGACGAGACTTTGCAGCAGGATCTCTCTCTGGGTGATACCCCTGATGGAATGCATTTTTGTAAAAGACTTTATTTATTTATTTGGCAAAGAGAGAAAGAGAGAGAGAGAGAGAGAGCGAGCACAGGCAGGGGGCGCAGCTGAGGGAGAGGGAGAAGCAGACTCCTGGCAGAGCAGGGAGCGTAATGTGGGACTCGATCCCAGGACCCTGGGATCCTGACCTGAGCCAAAGGCAGTCGCTTAATCAACTGAGCCCTCCAGGTGCCCTGGTTGAGGAACAGAAAGTGAAATTTTAAAAAGAAAAAGACTATAAGGATTCCCCAAAGGGGAAAAGACTATGGGCTCAGACTGGAGGAGGACTTGTGGGCAAAAGCAGATGTGGGGAAGACCGTTGGAAGGACAGATGGGTTCTGGAGCTATGGACAAGCCTGGGGAGCAGACGCTGGAGGGGCAGGAAGGGAGGTGGCCGAGGGCAGTCATCAGGATGCTTGGTGGGGACCCCACAGAAGAGCAGATGGGGTTGTCTGGGGTCTCTGCTTTTCTGCGTTGGGCCAAACATCACAGAACCAGGTGCTGGCATTTGAGACAAGATGGCCCTAGGCAGTAGCCGAAATCATTGCTGCTGGGTACACAGCCCACAGTAAAATTAAAGTTCAGAACATAGAAGGATATTTGTTTCAGAAAGAAATAAAGAATCCTAATGGGGAAATGGACAAAATTCATGGACAGGTAGTCCTAGTACTCAAAAATGAGGTACCAATGACTCACACAGGGAAAGATGCTCGGTCTCCCCAGTAATGAGAATATGCAGGTTAGAACAAAACCTCGTAGTTTTCTTTCTTTTTTTTTTTTTTTAAGATTTTATTTATTTATTTGACAGTGAGAGATCACAGTAGGCAGAGAGACAGGCAGAGAGAGAGGAAGGGAAGCAGGCTCCCTGCTGAGCAGAGAGCCCGATGTGGGGCTCGATCCCAAGACCCTGAGATCATGACCTGAGCTGAAGGCAGCGGCTTAACCCACTGAGCCACCCAGGCACCCCAAAACTCGTAGTTTTCTTACTCATCTGATTAACCAGCTCTCCTATATCCAGTCTTGGTGATGTTGTAAAAAAAAAGTGGCTACTTTTCCTCATTGCTTTTGTGACTGTCAATTCCCAAAGCTGCTTTACAATATGATTTCGGCCGAAAAATGTACACATTCTATGTCTTAGCAGGTTCCTTCCTCAGTGTCTACCCTAGAGATAGAGTCGCAGGCAGCTGATGTCAGAGGACAAGTAAGTTAAGTGCAGCCATGTGGGTAATAGGCAGAAGTGGAGAAACATGTCAGATCTGGAATAAATACACCACACTGTTCAGCGCCTACCAAAAAAAAAAAAAAAAAAAAAAAGGAAAATTAAAAAAAAAAATCAAGGGTCTATGTGGACCACTGTACAAAGGTCTTCAAAACCTGTTGAATGAGAAAAATATTATTTACAGGACAAAAATGTAGGGTAAGGAGAGTTAGAAAGTCAAGCCCTCCTCCACACAAAACACAAAAAGATACAGAGACAGAGACAGACAGACACACACAGAGGGTGAGGGAGAGACTGAAATTCACAGGAAAGATACATTTGGATACTAAGTCCCTCTAAGGAAACATTATTACAGACCTCTTAGAGAGAAAGAACCAGAATTGTGCAAACAATAGTACATACAAATCTGGAAATCCTAGAGCCTCTGTGTCTGGGAATTTGTACACATTCTGATTTTTTTTTTATCATTTTTTTAAAGATTTATTTATTTATTTATTTGACAGAGAGATAGAGAGCACAAGTATGCAGAGCAGTAGGCAGAGGGAGAGAGAGAAGCAGGCTCTCCGCTGAGCGGGAAGCCCGATGTGGGGCTCGATCCCAGGACCCTGGAACCATGGCCTGAGCCGAAGGCAGCTGCTTAACCAACTGAGCCATGCAGGCGCCCCTGGAGTATTTTTTTTTTTAATGAGAATATTTGTGTTTTAATTTTGAATGAAAAAGTAAATGATCTTAAAAGTACAATCCAGCCTCACCATGGAAAATTAACACCCCGGAAAGAAAATCTGTGAGCCTGCCTTGGGAGAAAAGCACGCATAGCACGTTGCCTTGTGTCCTTCTACCCATTTTTTCTATACCAGGGAGTCTCTCCTTTTGCAGGTGGGAGATAGACTCAAGTCATTGAGCAGGTGGAGAAGGCAGGGCAATATGTGAACTCAGGTTTCAGGGCTCACGTGTGGGTCACTGACATCTTACGGGCAAACAAGAAACGGTTGAGAGGCAGTGGCAAATGTCCTTGATTGGGCTTGAAGAGTGTGAGGCGGGGACAGGTGCAGAGTGGCCCAATGACGCCCCGATGACAGGTGTGCCCCTTGTGCTCGCCTCCTGAGTGCTCCTTTTATGGTAAGGAAATCGCACAGAGAAGCAGCGGAGATGAGCAACGCCCCAGGTGGGTGTTGGGCTGAGTCCGTCCAGCAGGCATGAGAGGTAGAGAGAGAGAACCAGAATTGTGCAAACAATAGTGCATACAAATCTGGAAATCCTAGAGCCTCTGTGTCTGGGAATTGGTACACATTCTGATTTTACATTTCCCAGGAAAGTGGTCTGCTTCAACTCTGTTTTCAAAGGTGTTGTGGCATTTTTCATAGTACCCTGTTACAATTTTCGAACATCGTATTTATCTGTGTGGGTTTTTTCGTTTGGTTTTTAATGTGAGTTGTGCTTCATCTTTCCCAATCCTATTTGCCTAATATTGATCTGTCTTATTAGTCATTTCAAAGGACAAGCTTTGGATTTTGCTGATCAAAACATTTCTGGGGAAGAGGAAATCTTTTCCATGAATGTCAGGTTTTATCTCAGTATTGCTTTTTGAATCTCTCCGGGTTTCTTTTCCTGTATCTTCCTGCCTGGGCATGGGATTTTGGATATCTTCTCTGGGTTCCCAGTGCATTGCTTGCAGGCAACAGAGCTCGTGGCTAAAAACAACAAAATAGTAACAATGAACGAGAGAGGGTCCTGGTCCCCGAAGCCCAGACCAGGGTTTTCATAGAATGAAGGAGAAAGTAATCACAGGGACCCAGGCAAGATCTCATCTTGGAAGGAGATATCCAATGAGGGCAGGACTTGCCCTGAGATCCCAGATTCAACCAGAAATGTTCACGAGGGAGCTAGATCATCATAGCCAAACGTTAGAGAAGCAAGAGGGAAGTATTTGTGGCTGATGTGCCCCCACGCTCTCCAGAGGAGTCTTAGTATTGAATATTTTAATTCTCACATCCACCAATAGTGCACCTGTATTATGAGAGGAATAACATTTCCAGGAGCTACAGATACGAGACCAGAAGTTCCAGGGATCAAGTCAATAATTCTGAACATCGAGAAATGCATCCTCAGTTGGTCCAACCCGTTTTCCTTGGAGACCTTGAGTAAGGGTTCGCTCCAGTGAACCTGCTTTAAAAAGCCTGTTTCTCCTCTGCCTCCAAGCATCACTGTGAGCTTTTCTCCACCCTCTCAGTTTAGGAATTTGGGGCTCTCTCCCTCGAGAAAGGCACTCTAGAGAGCACACATACGAGATCTCATAGACAACTCACCACTGCAAATCGGAAATACAAGTTTGCAGCCAAACAGGACAAATGATCCCACTGGCTGTTAAGGTCATCATTCCTCTGACTTTGAGTTCCTTTTCCCAAGGGTTCAATAGGGCCTTTGTTCTAACCATGTCGCACCAGGGTGTACCCTCCAGTCTGCACCCCTCGGAAGGGCCTCCTTCTGCTCTGTTTCTGACATCAGCCTGTTCTCATCGGAACGCTTTTCACATCAGCGCGTTTTTACGGCACACAGTGGTTTCATCGGTTACACAACAGACCCAGTGCCAATAAACCCTCTTCCAGGTAATGTAAAGCATATTTGAGCTCCAGAATGATTGCATTTTCATAGCTAAAAATAAGCACTTGTTTTTGATTTTCCACGAGAGTACTGTCCCTCAGCCCAGGAGGTCACCTCCTGTCTGCTGAGAACCTTTTGTGCTAAAGTCATCACCACATGGCTGGGAAAGCGGAATTCAAGTTTTCATTATGAAACACAAAGGGAAAAGGCCGCATGCAAATCTCTCTTTAATCCCACCTTAGCTCTGCTTGTTCAACGTGCTTAAAAAGAAACTAGACTATGTCAAATATACGCCAGCGTAGAGGCGAATCCCACCAGAGCCAGGCTACATGGAAGAATATCTTGATTCATAGAATACAGACATAGACCCTGGTAGAGGCATTAAGAAGTTGGTAAGCTTATACCCACAAAAGGAAGTCAGTCACTTCTTGATTTTACCCAGATGCTGCAAGCTTACTCTCCCACTTCGGTTTTGCTCATTGGGAGAATTGTCCTTTCTTCCAAATGCTTTTTGACTGTGACCGTGTCCTGTCACTGCTGCAAACTGCTGATCAACTCTGTGGAGGAATTTACAAGCCATCAACAGCTGCATTTTTCTTCCTGTGGCCAGATACAACATTATTCCTTCCAAGATGAACATTTAAGGGTCTTCCTTATATCTGTGGAGGGCTGGGATAGAGTCATAGGGGGAACCACCCCCATGATTGCAGGGGCACCTGGGTGGCTCAGTCGGTTTAGTGACCTCATCCTGGAGTCCTGGGATGGAGTCCCACATCCCCACATCACGCTCTTTGCTCAGTGGGGAGCCTGCTTCTCCTTCTGCCTGCTGCTCCCTCTGCTTCTGCTCTCTCTCTCTCTCTCTCTCTGACAAATAAACAAAATCTGCAAGACAAAACAAATGATCTGATTGCAAAAGCTCAGAAAAAATGTTTTTTAAAAATGCCCCAAGAGAAACAGTGGTTCAGAGTGAGGGCACTTGAGTCAGACAAGCCTGGTCGAAAGATACAAACGTAGTGATCCAAAGGGGCACGTGCACCCGAATGTTTATAACAAACGTAAGCTCTTATTATCACCATCCCCAAGTGTCCTAGATCTATTCTGCTAATCCCAAAGATCTAATGATCTATGCCACCGCCTATTACAAAGGTCACGCTTAACGGGTCACAGGGGAGGACAAAGACTCCATCTCCAGTCTGTCGGAGGCAAGAGCAGACGCTCTCGAAGAGCAGTGTGCCCGGTATGGTTGCCAGGAACTCAAATGCAGTAGCTACTGGGATCCTTTGAACACTCTCAGTAGGTAGGGGCTATCTTCACTTCCCATTTGAATAAAGCAGAGTATCTTGCTTAAGATAATATGTATATGTATATATAGTTGAGCGATTGTAGTCATATAGCTCCTTGGCAGTATTACAGATCCTTGATTCTCAAAATGTGGTCCACGGTCAGCCTCACTGGCACCAGTGAGAACTAGTTATTGATTCGTCTTCACTGTGCATACAGCAGGAACCTTCAGTACAAATGTAACATGGTTAAATGTTAGTTTCAAATAGAGATCACTTCAAATGATAGACATATTTGATACATTCTGCCAAATGACTTCCTAAAAGTAATTAACAGTCTGGAAGCTCGGGGCATGATACTCTCACCCTGATTCCACAGTGACTTACGAAAGCCACACTTCTCATCCAGACGGGTCTGCGTTCTGACCTGTTCACTGCCGTTGCTCCCTGTGGATGGCGTTACAGTCAGTGTCCATGCAGGGAGTGTGGGGGTACACCTGCAGGTCAGTCGGCAGCAAGACCCCAGGTATCTGGTCGTGAATAACGGAAGGACGCATTTCTTTCTTGATCGCTATTAGTCCTAGTTCCTGTTGTTAAAACTTTCCCAATTTGTCAGTAAGAAAAGTCTTACATAAACTGACACACACTCTCTATTTCTGGAAACTTGCAATAAAAATTCCACAGAGGGGTTTTTTTTTCCCCCCTTGCCATTTTAATTATTGCTATTTTATCTAAGTTTTATTAGAGTCTCCGGAAAAACAATTTTGCTTTAATTCCCCCCAAACAGGGGTTCCGGGAGAATGTGCTTTCAATTACTGACCATCCAGGTTTTGCCTCAACTTCTTTATCCTTCGTGACTCTAAAAAATAACATAAGACACATGAGCTTATTGTAGGGAAAAAAAGTTTAGCATTTATATTGGAATAAAATGCCACGATAATACTAACAGTCAGCAACAAATGGTTAAAATCATGCCATGTAATTATAGATGTTTTTATGAATATCTAATTGTGAATTTACACATATAACCATTCATATGTTGCTAACAGCTCTCTTCACTTAAGAGTGTGTCCTTTTGTCAAAATGTGTCAGTACACACAAATATACTTTATAACACAATGTTTTTGGGTCCATGGTGTACGGCCACCCCATGATTCATTTTATCTGTAGCTATTGTTGGACATAAAGATTGTTGGAAGAGTTTTGATTTACTTACAATTTGGCATTAATCAATGTTGTTCCTAAATTCTTGCTACATCCTGAATTATTTGCTCAGGCAAAATTCCTACAAACATAAATACTGGATCAAATAAGAGCCACATTTTACAAAATCAAATGACAATAATATTTAAAAATCTAATATCTGCTAATTGTGGGAAATTGACAAAGAGAAGTAAAACAAAGAGAAAACTACTTGAAACAATAATAATAATTCTGCCCTATGCACATAATCATGTCTTGGCTTATTGTTCCCTGGAACTTTTCTGTGCATATCTAATTAACTATCTGCACATTTAATAGAGTTGATTGATAAGTATTTCAGAGATATATCTACCCACAAAAGAATATTTTTACATGCTTGTCAAGTTCTTGATACTTTCTGAACTACTAAATATATGGATAAAAATAGAATAATTCTGTAGATGCCAGAGAGTAACCCAGTATTTTTGCTTAAAAATCTCTTTAGCATCCATTCATGCTAATACTTTTCACCTACATTTTTATAATGACTGAGTAGAATCTGTAATGTGTGAATAAAACTATTTTGGAAATAAAAATGGCAGCACGATTCAACCAAAATATATGCCAAAGCTAAAGTGATTGGAAAATTTAGAGCATTTACTATATCCATTATAAAATAAAAAAGGAATCAAAATAATTGAAATTGGTCCTTAGTACGAAAAAAGCCAGAGAATGCATAATTAAATAAACATATGGGAAAAGAAGCAAGGAATTAATAGCAACATAGATTTTAATGAACTGGAAAACTAATTTAAAGTATATATATATATATATATATATATATATATATATACACACACAAGAACTGTATCTTTAGGGAAAAAAATAAGAACAAAGCTATCCCCCCACCCCCCACCAAATGCACTGAGGAATTGGGAGAACCCAACCATTCTGAATTCTCATTTCTCATAAAAAATTAAAAAGTAAACATGAATATACAGCATTGCTAAGGCAGCCATGACTATAGATGCAGATGAGATTCTAAACGAATAAGAGAAAACCATATGAAGATATATTCCAATAAATTTGATGATTCTGGTGAAGCCCATGATCTTTAAGGAAATTACCATGTTTTAAATTTATTCATAAGAAAGAAAAAATATGAATTCAGACCAATAACCTTGAAGGTTTGAAAAACTGATCATAGGAATAGCTCTTTGATTAAAAAATAAAAAATCCAAACACAGATCGTTTCCCCGTGGAGCGTTTCAAAGCCCCAAAGTACGGAGGAGTTCTCTATTCTCTGAACCCCTCCCCAGAAAGTAGGGAAGTAAGTTACCATGACCACTTTCTGCAATTAACACGACCCGCGTAGACTTGACACGGAAACCTCAAAGGAGAAACCCACAGATCAGTTCAATGTATGAATGTAAACACACAAACCACAGGTAATATGCTATCTGAACTCAAACACTGAATTAAAAGAATAATCCTTTAGGACTGACCAGGCTTCAGTCCATGATTTTAAGGAGGATCCTACATTATGACATTGATTCAACACAGGTGGTTCACTGGTGTCTGGTATTTCGTGTTCTTCTAGAAACAGGAATGCAGCTAAGATGAGGTGGGACGCTTTTTCTATGCTATTATCACAAAACGCTGAGATCCCACAGGAAGTCAAAATCACTGAATGAGCCTTCCGGGTTTTGATGTCTCTGAATTGGGGGAACATGTATTTTGAGCTCATGGGTGACCAGGCATCCTGTGCAGTCCGCGCCATGATGACGACGGAGGGAAAGAACATCAGTACTCTGTTGGGGGATTTTAGTCATACTTCACTAAAGTTTTGGTCC